>NC_081160.1:14081046-14681046 GCF_012432095.1 Onychostoma macrolepis
ACCCATGCAGGGGGTACAGTGACTTGTACTCAGTGGGTTCCACTGTCACCTCACACCAAGAAGATCCCCGGTTCAGGTCTTTTGAGCTGGAAGGCCTTTTAATTTAGAGTTTGCATGTGTTTTTCTCTCTGGGTACTCCCACAGTCTGCAGTTTCAGCAGTTGTACATGTAGGCACTGAAGCAGCTTACTAGAATCTGTTAAGCTTTGATTCATATTATATCCTACTGAAAAGTGGGGCCTGGTATAAAGACTTACATATCACTTGCATTTCTGCTTGAACTGGAGGAAGACTTTCAATTCAATGACTCTCAAATTCATTATTTGTTCATTCATTTTAAAGGAGAGTTGAAGCACAGGGATCTGACTAGTGTGCTCTCTAGGGACTTTAATCTATTTAGAACAGCAGTAATGGGCCCACTTTATACAGTAATACATGTTTTGATACAGTCTCTCAGTTGAGTTGTGTTTTTACATACTTCTGCATTGGCATAATTACAGTAACTACCCATACCCCTTAAACCATCTTTAAACCAAACCTGTCTCTAACCTTATGCTTATCCCACCTCAATAGCAAAAATGCTTTACAATCCAACATGAAGACAATAAGTGCACCGCACCATTTTTTTAACATAAGTAGCCTACATAGTAGTTAAAGTCACGAAATATAAAGTGGAAACATATCTGCTGTTATGTTTTGAGGTTAAAAACCCTAAATAATAATTTTTTTATTTTATAGAAGCAGTGGACAATATTTTTTTTTCTTTTAATAATCTTTAATAGTAAAGTTTATTCTTACCTCTGCTATAGTGATGGCCAGCATAAGCCATGGTGGTGGACAGTAGGTGTAACTGTCAAAGTACCACTTGCGGTCCACCTCTCTTGGCAAAGTCTCATAGGCAACGTGACGCACAAGTCTCCGAGACAGACCCAAGCCCACTTCCTCTCTCAGTGCGGAATTCCTGAGCTGCCGACTCCCCTGCAGGATCGCTCGACGGAAACTGTTCGAGCGCTTGTTGCTCATCTGGAGAGAAAAAAAAAAAAAAAACATGACACAAATTGAACAGTCATGTTTATCAGCACTTTTCTTGGAAATATGCAAATGATCATGTAACAGTAACAAAGTATCAAGTTTTTATATACAGACAGGTACAAACTTTTATATTTATCTGTGATCTCATTTCCTGTAATCCTTAATAATATTTATGGATGTTTTTTTTCTCATTCAGAATCTCTGACAACACTAATTCACCACCTGGGTTTTTTGGGAAATATCCCTGATGTTATTGGTCTATGAGCTGTCTTTCCGTCTTTGACAGTGCACCCCATCACACATCCCATGACCCCCGCCCCAGCCCACCCTTCTCTGCCACAGACAGAATGCCACTGTTGTCACTTAGCAACCGATTAAAGATTCCACACTCATCTCATGTCTCAGAGCAGCTGTGTAACAAACAGTGTGTAAGTTATTGCATGAGTGTGTGTTTGTGCGTATGAGACAATGCTGTTCAAACAAGCTTTTCACTGCTGAGGCAAAAAGCCCTCCTCAAAAACCTGGAATGTTCTTTTATCCAATGCCAGACTCCTGATCAGGAATACAGGTCATGCATTATGTAAGTTGTAGAAGAGGCCCTGAGAAGGATGAAGAAATTTAGTTGGAAAGCCCCTAAAGATGTTGCCTTTGCCATCACATTGGGATCAAATGAAATAGTTTAAAACATGACTAAGCTGACCTACAAAGCTTACAGTTTCACGATTCACACGGTAAAGCTATAAAAACTCTGTTAAATACAGGAAAGAAGCCAATTTTGTGAAGAACTAAAGACAGAAAATAATGACCGCAGCCCCGTCTGGATAACAGCTCACCTCAAATGAGATTCTGTAGAGGAATATGTGCACACAACCATCTGCAAGCTGTTTCTACTCATTTTACATCAGTGCCTGTTTGTTTGATATAGATATACACATGGACACACAAAACAAAATACGTAATCACACTGACCAGCTTTGATATATATTATAATTGAAAAATGAAGGATCTGTTTTTTTAAATAATACTTTAATTCAGCTAGGATTCATTAAACTGATCAAAGGTGACAGTCAAGACTTTCAGCTTAAATTCTGTTCTTTTGAAATTTTTACTTCATCAAAGAATCATCAGAAAAAAAGTGCATCATGGTTTCCTCAAAAAATGTAAGCAGCACAATTGTTTTCAGGTGTGATAATAAGAAATGTTACTTGAGCACCAAATCAGCATATTAGAATGCAAAAGGATAGTAAACAGTTTTTTTTCAGTTAAAGTCAGTTCATCATTGATTCAGTGATGTCTTTATCTAGCTCAGTTCAGTTTTATATATACTATACAATAATGAACAATTAGCAGGTATTTACATGATACTCCGAGATATATTAAAAGAATACCACGGTTTGTCTAAAAAAGAACAAAGGTACATTTGGTAATGCTTTATAATAATGAAGATTAATAAACATTTATCAATTTAAGTTCATATTAATTTATGCTGTTGTTTATTAATAATTAATGTTGTAATACATTAACTATTGTTAATGTATACATCTGGAAATGTTAAAAATGCATAGTGCAAACATTAACCAATAACATTAATAAACACTGAATGCTGTCAAATTATTATTATTATTATTATTCATGATGCCTAATCTATATTCTTAACAATAACCAAATGAAAAGTGTTACCAGACTTTTTTTGCTAGTGAATACTTGATTAACTCACTGAAGATGGAAACATAACCGTATATTTATCATGATGTGAAAGAAAATGTTTTTGACTTGTGCTGCTTACTTCAACCTCACAAACAACCATAATTTCCTCCTACTCTTACACATCAGCTTTAATAAAAGATCTCACATTAACCGTTACAGTCTGTGTGCCATAACTCTTTATACACACACCTGATTCTCACTTTACACATTCCCCACAAAAACAAACAGACATTAAGTGCTCCCTGGGATGCACTTTTCTGTGGCATAATGATTTGTAGAAGATTTTTGTGTTGGCTGTTTCCATGGAAACCACACAAGGAAAAGTCAAACAATATGGTATTTAGAGAGTACACAAACAAATCATGTTCTCTACTGTTGGGGCACCATGGTACAGCCAGCTGAAAGACTGTAAGGTTGAAGAAAAGAAAGAATTCTCAGAAAATGACAATGGAACACTTTAATTGCTTTCCATCACAGTGAACATAATGGTGAAACACGGATATTAATGCACGTATGTAGAAATTTCCATCCCTCCCAGCCTCTCTCTTGCATATCCTTTCTACTGTTTTTTCTCATCTCTTAAAATAAAAATTCCATCCACCACTAGTTATTACGATCTCTTTCCCCTGAATCTCTGTTCTCACATTGTTATAGTGGACAATGAATGAGAGCTGTACAGGAACAAAAGAAGTGTAGAGACCCCAATTGCATGCTCCTCATTCCTCTCTGTCCCACTTTCACATGACTTGCTGCAGCCAATCAAAACACAGAATCTGATTCAAAGTTTCACTGCATTGCTTTATAGCACTATAGCTCTATTCTCCAGCCACTGTGGTGAACAATGAGACTCTTTGAAGAGTTGCTGCATGTGTGAAAGAAAGACTGAGAGAATTAGAAAGAGACAGGGAAAAGGGCAGAAGAGGGTGTGAGACTGAGGATGGGTGGCATTCAGATTTTCCCACAGATTTGAAGGCATTCCCATGCAAGTGGAATGGAACATTCCATGTTTTGGCTTTTAGTTCAGGGCCAGAAGTTCTACAAACCTCACCTCAAGTTCATCTGCAGAACTCACCAGGTTAACAAAATCCTGGTAGCAGATCTTTCCATCAGCATTTCCGTCAGCCAGTGCAAGAAGAACCTCCAGCTTGTGGGGATCCAGTTCTGATCCATGAGCCGCAAGAAGGTCTCGGAAACGCTCAGTACTGATGAAGCCTGAATTCTCTGGGTCATACTGAACATATCACACAGGAGAAACAGGAAATTAGAATTCATTTTCAAATTCTCATTCTAAAATGTTTCCACAACACTCACTGGTGAACGTTATAAGAACACTTCTTTGAACTCATAACATGATGATATTCATTACAGAGGAATTTATCCATCATTCCTTCTGAGGACAATAAGCAGAGGGACATTACTGGATTTCATCTATTAAATTAAAGTTAGAAGATACATATTAGGGACTGCGAAAATTAATGTTAAAACACTGAATATTGTTGTCTTCACAGTGCCAAGTCTGCACAGAAGCTGTATCTTAAGTGTCAAAAATACTGTACCATGAAATGCATGATATAAATATATTTCATAAAACTGCAGAAATGATTTTAAATATTAATATTGTTTGATATGAATTTAAGAATACAGAAACATGATGTTCAATGAATAAAACTCTTAAAAATAATTTAAACTCTTAAATTATAAAAAGGTAAGATAGAGATGGTTCTTTGTAGAACCACCGCTGTGAGGAACCTTTTAAGCACCTCTTTTAAGAGTGAAGGTGGCCCTGATGCTTTCTTTTACACAGAACAAAAGCAGCATCTGAACCGTCTCTGATACTAGGGCATTATAACTGTTTCATTCAGTTCTCTGTGATCTCTAACAACTGAACAGAACTTTCAGAGCTGATAGGAACTGAGCCACAGCACAAATGTCACACACAAAGTTTCTGGCAAAGACCTGATTATACAGAAATGCTAGAGAAAGTCAGATGGGGAGTTAACAAAAGTAGAGTCATTTGCATTCTTTCTGTGGCAAAATGTATTTATCAATTATTTATCATTGAAGCTCAACAAGTAAAATACTACCCACAATCAGTTCACAAGGCCAGTGACAAAACATATTAATACATGTCAGATTGTGTCCATAAAGTGTGTGAAAAGTTGTTTTGTGTCACTGAGTCAAAGTTCAAAGAGCTCATCCTGTTTTAGTAATTGGTGTCAATGCGTCAGCCCTTCCGGCTTTCAAACATTCATTCACTGTTTGCTTGGGCAGCTAAGGTCATAAGACACACACACACACACACACACACACACACACACACACACACACACACACTGACATGAACGTCTTTCTTCTAAACCAGAGAATTTGCATATAAATATGGCTCAAGATTAATACACAGTTTGCTAAACATTATTAAAGCTAAAAACTATCAATCAACACATACATATACTGTATCAGATGGATCTGCATAAACCAAGAGAAAAATTTATCTCACTGAATGGGAACATTGATGCTTTAAATGTAAGCTGACCTATCATGTTAATGCAACACATTATGCAATGTCATTTAAGTATTGCTAAAAACTATTTATTTTACACAGGATTTGAAGGCAAATGTACTTTAATGTACAACCCTAATCAACCACTCATACTTTACCAAGTATTACACTGATTTTTTCACAGGTGGGGCTTGTGGATCCCTTACCTTTTGTAGAATCACTGTAATGCACAGAATAATTTTCTTTTCTTTTCTTTTCTTTTCTTACTTTTTTGTCTTATTTATTTATTAATTTAACAAAAGATGCACCAAACAGCATGATAAAAGACTGATAAAGATTTTTAATAATTATTATATGGATATATTTTGTAATACACAAAATAAAAAAAGATTAAATTAATAAATTAATTCCTAAATAATAATAATTTCAAATATTAATAATTTCAAAGTTAATTTCTAATTATTACATTAATCATTAATAATGAATAATTTTACAATAATTTTATAATCATTCAAGCAATTATTGTTAGTTATTACATTAAATAACATAATAGTTCATTAGGATGTTTACAGTTGCCAAGTAACACTGTAACCATGTGCATTTATATAGAACAGGGTGTCTATTCCTGCTCCTGAAGGACCAATATCCTGCAGATTTGACCTCCAACCAGCTCCAACACAGTTTTGTGCAAGTTTCTAGTAATCCTGAAGAACTTGAGTAGCTGATTCAGGTGCGTTTATTTAAGGCTCTAGGACATTCTCCAGTGCAGTGGCCCTCCAGGAACAGGTTTGGACACCCCTGATATAGAATGTGGGGTCACAGGTGTGTATTTATTGTCAAATAAATGGCTATTGTCAAATAAATTCAAACATGGCTCGTCCATTCAGAATTTATAGACTATCTGTTTGGTTGCACTTTATTTTATAGTTTGTGCACTTACATGTACTTACAGTGTACTTAACTAAGAAAGTACTGGGTAATATACAGTAACTACATGGTTAGAGTTAGGTTCAGGGTTAGTACCTAGTTATTATCCAGTTATTTTAATTAATGTACTTGCGGAACAGGACTGTAAAACAATACGCTACCACCTAGAGATAACTAGGGATGATATGAGAGAGAGAAAAAAAAAATTTCCATTGTTATTCAGACATTCAAACACACAACAGCCTCTCAAAAGATTCACCCACCTTCTCTTGAATGATCTCTCCTAACTTCTGCGTGCTGTTAATTTTGTCCCCACAAGTTTTCATGGTATGATCTGTTCCTCTCCCACACTGTCCCCATAGAGGGAGAGAGTGAGAGGCTGGAGACAGAGACTAATCTCTACCCATTGGGGATTTACAGTTCAGTGCAGACCCCCACCCCCAGAACACACGCAAACAAACACCCAGCACAAACTCCACCCTCAACCCCTTAGCCTACATTCTTAGAACCCGATCACAAACACACACACACACACACACACACACACACACTCTGCTGTGAACAAGAAAACACATACATTCTTGGTGCCATACCTACATGAACTATTTTTAGTAAACTGGCTAACAGACAGATTTGAGAGAATCCAGCTCCAACAATGGGGTTTTTATGGCCTAGTTTATTCTGCCACCTTACCTAATTATACAGCACACACAAACATACTCTCTCTGCTGAGCCTGCAAAAGCACAAAATATAACCGATGAATCTCACAAAATGACTCAGCTAAATGTAAGCATGCTAAGTCCTTTCCTAAAATGTAACTTAATATTATTTTGATGTGTTTGTGAAGTTGATAGTGCTTTTATGAAACCCTGTTGTGCATAAAATGTATCATATTGTAGACACCAACCACTGCAGCCCTGATAATTAAATACCACATTAATCCTGCTTAAAGACAGTCCTGGAGCTGATCTTTCATTACAGAGCTAAGAAAAGGGGAGGTGTGTGTTTGTGAGACCCCTGGTATTTCAGGCCTCATTTTCATACAGCCGCATATTAAACAGTCTTCTTTACACAGGAGAGAATAGAGTTCACCAACTGCCACAATCTGTGTGTTTGCGTGTGTGTGTGTGTGTGTTTGGAAGGGGAGGGATAAAAAGATTAATACATCTCCAAATAATAGTAACAATTGTTGAATTCTTTGATTCATATGGAAACTACTTCCACCCCCAAGTAAAATTATAATAAAAGAATAATTGTGAGATAAACTAAGAAATAAATAAGAAAATAAGAAATAAAAATAAAAATATATATCCCATGCTGGTTTTGTACGTTTGCCCACTGACAAAGAAATGATCAGTCTATAATTTTAATGGTAGGTTTATTTGTACAGTGAGAGACAGTATAACAACAAAAAAATCCAGAAAAAATGCATTTCAAAAAAGTTATAAATTGATTTTAATGAGTCAAATAAGTATTTGACCCCTTCGCAAAACATGACTTAGTTCTTGGTGACTTAGTACTTGGAGAAGCCCTAAAAAAATAAACTCAAACATTTAAATTTTTTGTTGACAATGCTGACAGAATGTATACACACACACACACACACACACACACAGTATATATATATATATATATATATATATATATACAGTATTTATATATATAAACTCAAATGTAAAATTTCATTGTTCCTTCCTTACACATAAACAGATGTACTGTATACACATCCACACAAAATGCTGCAATACTGCAAACGTTCTTCTACCACTAACATATGTAATTTCACACACTAAGTCTAACCTAGAGCACCTTTGCATCACCAGACATCTCCATTTTAGCTTAGAACTGTGGGCAATTATTTTTTCCAACACATATACAACAAATCTTGTAAGATTTCTTGGTAAAATGGATGTTCATAGACAAAACTCCAGCAAGTCAGAGTTATTATAGATAATCACAAGGTATTACAGGTGCATCTCAATAAATTAGAGTGTCGTGAAAAAGTTCATTTTTTCTTGTAAGTTATTTCAAAAAGTGAAACTTTCATATATTTTAGATTTATTGCATGTAAAGTAAAACATTTCAAAGGTTTTTTAGTTTTAATTTTGATGATTAGAGCTTACAGCTCATGAAAGTCAAAAATCAGTATCTCAAAATATTAGAATATTTACATTTGAGTTTCAATTAATGACCATCCCTACAGTATAAATTCCGGGTATCTCTTGTTCTTTGAAACCACAATAATGGAGAAGACTGCTGACTTGGCAATGATCCAGAAGACGAACATTGACGCCCTCCACAAAGAGGGTAAGTCACAGAGGGTCATTACTGAAAGGTGTGGCTGTTTACAGAGTGCTGTATCAAAGCATATTAAATGCAAAGTTGACTGGAAGGAAGAATTTGGGTAGGAAAAGGTGCACAAGCAATAGGGATGACTGGAAGCTTGAGAATACTGTCAAGCAAAGCTGATTCAAACACTTGTGAGAGCTTCACAAGGAGTGAACTGAAGCTGGAGTCAGTGCATCAAGAGTCACCACGCTCAGACGTCTTCAGGAAAAGGGCTACCAAGCCACTCCTGAACCAGAGACAACGTCAGAAGCGTCTTAACTGGGCTGTGGAGAAAAAGAACTGGACTGTTGCTCAGTGGTCCAAAGTCTCCTTTCAGATGAAAGTAAATTTTGCATTTCATTTGGAAATCAAGGTCCCAGAGTCTGGAGGAAGAGTGGAGAGGCACAGAATCCATGTTGCTTGAAGTCCAGTGTGAAGTTTCCACAGTCTGTGATGATTTCGGCTGCCATGTCATCTGCTGGTGTTGGTCCACTATGTTTTCTGAAGTCCACAGTCAACGCAGCCATCTACCAGGAACTTTTAGAGCACTTCATGCTTCCTTCTGCTGACAAGCTTTATGGAGATGCTGATTTCATTTTCCAGCAGGACTTGGCACCTGCACACACTGCCAAAGGTACCAAAAGCTGGTTCAGTGACCATGGTGTTACTGTGCTTGATTGGCCAGCAAACTCGCCTGACCTGAACCCCATAGAGAATCTATGGGGTATTGTCAAGAGGAAGATGAGATTCACCAGACCCAACAATGCAGATGACCTGAAGGCTGCTATCAAAGAAACCTGGGCTTCCATACCACCTCAGCAGTGCCACAAACTGATCACCTCCATGCCACGCAGAATTGAGGCAGTAATTAAAGCAAAAGGAGCCCCTACCAAGTATTGAGTACATATACAGTCAATGAACATACTTTCCGGAAGGCCAACAATTCACTAAAAATGTTTTTTTTATTGGTCTTATGAAGTATTATAATTTGTTGAGATAGTGAATTGGTGGGTTTTTGTTAAATGTGAGCCAAAATCATCACAATTAAAAGAACCAAAGACTTAAACTACTTCAGTCTGTGTGCATTGAATTTATTTAATACACGAGTTTCACAATTTGAGTTGAATTACTGAAATAAATGAACTTTTCCACGACATTCTAATTTATTGAGATGCACCTGTATTATATAGAAGATAATCGATTAGCTAATGGAAGTTAGACGTAGAAGACCTGGTCCATAACTAATGCACAAACAAATAACAGGAGAAAAGGGGTGGTGTGTGTCTCATGTGCTCTTTAAATGCAGCTGAATAGAATAACATTCAGCATATACCTTATGTTATGCTGTAACCAAACTCATACATGTCCATGTGGAAAAAGTGTCATTCAAAGAGGATTAGCATAATTATCTCCTCATGAATAGGAAACACAAACAACAGGATTAAAACACATTACGAGACCCTACACATAATCATACAATAAGAAAGCAATCACCACCATCAATTATGTATTATTCTGCTGTATGTATGTATGTAGGGGTGTAAATCGGATGGTTCGTCACGATACGATACCGATTCTCAGACCCAGCGATAAGATATTTGCAGATACCTCAAAAAATGATACGATAACGATTCGATACAGGAGTATATCAATCGATATTTCAATATTATGATATTATATAACTATTTTAAACAACAATCTACATTTTTATTAACTCACAAATGCAACCAAAATATATAACATGAAAATTTATCTGAAATGTTCACATCCTTTACCTCAATTGGGACATTCACAACAACAACAAAAAAGGCCTATACACTTTAAAAAAAAAAAAAAAAATTAATAATAAAGAATATAAACAATTGGAAAAAGAATTCTGGCTGCTACTATGGGCTCAGTGCTAAAAATCTTTTCTACAGATAACCAAATTATAAGTAATAGCAGAAAATACAGGTGCTTTTCAGGTTTTTCAGCTCAGTCTAAAAGAAATTTTCAGGTACACTACAGAAACGTAATAATCAAATGTAAAATAACTGCATAGTCTTCACTGTATAAATTAAATATAGATTAATCATATTTGATGTTACGAAGGTTATTTAGTCAGGAGCAGTGAGCACTTGTATTTTTCTTTGACAGCTTTAGATTTATTATTAGTTCGCTTTGACTTTAAGAACGGAAGCATGGATTTAATATAGCTACTGATATACGTGCGTTTTCTTTCTCAACTGTTTACGTTAAGACATATGCCTAACTGACTGTGTTTACTAGGATATTCGCCAAAACGTGCATTTTGATGTATTTTTGTCTGTATTTATTCATCCATGCACAAAAAAGTGGAAGAGAGCTCAATTTAGTATTCGTGTGGTGTGGACGTGGCAGTCTGTGTGCGTGCGCTTCAGATGTGTGCGCAGAAAACTTCTCACACAGCGCTCGACTGTTCCGCCAACAATCTCGAGCGTCTTATGCTCGCCTTGTGCCTTCGGGCAGTCCTTATATTGAGTCCTGATATGTGAGTTTGAATGAGAACGCACGTGTTGGCGGTAATGCATAGACGGACATTATGTGAAAATGTGGACAGTGCCAAAATAAAGGTGCCTATTTATACTCAGAGCTGGGTGGTAACTGATTACATGTAATCTGGATTACGTAATCAGATTCCAAAAATTAAGTACTTGTAATCAGAGTAAATTACATTTTAAAATACTCGTAATCAGACTACAGTTACTTTTTTATGGATTACACGATTACATATTATTCACACAATAGCAATAAATTATTCATAAATCATTGATTCTCCCTAATTTCTCTTTTTCATCTTTTAAAAGTTCCTTTCTAAAATAGCCTACCGATTTTAAAATAGCCTACCTTTTTTTTAGTAAGTGTTTTATTTGAAGAGACTTTCCTCGAAAGGGAGTTCAAATAAAAAATACAAAAAATACAAAAAATTTAAATAAAAAAAGAAAGTGAGTTTGTTTTAAAATGATTTATTTTCATTTAAATTTTTTTATGATTTAATTAATTGTCAGCTTTTCATTAAACTCACAACCCCTCTGCAGTTTCTTTACGAACCCTAGTTTGGGAAACCTTGATGTAATATAATGTTTAATGCACTTCATGTTGTAAATTACTATGAATGGAACAAGTTTTCTTACTCTTTGAATTTTTTACATCATTATGGTACAAGATAATGCTATTTAAATCAATGTGATAAACGAGTTAAATCAAAAGTAATCTAAAAAGTAATCTAAAAGTAATCTGATTATATAGGCCTATTTTAAATTTCTTATATTTTAAATAACGTTTAATGGCATATTTTTTTATTTTTATGCCATGTTAAAGAGATTAAAGATGTCAAATAGTCAAATCCTTAACATATTTCCTAGTCTTATGCAGTGTACATATGAATCAGTTGGCTCTTCTGTCACTTAGTGGGGCTTATAAGAAAGATTGTTGGCATCCATATGACCCATCCAAAGCAGTCAGAGCACAGAAGAAACACTCTCTATAGAGATAGAGAGTGAGGAAATTTGCTTTGAAGAAAAGGGAAAAACTCCATCGTCAAAATGCGTGAATATGTTTGCAAATTTTAAACACTAAATTTTGGAGCTCATTTATCCAGATATAACTCATTTTTATAAAAAATGAATACTGAATACAAATACTGCATTCATAAGTAAGTTTTATTTATTTGATTCCAAAGGAAGAACAATTTTAAAATCCAGTACCAAAACAAAATGCAAATTTGGAAGCTTAGATTCAGAAACACACTATACACACACTGGAACACTGGCTATCCCTCTTCAGCTCAATGTCAATACAGACCGCTGTTACAAGACCTTCTGTTCTCTCATTAATGGCTAGACCAGAGGCTGGTATCTCTACAAATAATGACATGAAACAATAGCAGCCAGGTCACAAATGCCATCAGGAGTGAGTTACAGCCTCTATACAGCATTTAGATAAAGAACCAACCTGAAAAACATGAATTAAAAGCTGCTAATTAAAAACAACTGCTCAGAGGGGTCTCAAAGTCAACATTCACAAACACTGTGCCCAGATTACTGTATGATGTCATTCACAGCAGCTATTAAAAGAAATGTGAAAACAGAACACTATCCAGGGAGTGTGAACACAAGCTCATTTTCACTGCTTGGGAGCACAGTAATTTCATGGCTGGTGCCTTCAGTACTGAAGACGCTATTCAAAATGACAAAGCAACAGTGTGTGGAAACAAGTCAAGAATGTACAGACAATCGTAATTAGCACTTCAAACAAAGGGTGTCATCAAACATTATGCACAGACAAAATGAACCACTTTTGTCTGGGTGCTCAGTACCATTGAGTTTTTTCATGGCCTCCAGGGTTTTGCATATGCTAGCTATTGCTCAGCTGCTTTAGAAGACTGTAGTATAAATTGGCCTGACCCTCAGGCTGTGAACCAACAAAAGCTGCACTGCATGGGGTGTACAAAACCACCCAGGCTCATTGGAAAAATGTGCCTGTGGTGTCATTTCTGCAAAATGATATTATGTTGCTTCTTGACACTTTCAAATTGAAATGTTCAGTGATTGGCACTAGAAGTGTGCTCAGTTTGGCCTTAAACAGATGAGCATGAATGTGGCGATGTTTTATTACCACCTACACTAAACCCTACCCTAAACCTATCTGATATAACGTGACATAAAAACACTCTTTTATTGTTATTTTATTGTGACTGATGTTTCTCTCTCTCTCTATATATATGTGTGTGTGTAATCAAATAAAATTAATTTATAACAAAACATTGCATTTTTATTGTCAAGCAAGATTCTGCACAACAGAGCTGTATAAATGAATAAAAAAATTCCTTAGTCATAGGTGCCAATCTCGTACGAAACAGATCTAAGACGATGAACTAAGACGAGGAACAGCTTTTTAGTGATTATAAGGGGGTTATAAGGGAAGTGCTCTTTGTGTGCTTTCTAGGATATATATAATCTATTCAGAATTTGTATAAAACTTTTGTTTTTCAGCCACATTCATGCTGCAAAATTTCGGCAATGACAAGAGCAATGGACAGGACAAAAATATACATGAAAGTTTTTGTGCATTGAGGCTAGAACACACTAATTTCTGAAGCACCCTCAGTATTTGGATAAAGTTGAATAAAACTGTGCTTGAGCAGTTTTCATTATTAGTATCTCATATTTAGGCGATCGCATGGAGTTTTATTTAGTAGTAGGCTATGCTTCAAAGTCAGAAAAACTGAGCAGGATATTTGTTAATTTCCTCCGCGAAAATCTCTGTACAGTTAGAGTAAACATTAATGCACACAGGCTTAAATTGAATACTCCTTGCATCAGTTGATTTCATTTTATGTGTGGATTATTTGGTTTTATTTAGTGTGAATCTCCGGTTTCAACAGCTCTGATAAGTAATAAACAACATGATATGCGGCCAGCCAATGTTAACTTTATTTTCATCAAAACACAAAACATTATTTACCGCATTTGTATCTGCGAGGCATCCGTTACACATGTTCCCTGTGTGTAAATGTCAGTATTCATGACTGTCAAATGTCTGTATTTTGCACTCTGTGTGTTTCTGTTCGCGAACTGAATTCTTCATCAAGCGCATCATCTCACGGAGAAAAATAACTGAAAAACAAACACCGGGAATGGGCTTGGTTTAACGCTTAGTAAGAAGCCCATATCATTTGCTCAACCAGTTACATTTGGTTGATAATGTATTTGCACAAACGGTGTTTGGGTTACGGAAATTGGGCACCAACTGGCAGAAACATACAGTAAATCGGCGCCCATGACTTTGGTTGCACGATATTCCTTAAAAAATAATAATATTATTATTACTTTGAGAATTATATTTTAGTATATAATAGCAATATGATTAAATCATAATTTCTTCAAGTTAACCAGTTTTTTATTTTCATTTCGACAAGTTGTTGTGAAGGTCTCTCAGTTTTCCATTTTAGTGGGTATTTGACAGTAGTTTTTTTTTTTTTTATGAAACAGGGTAAAGCTGATGAAAAGTGACTCTAAGAGCAGCTCAGGGGATGAAGTTCATGTGTTCATGTTTTATATATTGAGACGCTGATGCTGAAAACAGTGGCTGTCATGTGTTTGAGTTTTGACAAAACTGCCATTCACACAGAGACAAACAGAACATGCAGATGTCATGTGAATTTCAGAGCTCAAAACTTTCTCATTAGTCCAAAATCAAGCTCAGAAAACGACTTGTTTCAGATTTCATCACATTATGACATTGATATGCAGAATCAGATCAATACTTCTACATCTTTGGCCCCGCCCACTGGAGCATTAGTGAGATGAAGGAGAGAAGAGCAATACAGGATAACTGGACTAAAAATAACATTACCTTCCAAAGGATCCTAATTCTAGGAAAGTGATTATTTATTTTGAACTATGTGGATGTCTAAGTATAGCATTATTTGTTTGTTCAGTACATTTCACTGTGAATTCTTCGGCAAATCAGTCACAGTTTCGGTGCAGGCTTTGCAAACAGACTTTTGCAAGATAGGGACTAAGATAAGTAACTGTGTTCATTCTAATGTCTAATCTTAAATTATATACAGAAAGCAATCAAAGAACTCTCCCTTTAAAATCCCTGGAGCTATCAATCACACAGTGTGTGTTTATATTCAGAATTGAACTTTTCAACCCACATCTCAACAATTGCCTGGTTGTGTAGGTTCACACTTTACAACATCAGGAAATCAGACCTTTCCTGTCAGAATGTGCAGCACAGCTCCTCATCCAAACTTTTCTAATTCCAAGGCCAGACTGCACTTCTCTACTGGTGGGCCTTCCAGGCACTGCGACTAAACCTCTGCAGATGATCCAGAATGCAGCAGCACATCTGGTCTTCAATCAGTGAAAAAGAACATACGTCATACCCCTTCTGATCTCACTCAAAAGTCTTGACACTGGATTCTAGGACTGCCACTGGAACGGCACCTCCCTGCCTGAATACACTACTACAAGTGTATGCTCCGTTCTGCCAGATAAGATCTCTGAATGAGTGATGCCAAAAAATCACTTGCCAAAACCTTAACCCTCTCTGTTCCTCTCTGGTGGAATGAACTGCCAACCTACACCTAAATTGCTGAGACCACATCTTTCAAGAAACAGCTGAACAAACAATTTTCTGTAAGCACCTAACCATGTTTGCGAACATCCAGAGAATGGCTGGGTACAGTGATTTAGAGGAGAATTTAAATGTGACGGAATGCGCAGATAATTTTGAACAGCTCTCAGTGCTGAAGAACTGTTTTAGGAAGCTGGTGTAGTTGCTCCAGTTAGTTACTTCCAACAGGGCCAATTTACATTCATCACCGCAAACAATATGTGATGGACACACACCCCAGCTGGACCTGCTTTCTCCCAAGGATTATTTTCTTTTCCATTTTTTTTTCTTTTTTCTCTTCCTTTTGGAGATTCTCTTTCCTTGCCACAGTGGCTTTTGGTTTGCTTACAACAGCTTACAGACACATATTCATTTTTAATGTCACTGTAAATTGAATATAAAACATTACTGCAGTCATTTTCTGTAAACGGTGTGCATTGTATAAAGTTCTATATAAATGACTTTATTTGACTTAACCAGCTAAAACCAATCCGAGCCAAATAGTTGCCTTGTATTGTGTGTGTTAAAGAGATACAATCCATTCCTGTACATTTCGGAATACAAAAAAAGAGATATTTTGAAGAATGTTGGTAACCTAATAATTTTGGTGACCTTTGGCTTCTATTGTATGGACTAAAAAACTAAATATTTCTGAAAACGTCTTTTATGGTCAACAACAATTTTTTTTCTAGTTTTACAAGAACATGGGGTTGACTAATGATGTAATTTTTCATTTCAAGGTGAACTATTCCTTTAAGAATCAGCCAACTTTTTACCTTGCTGCATCTTTCGCGCAGACAGAGAAACAACAACAACAGAAAATCTCACACAACCTTCAGAGGTTCTTAGTTTGAGGATATTCTGTTTTTGTGTCTAGTATAGTATCCCTATGGTGTAATTGCCATAAACCACTTGAAACAGCCAAAAGTTCAAAGTTGGACATGCCCACTCTAGGCGGAAATGAGTCTACTTCAGCTGGAATTTCTTCCCACCAAAACAAAACGGCAGGCAGCTTATCAAGGCAGTTCCGTCTCAGCTCACTGCCTAAAATTAAAGACAACCTGTACAGCCCGTCATGTTCTGGATATTTTCCCACGCACCAGCACTGACAGGAACAAGAGTACATCAACAGAATAAACACAAGTTTTTTGTGTATGTTACTCACAATAATACTTGGAATATAAGTAAGGGATAATGTATAGCCAGTCATTATCATAAAATAGGACCTGCATGCAAAAAAAGAAAAGTCTTGTATATGTAATGTTGCTTTCAGCTGATATGAAATCATTAAACTAGCACAGCCGTGTATGAAATCCCTTGCCTGGGTCTACAGTCAAATGTGCATAGTCAAAAATATGCACCACATTTCCAATGCTTTGTCTCTTTCTCCTAGGATTGTAAAACAAGACTTCATTCAATCCATTTCAGATGCTGCTCTGAGTAAACAAGATCCATCAATGAAGCCACACTGAACTGATGGATTAACGAACTGAACTGAACATCTGCACTAAAGGTCACGTCTAGCCTAATCATGCATTTAATCTCTCTGAGGCGAAATTTTGCAGAAATGTAAAACTAAAAATACTATTACAATTTATTATTCTGTGTATATTTATCTGTATACACACATGCTCAATTTAGCCTTAAACTCTTAGAAAACATGTTTAATGTTTAAAACAGTCCTAATATATCCCACTTTTCATTCAGGCCACAAGGAGTTGCATGGTTAGAGAATGAGACCTAGTAACTTTGTTGTTAGACTAAATGCTATATCTGACCAAATTATTATGTCTTTACCATGTGTTTAACAACAACAATAACAACAATGTGCATTTCCAATATAGAATTACAAATTAACTGTGAAACTAACTGATTGAGCAGTGCTGTATACTGGCATTCGCAACATTCTTTGGCATTCTCTGCATAGTCTGCAGAGACAGCTCAGACGTGAGCCCCGTATCTGGCCCAATTTCACGGGATTGTACCCGCTTTCCATCTTGCTCGCCCCTCTCAGTGAAACTGAATTGTAACCTAATGGGACATTTTTTCCAAGCAGCTCTCTGTGCCTTACTTCACTGCTCTATCTGTATCTTGTCTAAACCATAGAAACTGGATAAGCAGTCACCCTATTATGAAAAAATACCTGTTAGAAGCCAAATTGGAGCAGGGATGGTAACAGCACCACACAGTACAGGTCAGGGTAATGCAATCACAAAATAAAACATTTTTTTTTTCTGTGGAAGACAAAGATATTTTAAAGAATGTTGGTAACCAAACAATTTTGGAACATTAAAGGTTTAGTTCCAACAAAAATTAAAATTCTGTCAACAATTACTCACCCTCATGTCGTTCGAAACCCATAAGACCTTTGTTCATCTTCGGAACACAAATTAAGATATTTTTGATGAAATCCGAGAGCATTCTGAACCTGCATAGACAGCAAAGATTCAACGATTTCGTTTCTTCTGGGACAGTCCTCCACCATTATCGCCACATGCACACGGTGCTGTTGACGTAGAATAATGGCAATAATTGATAATGGTGGAGGATTGTCCCGGAAGAGAATAAATCATTGAATAAAGTTGTTATTTTTGTTTTCTTTGCACACAAAGTATTCTCGTAGCTTCATAAAATTACGGTTGAACCACTGATGTCACATGGACCATTTTAATGACGTCCTTACTAATTTTTTGTGCCTTGATCGTGGTAGGACCCTTGCTGCCTATGGAGGGTCAGAGAGATCTCAGAATTCATTAAAAATATTTTAATTTGTTTTCTGAAGATGAATGAAGGTCTTACGGGTCACATTTTTGGGTGAACTATCCCTTTAACTTCAATTGTATAGGAAAACTATTAAGACAGCTATAAACAAAGTTACTAATTTAGATTAAAGACAACAAAGACCTATAAAAAATGCATGAATTAATTATTCACAATAAGACAAGTAACATGCATTAAGGTAATTTTTGATTTCATCATCTTTATTTTAAGATTTATAATTCCTCTGCATTTTTATTTTTAACATATAATTTTATTATATTTTCTCACAAGGTGGAAGGGTATCTGTACACACATATTTTATGCTATGGCACACTATCACTTGTCCTACTGTCGAAGCCACAACACACTTGTTTCTGCTATTATTTCTCTTACCCTTAGGTTTTGGCTTTAAATTCATTTACTGTTTTTCTCAACAACATACCTCACTATGTTTTCCTTCCTTACACATCAAAATTAAGCAATGTTGGAATTTTACCCATCTACAATAGACATATGATATGCTTAGAAGAAAAAGAACTTCTTGAAAAGTTAAGACATATCAAATTGAGCCTCCAGGTGACATCAGCTGACACAAAGAATGTCCTTTTGTAGAAGACGTCCGACCCTGGTGTCACTGTGAAACCCTTTAGAAAGAACTACTAGCTTATCAAGTGAAACCTGTTAATATGCTCTTCTACCTAGATTGAAGACTGAAGGAATAGTTCAGCCAACACTTGAAAATTTTGCTTAAGCACCATTGTATTGTTCCAAAGACTTATTAAAAAATAATGACAATTCTATAGAAATGTATTATAGTGTATTTTCGTTATTACAAATTCAAAGTTCTGTCATGAAATTCTAGATGGTGCAAGTCGATAGGTTCTAACTGAATCTGATATAGCATTCACATCAGCATTCACATGGCACGGCTGATTTCTTTCAGCAGCCAATGAGCTTGCAGCTCAACATTCAAATACTTGGCTAGTGCTCGCAGTAGGAGTTAAAGCGTGCTTCAGAAACCCTCCACCTTCCCCAGCTCCACCTGTATAGATCTGCTATGGGGTAATTTCACATATGTTATAAAAATGGGGGTTATTTCATGTGTGTTATATGTGCAGCAGCAGTATTTCTTACAAGCTCACAGCAGCATGTCTGTGGAAGTATTGGCAGTAGCAAGTCTCGGTACTTGCTCTGCTGTACCAGATCTATTGCGAAAGTTTTCATGACAGAAATGCTTGTCCAATACATTAGGCAGTACACTTCAACATAGGAGGAATGTTCCGTGGGAACATATTTTATCTGAGGGGGGCTGGAGGCGGGGCTTGATATTGCAGGGCGGGGCAGGGCCACGGTTGGGTATTTTAGACAAAATCCTAATATTAAACAGCCCAAACTCTTATAGATGAACAAACAAATTAATGAAGACAGAGTGCTTTTGTGATTTTAGTTCAAGAATTTTTTTCTTTAATATTTCTATTATTTAAGGGGATTTTGTTTTGGTGCAGATGACAACAAAGTGCAGATGTACATGTGATGTAAACAAGATATTCATTCATCATACACTGCAGACAGCATCACTTATTATAACTGGAGCTTTTTTTTTTGAGTGCTCACATATGGGGACTAGGCTGAATTCAGTTATTATAGCCTATTAATTCTAGAATCTATTCTAATTCTATTAATTTTGAATTCAGAGTTTGGAAAAGGGCAGTTTGTGCAGCAGATGAAGAATGTTGTCATCCAAGCCCTTGTCGTCAGCAGCAGTTTTGAGGTGTTATCAGCAGGCTCGCAATGACGCAGACAGAAATAGAGAGAGAGAGAGAGAGAGAGAGAGAGAGAGAAAGCGCTGGCAGCTTGACAGGGTAATCAATGCTGCCTCAGAGACCAGCTATCCCACAATTCCCTGTGTGTTGAGGACAAATCACAATGCCTTCACAGTAAAAAAACGATACTCCCTGAGAATGAAGCACACTTCTTCTGATGTCAGAGACAACAGAAATAGAAGAAAATCACGAGGATATAATGGTTTAAAGTTTAAACCCATGTAAAAAATTTGGTTTGACCATTCTGTCTGTCTTGGAGGGGATTAGTAACATAACTGCCTAGATTGTGAAATCAAATGCACGACAAAATGGCACCAAAATTGTTACCAAAAAGTTGTGTTGAATTACTACATTAGAGAGTGAAGTTATTTCAGAAGCGGGGGAAGTATTAGATTACAATAAAATATTATTTTAAGCACGGTCTGTTCATTCGTTTTGACTTTTTCCATGTTAACTTCGAGATACGTCCTTGTGTGCTCTCAACATGCATATTCTTCCCTTGATTTTCCTCCTTAGCAACTTAAGCATACTGAATTTTCAATAATGAGCCAAAGTAAGAGAGAACCCACAGCTACACTTTCAGTGAGGGCCAAAGAAAAACATAATAATTTTATTCAATACTAATGGAGTCCAACCATAAACCTCTCACAGATGCTCCACTGGAAGTCTTCAGCTCATTATCATAATGTATAATGCTAAATCCAATGAACCATTGCAAAACACAATATGAGAGAGAGAGAGAGATTAGCTGTTCTGTATGGCTTATGAATTTCAATTGAGTGCTTTTGTATGAATTTGTGACATAACTGCATGGTGCCTTCCATGAATCCAATGTTTTTTGTTGTGAGAAGTAGATATTTAAAATACCCTATAGTCTAACATACAATCTCAGACATAACCCACTTTGTTTTTGTAATTTATGCTTGTGTTTTTTACATAAACGTGTGTGTATTAGACAGTTTAAACGCAATAAGTCATGAAAGAGAACTTAGTTTAGTACTCACATGCCATGTGACAGCCACTTTCTGTGCGCGTGCTTCGGATGTGTGCACTCAGAAAACCGTATAAGTTTAAACTGATATGGCTTTAAGACAAGTGATTTCAGCACGATATACATAATAATCAAAAACCAAACAGACGTTATTTTTGGCAGATTATCTGCAGTACGAGCTGTAAAGGCACAACTGTAAAATACACCAAATACGCAAAACAAAATCACAAAAAAACATTTTATTTGCGCGCTGTAATCCAAAACTTCAAATTCTACATGATTGCGAGGAACAGACTTAAATTCAGGCCTATTCATCAATCGTCATCTCCATCCTCAGCAGTGACTGTAATCGTCAAATTGTGCACTTATTACAAATTCAAAAATTGCAGCATCAAGAAGCTTCTTGACAGCATTTACAGCGATGTTATCAAACGCATTGGCTCTCACCAATAGACATATAAAATAAATTGTTTATATATAAATATATATATATATCTATGCTCTCACCAGGGTCGTCACAAATAGAGACATGCCGTTTTTAGGGTGATGTGCAAATGATTGAGAAATGCATGCTTTCATGGACTGGACTGGTATAAGATTTTTAGCTATTAACAACTTACATTCTACTCTCTACCTCACAAAATTCTGTCACAGAGAATTGCGACTGCAACTCATCTTTTGGTGCTTTTGGTTTTGAAATGAATAAATTATTGTGTTTGCACTCTCTCTGTCATGTTTTTCTTTATATTGTACATATTTTGAAGAAATGGTTTTTGTAGGATTAGAAGTAGGAGTGAGATTAGCCACTCAAAAAATATCTTATTAATGCTATATTGCTTCTAAAATGATAATTGTTTCCTACACATTTCTGTTTTTTTGTGTTTTATGTCTAACATAATACATATTTCTAGTTAATAAATAACAAAATAAATATTTCTAGTTAATAAATAACAAAATAAATATTTCCAGTTAAATTCCTTTCAAATTTGTAACACAGATGAACACACACATTGGGAGGGTCGAGAAAGTTATGTTATAGCAGATCAGGCCGCCCCTGTTTTTAAAGCTCTTCTACAAACTTCAAGTGAAAATGTAGTTGATTGCACCATTCATCCTCAATACTGCAATCACTCACCATAAACCCTGACAAAAGGCACTCATCACAGTAAGCAAAAGAAAAGAGCAACAGTTTTTCACTGTCTTGATCTTCATTCACTCCTTTTTTCTTCTTTAGCCCACCCTGAGTTGACCTTCAGCCTAAAAAGAATCAGTGTCTTTCTCCATAGAGATTTATGGTCTCTAATAGAGGGGGACCATCCCAGCAGTGGCTCACAGGGGGCTCGGATTCATCTCTATATTCAGCAGAGGGAGTTATGTTGTAGAGGGCCATGGGATCAGGAGGTCACTGTCTGAGACATTTTCAAGGTTGCCATCTGGGCCCAAAAGAACCCATCATTGGCCCTCCATGTTATTGTCATTCCTATAAGGCTCCAGAGTGTTAAAAAAAGCTCTGCAATAAAGAGAAAAAAGCTCTCTTTTGAAGAAATTGTTCAGTTCTATTAAGGCCAATGTGCTTTTGTTTGGTATTGGCTCACTTGTGTTTCTGCTTTCTGCTGCAGTCATCCAGCAGGCTGTCATGTGGAGGTCGTGGGAGCAGAGATCACTCTCCATTCTTTATCTGTGCCATAATCCTATTGCTGTAATCCCCAGAGGTCAGACATTCTCTTTTTCTCTTTTCTTCTGCCTTTCTTTTTCTTACTTTTAGTCTCTCTCTTACATTCTCTCTCCCTTAATTTTTTTTCATCAATATTTTTTCATCAATATTCTCTTTATTATTCGATCTCCCTGCCTAATATGGGTGTTTCTTCCTTTAATGTCCCTTTTTTGCTTGTTTTATTAAAACTAACACATAACAAAAATGCCATCATTTTATACCCTTTCTAGCCTTGTCCCAGACCTCCCTTTGCAAAACCATCAAAAATTATTATATTAATTTAACTATGATAATATAAATACAGAGCTGAAATACACAGACCAAATCATTACTGTGTCATTTTCCAATCAAGCTGTATTCTGTTAAAGGGCACATCAGATGCAAAATTCACATTTACATAGTGTTTGAACTTAAATGTGTGTTGGCAGTGTGTGTTCACAACCACCCTAAAATGATAAAAATCCCCCCAGTGCGTTTTAAAAAAAAAAAATCCCCACAAATCATAAGCACTTTCTCAGATCAAGCTGAGAAATGCCCAAAATGCCCAGGCCTCTCCCACGACTGTAAACACGACTTTTCACTGCCGTTTTAGCATAGACCCGCCCTGAGTGAGCTGTAAACAGTCCGCCATTGTTTAGACGCTGAAGCAGGTGTAAACAAGAATGTCTCCTAAGCGATTGAGGTGTTTTGTTGTTGGATGTAATAATGAATATAGCAGTCGTCATTTACTCCCGACATCTGAGCCACTGAAGACGCAGAGGATTACTTTTACTTTTGAAGGAAATGCACCCCCCGACCTACCTAAATGCATTTGTTTGCACCAATCATTTTACACCAGGCTGCTTTATGAATCTTTGCAAACTGCCTTTCCAAATAAAGTGCTAGTTAGCAAGTTCCATGACAAATGCGGCTAAAGTCTCATACCGTGTCTACACTGGACGCGAGTGGCGTGGCTCGACAAAATATTGTAGAACTCATTATAATCAGTGATGCTGTCTACTCTAGATGTGGCGCGGCATGACACGACAAATCCCCGACAGTAAACTACTGCCTTGTTCTATTTATGACGTACTGACACAAAGTTCAAATGATTTGCAATGGTCATTTTGTTGTGCCCACTACACTATATTAAGGTTGCCTTTGTAGAGGGTTTATAAAGGTATTTGTTAATGACTAGTAAGTCATTTACAAATGTATTTTAATTCATATTTGAGCAGTTGTAACTGCATGAATAAGAACGGTGACTTTAACGGAAGAGAGGGATGGGTGAGCAGTAGCTTTTTATTATTTAAAGGGACATGCACCAAAACGGGTCACTGTCAACAGAGCTGTTTTTGACAAGGTAAAAAGGCTGTTGTTTATTGAGAAATTTTAACCAAAGTACATTATAGACTTTTCATGCAGACCCTAAAGAATCATACCAACTTGTGGAAAATGGGCATCCGATGTCCCCTTTAAATTATTTAAAGAATACTAAAATATTATTTAATTATGCATATGTTATATAAAATGCTAGTTATAAAATTAGCCTTGGCAAGACAAGTCAGTCATTTTATTTGAAAAATGTTCTTTTCCGTCATAAAATTACTTAATACATAATAAACATAATACATAATTCAAGATAAAAAAAAAAGAAGAAAAAAAAAAGACAGAATTACATTATTAAAGCAAGAATGTGAAAACACTTGACAATTACAAGGGGAAGAAAAGTGCCCAGAGATATAGGTAAATCATTTATACAGTATATGGGGCATACAAACTGTAATTGAACAGAAAACTGCTTATTGCAAGAAAGCTTCTAAACACAAAAGAGTTCTTCAAATTTACATGCACTGTGTTAACATCATAGCCACCACATTGCAATGCTCTGGTAACCTCCAAGAACACTTGAACTGACAAATTTTGCATAACCTAGCATCACTTTTATTGGAACAAAATTTTCACAACTATATCGTTTTACTGCAATCCTACAATATACAAAACAGGGACAAACAGGTCTCTTTTTGTATTGAAGCACAAACAAAAGGAGTGATCTTCATATTAGATCAGGAGGGTATGCCTACTCAATGTTTCAGGTACACAGAACCCGAGCTAACAAGAACTGCTTGTTTATCAACATCAGTGTATATGAATATGAAGATGCCAAAATACCCCAAAGCCAAAAAGAATCTTATATCCTTACAGTATACTGAGGCTCACCACAGTGTTTCAAATCTTCAAATCCTTAATTTGCATGACGACAGAAAGGCTCCACACTACACACACTAAAGACTGAAGTCTTCTAATTAAGTCATGAATCAGGATTATTGGCCTGTAATTGAGCATAAACACAGACAGGACACCCATGCTTAAAGATAGACACTCTTACAGATTTACAGAGGGAAGATACCAATAGAGGTTCAAAAATAAAATCATACCAATTTAAATTACATGTACATGTACCTCAGGCACATGCACACACAACACGACACAGACTCAAGGCAGCTGCTGCCTCATGAAGTCAAATGAAAAGCTAATGTTTAAGCTAATGGATTTAGAGGCCTGAAACCAACATTTGACCGCAAACAGATGAAGGATGGATAACCACAGAATTCATGCATAGCAAATCTCTGAATCAATAAAAGATTGACAGTTCCTCCATCTATAAAAAAGACTAACACACTTCAGAAACACTGTAAGAATATGTCCAGCACCAACATAAAAATGGATATGCAGTAGATTTTACTTTGGGTGACATGATCATCCAAAGCCAATTAACTGTGCACTTTTCAGGGACAGGGAATATTTTCCTGAAGTATTCTGGGATTTGCTGCTCCCTTCATAGTGAGTAGGCGATGCAGATCATATCAGTTCACATTAGTTCTGCTAAAAAATGGAAGTCAGGTTTCATTAAGTCTCCTGATACCATCATTTTAAGTTTGTTGCTAGCAGCCTTGAAGTAGGCTGGTGCTGCCACTTCTATATTGAAGCCACCACCTTCATCTACCAACTTCATTTAACGCTCAGTCACAGGAAATAAAAACATTATTAAAATCATTATAAATCATTAAATCTTTCTCTGCACCTGAAACTTGGCTCTGGCAAGTAAATCAAGTTACAAAATGTAATTATATATAGAGTACATGAAAATTATTTCTGTCTCAGGAATGAACCAATCTGCCAATAAAGTTAGATTAAATGACAATAAGCAGGCCTGGTAGGATTGTCTCAAGTGAAGCAAAAATAATAATAATAATAATAATAATAATAATAATAAAAGGGTTGGTACACTCTAAAAAATGCTGGGTTAAATACAACCCAGCGCTGGGTAAAATGTGGACGAACCCAGCGGTTGGGATACTGCCCAGAAGGTTGGGTTAAGCATTTAACCCAACTGTTGGTTGAAAACAACCCAGCATGTGTTCTGTTCAATATTTACCCAGCACTGGGTTGTATTTAACCCAGCATTTTTTAGAGTGTAACCTTTTATCAACATTCAACCTGTTAGACAAGATATTTCTTGGAAAAGGCAATATGTTCTGACATGCTGGAATGTGTCTGCAGTGTATACAAGTTTCACTTTCACACGTATGCAGATGCATGCTCACAGATAATAAATTTAAACACATACTGCAAGATGCACAGAATATCCTGCGCCAGTGGTGGAAGCGTTTTCGTGACTGAAACTGTAGCTGTGGGAAGGTTTTAATCTTAAAAATGTGAAAAGCTTTAGTGTCTGATCACATCAACTACAAGTAAGCACTGAAATCTGAGATACACCTGTCAAACAACCTGAAACTTCTATAGTGATACCTACAGTCATGACTCCAATGTCACACAACACCACGGACTGCTTCACAGGATTAGAATAGAAGTGTAAATTTAAAACTTATGATTTAAAACGTATGAGTGGTGTACATTTAATTAACTTACCCCCCCCCCCCCCCCTATTTTCCTTCTAATATTATTACATTACCAATTTTAATGCTTTACAATAAGGATTATGGTCAGATATATATAAAAAAGGATAAAGTAACAATATATTATTGGGTTCTTCATAGCACAGCAAGTAAGATAAGCCCAATGGTTACATAATAGTAATTATGCAGTGACATGGACCTTGTAGTTCAGTGAGTCACAGCATGTTGATTCAAAAGCCAGTGAATGATATGTCAGGATTCGTGAGATGGATTCAAACCAGTAACTGCTGAGATTGTGAGTCTTGCATTGTGAGAACCAACCCACAAGTCATTTGTTAATGAATCAGACTACCCAAGTCGTGCTGTATGTTTTGTTTTTGCGTGCAGTGTCTGAGAAGGAAACAATATGATCTGCGACACACTTGTGGTTCATCATGTCAGAAATGGGTAAATTTAAGTTAAGCTTACCAATTAACTTAAATTTGAATTAACTGAATTTGAGAATATGTGTTTTTCTGACATGACATGATGGCATACATGACCCATTTACTTCCACTGTTTTCCATCTTTTTTTCCTCAAAAGGACACTACACTAACTGCAGGGACAGCTTTCCTGGAGGAACCTGGAGTGTTTTACTGAAGAACTCACTTATGAGAAATCTCAGTGACTCATGGGTTTCCCCTACCTGAGATTTAACCGGCAACCTCCGTCTCTGACCACTAGACTGTCACCACCCCCACTGATGAGCAGATGCTTATCACATACTGTGCATATGTGAGTGTGAGAGAGATAGCTGTGTGTTGGCCAGACAGCAGGTGGGCAGTGAGCTCAATTTTCAGCCAAAGCGATGAGAACAGTAGAGCATGAAAGCAAGCAAGGTTCTGTATTTTGGACACACAGCTTTCACACATGTAGCCCATGATACCCTCACATGTACACCCAGTCTCTATGTTTCTTCACCATTCTCTTTTTTTTATTCTGGATTCAAAACCGAAGGACCAGAGATAGCACAGTTCCCTCCTTGCCCCTTAATTACCACATCAAAGACGCATTTTTAAATGTTTGCGGCTTTCTTGGTCTAGTGATCCCACTAACGATACTGATACATCAACACTCAATAAGCAACACATCTATCAATCTAATGAAGAAAATCATTTCGGGCCATGCAATTTATTTTGTCTGTAACTTGAACAAAGAGAAAGGATTCATATGTTCAGGTGTTACTGTTGACAAAATGAAATCTTTACAAAATAAAAAATCTAAAATAAAATCTATGTATTTTCACATTTAAACTTGTTAAAGTTTAATGAAGTTACACAGTTCCTTTATTTTATAGTAGACAGTATCTATCTATCTATCTATCTATCAATTCATCTAGACAAAAATATAAGCTTTACTCAGTATTAAAAGGCACATCAAATCAAGGACACAGCCATGCAATCTCCCTTGACCAGGGGTCACCAAACTTGGTCCTGGAGGGCCGGTGTCTTGCAGAGTTTAGCTCCAACTTGCCTCAACAGATCTGCCAGGAAGTTTCAAATATACCAATACAAACCCACTAAAAGGCAAGCCTGCAACGTTTAGCCAAAAAAGCATAACGGGCTAATGCTAAAGCTTCCGCTTTTTGCAGTACATAGGAAAGGAGACAAGAGGAGACTGTTTTTTTTTAATGGATGTCAATGGAGGAGAAGCTTCACTACGCTGAATAAACAGCTTTTTAGAGGAAACAGCTTATTATTTAACGAATCAACAGCCTATTGGCTAATCTTCAACATGTTTTACACTAAACAATACTTTTAACGATTTTTAGCGTTTACACCGAAAAAAATGCCATTTTATAAGAGAAATCACTGACTTTTTGCGACTGGTGGGATTCAGCTTACGGCACTTCTCATTCATTCCTATGCTAGCTATCTGTAAACAGCAATTGAGTGTCGCACAACTCTGAGTTGACCGTTCCGCTTTCCCCAATAGTAAGTAATACAGACCCTCTCATCTCCCAATAGTAAGACAATCTCTGCCTAGTAAGACCTTGATTAGCTGTTTCAGGTATGTTTAATTAGGCTTGGAGCTAAACTCTGCAGGACACTGCCCTCCAGGACCGAGTCTAGTGACCCCTACCCTACCCTAGACAAATATTTTTGCTTTTTGTACAGTCTCTTTTGCAGCACGAATATGCTAGTGTAGAAAAAAGAGGTCATAAAAGTAATAGTTTATGGGGTAAATTTGACTGGCCTGCACAAAGCGCAGACCTGAACCTTTCTGAACACCTTTTAGATGAACTGGAATGCAGATGTTGAGCCAGGACCCACCGCCAACATGCCTAACATTACTGACATCTCTGAAAGAGAGCAGTTCTGTGCATCCAGTAGAACACATTCCCTTGCTTTTTGACAATCCCTTTACACAGTTTAAAGAAGACCTCTGCACTCGATGTTACCACACTCAACACTTCCACGCTCCAGAGAGTACTACTGAACTGATATTTTTAGCAACTGTCTATTTTTTTTGTTCAAACACTCCAGTATTTTTTCACGCTTTGCAAATTGGAGATTCCTCTTATTATCACAGTCTCTTAGAAGTAAAGTGACAGAGAAAGAGTGGGCTGTGAAGAAAGACTATAGAGCGAGGGAGAGATGAGGAAAGTACACTGAAAATAGAACGAGAAAGAGATATTGGACAATGACTCGCTACATGTGCCTGAAAACAGAAACAAGGCCACATATAGAGATATTTGGCAAACTTTCATCACTGAATGTCAAGAAACACAAAGAGCTCAGGGACACACACAATGTATGTGATTGTTATGTGTTAATTGGCCACTGGGACACACGGGGTTGCGTATATACACATGGCCCCCTTCTCTGTTGCTTTCTTTTTTTATTCCTTTCGTCCTTTCATAGACAGAACCTCTCTCAGCTTGTAGAATGAGCGATAAGGAGCAGGTGGTGAGCAACGGCACACTAATGGGCCGCCTCTTCAAAACAAAGACAGAGAAACAAGACAGACTACACATTTGATGTTAGATTTTAGATGTCCCTTATGAAAGGGAAGTACACTTGAAAATTTACTTATAATTTAGAAGAATATACTTAAGTGCAATGTCATGTTTTTGGAAACTTAATGGCATGTTAACTGCAATCAGTAGTAACTCTAGACCATGGTAACTATGCTGCATAATATAAATAAACCAACATTTTTTTTTGGTTTTGTGATAGTTGTTCTTGAGTCCCAAAATGACTTGAAAAAAGATCAAATTCAAAGATCAAGTCGGTAAAATGATCAGATCTATCATTACTGATTTAGTATAATAGTCAAGACATCAATTGAAGTGTACTACTTTAAGGCATTACAAAAGATTATTAAAAAATAATGATTTAAACTTTTAATTTGGCATTATTTACATTATTACAGTGCACTTTTTAAAAGTTTGTTAAGTGACTTAAATATTTAAATACATTTAAGTGGCCTTTAATTACAAGAATACTGTATTATCTGCATGCACAAAAAAAGACAAAGCAATAGTGATCATTTAATGAAAAACAGTTACTCACACTTGTGAGGTGCGACATTGGATCCACTATAGTCAGCACAGCATCATCTTTTAGTTTCAATATTTCTGAAAATCCTGTGTTGAATTGTGCCTTGTTTGTAAACAAATCCGTAGTAAAAAAGAAGTGAACAAAGGACCAAGATCTGACGTGGTCTGGCACTTCATTAAAAATAAAGTTTATCGTTTGGCTTCTGCATAGGCCTGTGTTTGCCACTCATGTTTTTTTTTTACCTTCTATGTGCGCAAATCGGTGGGCAGGGCTAAACAAGCAGTGATGTCGAAGAAGGTGTTGATCTTCTTCGGAGGTGGTGTTTAGCCACCTGTCATTTTGGCAGATTGGCTTCAATATAAGCTGTTTTTAGACCAACAAGAAAATGTTGAGTTCTGAAACTTACAGAATGCATAGCACAATGACCTCTTGTATATCTCATTTAAGTGAAGTTGCTTGTGTTTTATGGGGCTCTGAATTTTTAGCAGTTGTTTTGGGTGACTTTGGACATTGTAAAGCTAAATATCTGTGGAATGTAGCTATGTGTTGGGTTTATGTTTGGGATATTACAGGCAAGTACCCACTGAAACCATTAATGTTAATTCTATCCCCCGCATTAATTCTAAGACCCTCGTGAGCTGCAACAAATCCAAACAATGAAATACATTCTAGCACAAAGGTTATATCTAAAACCCTGTTTATGGTGAATAGCAGCAGAATTATTACAGAGCATCAGCATCTCCTGTGAGTCAGATAAGTTACACAATAAACAACAACTGCTGGAAATCACTTAAGGGCTTGTGGGTTTGTGCATTAAATAATTCTGATTTGTGCAAAAACACTGCTTCATTCAGGAACAAAACACCATCTACTGCGTGTTGCTCAGAGACACACAACGGTTAATTCTGCTTTGGCAAGCATTTGGAACTATTTTCATGGTGGAACAAATATAGATAAAACTGGCAACAGCATTACCTCGGGTATGCATTATTTTTTAATAATTCAATAGACTTTCATAAATTTTTCCTCACATTTAAAAAATGAATTTTACAACATGTAAAAAAGATAATAAACCAAGTCAGACCCTAATTTATGGAAAACACAGCTAAAATAATTAGTATTGTGAGTGAGTTGAGCAACTAAATATGTCAGTTAACTGAATTACAGTATTTACTGCTTTGCAGTCATGAAACTTAATTTAACTGGGGAGAGAAGTTAACATTCTGTTATTGTAAGAGAATTGTTATCTGCAACGAGTGCTTTAACAGCTTTCCATGTTTATGGATTTGTTTTTTTTAATGCAGTCAGCTAATAAGTTGTCAAAAACAAACAAGCCATTTGCTGTCACTTGCACCACAGGGTAAGAATGCAATCATCTGATGCTAACAGCTTTTAATCAGCAGTCAGGTTTGAACATATGAATATGTATGTGTGAATTATAGATTGTTTGTACTCTAACATTGTGTCATATAACAACCCAGCTCCACCTCCTCTTTTTCATTAGACTGTTACATCTGCAGTCAGTGAAGTGTGTTCCTGGCCTTTAGATCCCACAATGCACAATTTACAGCCTTGCAGGGCAGTGACCCCAACACTGGACGAAACCCCAAACAGCAGGCCACTTGAGGGACTCAAAGTGTCGGCTGTATAAAGGGAGAGTGAGAGGCCCACTTGTGTGGCAGCCGCCTCCCTCCCCTGTCAAATCTAGCAGGGATGGAGGGGGTGTGCCACGAGCCTTTTGCACCCTTACAGCTCCCGTTCTCTGTTCATGTCTGGCTCCCTCTTAACCCTAAAATCTCTCTTTCCCTTCATATTGATATCCATCTCTCTCTTCTGCATTTGGGCCCCCTTCATCCTTCATGTCTTTATCCCTGGGGAGTACGTGTGGGGGTCAGGGTTAGGCAGGTGCAGAGCCAGCGAGAAAGCCTGAGAGCAAGGGAAAGAAGGGGCGGAGGGGGGAACGCTCTCCGTCTGTCACCCGGCTCTCTTGTCTCCCTGCAATCCACTAACTAACCCCTCCCAATGCTGAATTCTGAGTGGACCAGACCAAGAACTGTAACCATGATACTGTGTGTATAGCATCAGCCAATAACCATGTCCACTTGCTCATTTAACAGAAGTGTCTATTTGCTCACTTTGTCAGCTCCAAATCTACTGGCTATTTTGGCAATACAATTTCTGTTCAAATTTGAGTAAATGTTGTATAAAATATATTTTAATTTCAGCAAGTTTGTGTACAAAGGTTGTGAACTTTTCGGAAATTAACATAATGCTTTTTAAATTTCAATTCTTGTTGATGATTTACAGTACATTATAGACCTTACTTTTATGCATAGGCTGTGTCCCAAACAACACACTAAACACAATTTAATAAGTAGTATGTCTCATGTAAGAATTTTATAAGTTTATTTTGTCATCCAGCATTGGGGTCTGATAGCCAAGCACCCACCCCCCTCTGCCAAGTAAGGAAAGCCGAGACAGAGTTAAATTCATTAAGTGTCCAACATTACACAATTAAGTGCATCATCTGGGTATTTAAAGTGCACTGTATTTAATTTCTTTAAACTGAGATCCAGCAAGTTCCACTTCCAGTCATTCCAAATCAAATTGAAATGCAAAACCTGTAGAATGTTGCTGATTCAATTCAAACATACAAACTGAAAGAGATACGATTCTTAAATTCTCAATTTTCCCATTCCACTTGTGCTTTCATTCAATTGTATTATGTACATAACATAGTGATGCTATAATATATAGGCTAATATTGGATGACCACTAACTGAAATACTGTATCACTTTTTCATGATTTAACTCTTGTGTCTTTTTTCGTATTTTATAGAACCATTTTATCAGTTATTATTGTCATATTAGTAAACAAGCATGGCCTGCACATGTACGGAGTTGCACAACACCAAATCCAAACATACAGACAAGAAACTGTCAGAAACAAGAGCAGTAATCCTACCTTGTCAAAAAGAGACTTCCATTGCTGAGAGAAGCATTTGTGTAAGACAGAGAAAGAGGTAGAAGAAAGGAATGAACATAGATATAATTGAGAAAAAGATGAATCAATCTAAAATTAATCTTCGTTTCTTTTCTGCTTTTTAACAACATAAATCATGGTCACTTACGTCCTCTGGAGCTACAGGAAGGACATCAGTGCTCTCTAGCACCTCGATCTCTTCTCCTTCTGCATGAGCAGCGACCGCTGGGGATGAGTTCACCATAGCCCCTGTACCCCTCTCAATCCACCCAAATAATGATTATCTCTTCTTATAAAGTTCTGCCATGATGTCTTGTTCAGGTAGGCTATATTCCGCCACATATATCCACATATATGGTTTTGACAACTCCAAACTTCATGCAGAGCTAAACTGGCATTTTTCCAGCTCTGTCATACTAATATCCTATGGCACATGAGTTTATCCCAAACTAAGGGGGTATGTGGAGTTCTTCCTCGCTTCCATATTTCATTACAGGATGTTTTAGACACTGTAAATCCACGGTACGTCACACATAAGTTCGCGTTAGATTTTTAAACACGACTGTCTTTCCCAGTAGCGCCTGGCTTCATCCTCAAACAGCCACCTGCAAGAGAAACATCGTTTCTTTCTCAAATCCCTTTATGCTATTTTGTGTTTCGTATTAAATTATTACCACCCAGTGTCGAAACTGGCGTGATTTTGCTCAAACTGAATAGCCTACCCGGTATGTCACCAAACAGAATGCGATAACATGTTAAAGCGAATTTAAAACAGCGCCTTGTCGTGTTTATCTTACCAACGTAAAACCACGCAAGACTAAAAATAAAACAGCGTGAAATGCGTAAGTGTTAATTTGTGGTGCGTCATTGTACCTTGCTGTTGTTTCGCATCCACAGCGCGTGCCAGCAGCGCCCGAGAGAAGCGACTCCTGCCAGCATCCACAGAGCGCTTTGCCAAAGTTCACTGTGACCGAGCGAAGCGCAGATAGCACGGGGCTGTAAATGAGAGGCACCCGCCTCCTTTCACTGATCTTCGTCATGTGGGCGCTTTTAGAAGCGCGTGTCTCGAGTGATGGGATATGAACATGGATGCGCGTGAATGGGCTCGTGAATTATATATTTCATCATGTTCGTTTGTGTAGTTTGTCTTTTATATTGCTGCGGTTTTGCCAGTGGATTTGTTTTCTGGATCAATAAAGTACATCTATTTACAGCGACTAGGGCAATTTAAAAGAAACTGAGCAAGATTTCTGTGGGTCCGAGTATAAAAGAACTCACACAGAAGTCACCCTCATGGGTTTTAATTAAAACGACTGGATTTATCAAAATTTGCCGAACAACAATACATGTGACACCAGTGTTAATTTTAACAGCAAATTTTGTCTAAATATTTCGACTAAATGAACGTAGTCTATAAAATGCCGTTTATTTTAGTCATCCGAATTGTTTCAGTTTTAGTCAACTGAATGTCATACGAATTTAGTTGACTTAGTTGACTAAATTAGGTTATTCTTATGCAGAAAACATCTAATAAGCCTATATGCATAGTATTAAGTTTTGAACATGCAACAGAGACACAGATTTAACTGTTGTGAAATATACCATGTCTTTATTTACAACCCATTCTCACTCCCAAGGCGTCAAAAACTGAAGCATGGTCAAACGCCTTTCGCGTCACTATGAAGACGCCAAAAGTGCCCCTAGGCGTCAGTATATGACAAAATAGGATCTCCATTGCATGCTTTATGCGTCAGGTCAAGACGCTTATGGAAAATGACAACACGTTATCCTCCGTTGTTTTCGGTTTGCATGCATTTGTTAAAAATAGAAATCATTTTATATACATTTATACTTTTATTGGAGCACCTAACCCAGACCCTACCCTAAACCTACCCACTTCTGAACAATATAAAACACGCAACAGGCAAATATAAGTGCAGTCACAGGTATTTATTGCAAAAACTGACCATAAACAAGCAGTATAAAAGCATTGCAAACAAGTCGTGTTGCATTCCAAGTCTTCTGAAGCCATACGAAGTCTTTATGAGAAGAAGAAAGCAAAACATAAGGTTTTAATCGCTGAAAATGATCCCGCTCCGTTAATGCGCTCACATCTCATTCAAAAAGATACTCGTCCCGTAGCATGACACAATCTGTCACGAGACACACAAGAGCCAATAGCCTGTCAGAACAGCATAACGCAATCTGTCACGAGACACATAAGAGCCAATAGCATTTCACAACCAAGGCTGACTTAAGGCTTCTTCTGGCGGCATTTTTTGAATTCGTGCACAGACTGCAGCATACAGGATTAACGGCGGACAGAGACGGCGATCGCGTCTATTCCGCTCACAAATTAAATGTTTTAACTCGGAAGATATTTTTTGAATAAATTATGATGGTAGTTGTATCTGCCTGTTATATCTTGTGTTTTATTGACAAATGGTAGGTTTAGGGGCAGGGGTTGGGTTATGTGCTCATAAATGTGTAAATAATGTAATATAAATAAAACTGTTGTGGCTGTTTACATTGAAAAATCACACCCCAACATATATGCAATAATGGCACTGTTATTACCCAATATATAATTTAATTATGACGATAAAATTCCCCAGTATGGCGTCGGCATATTGACGCTAAGGGTTTCCTATTTAAAGCAACGGAGGACCCTGCAAGTCGAAAAATGACGCTAAGGGATACCTTGAGCGTCAAAAAGCGACGCCAAGTGGTCCTGACCAAGCTTCAATATGTGACGAGTTGGGTGTGAGAATGGGTTGTTATTTATCTTAAAGTAAAAAAAAAAAAAAAAAAACAATTCTCATAAAGAAATAAGAAAATTGTCTTCCTTTCAATAAAAGACCAGTGATTTTATTAAATAGAGATGAATCCTTATTAAAACTACTGAAGTTATTCAGTCAAGCATAGTGAATGATTTTCTTTTTTTTTTTAATTAATATTGATGACAGAGACAGCAGCAGGTTTATTAGCTGATATCAATTTAAGACCTAATACATGTACCCAATATACTGATTAGCATCTGATATTCTTCCAGCTGTTATACATTCATCTAATAGTGTTAGTATGAACACTAGCAAAAACAAACAATTTGACATAATTTTGTGTGTATTTGACTCAATTCAATAGAGGCTTCGGTCTGTATGTACAGAAAACAATACCAAATTGTGTTTTCCTTAGCATCATCAACTTTTTTCAAATTTATACATATGTCCGCAACATTTTATGAGACATGGAGCAAATGCATGCCAATTTATGCCCTGTCAGTTAGATCAGTATTGTCACGAATCTGGTCTGCACTTCCGTTCATTCACCACCAGAGGTCACTCACCACATGGACTTTCACACCACACATCACAATGGACTCCATTTCCCATCATTCACTGCACTGATTGCACACACAGCTGTAGGCACTGATCACACAGCATCACTAATAACACACACTATTTAAACCCTGGACTTTGTTTCCCTCCTGGCCGAGTATTGTTTGTGTTTACCGCTCCCCTAGCTGTAGCAACTCTACAGAGCCCCTGTTAGTTTTCCCCCTGCCTGTCTTGGATTGTGTTTTCCCGTGTTTGTTCTAGCCCGTGTTCCCTGGATTAACCCTTGCCTTGCCGTTTGGATACTGTTTGCACCCCTATTGGATTCTAGCCCGTGTTCCCTGGATTATCTCTCTGCCTTGCCCACTGGATACTGTTCGCCGATCGTCGACCTTCGCTTGCCCTAGGATTACTCTTTGTCTTGTCCCTGCCATACCTGTTTGCCATTGCTCGACCCTGCCTGTATTTATGACCATGCCTATAAATAAAAGCTTGCACTTGGATCCGCACGTCTCACGTCTCGTCAGCCCCGTTACAAGTATGTTACAATTCAAATTTGTGCATTTAACTTCCCTACCACGCAAGAAATCAGTTCTTATTGGATGTCTTTCCAAAATACCCCTCCCTAACATTTTCATCTCATTTGCTGATGAAAATGTCAATAGATTTTCATCATTGTTTTTGTATTTCAAGTTTTTTATTTAGTTATTTAATTGGTGAAAAAATGTTGTTGACAAACTATTATTCATCAGTGAAATTAACACTGGACCTCACCTTTATACAAAAATAAATAACTGGTACTGTTAAAATTTAATTTACATTTACTGATGTTTGATGCATTTTCACAGTCAAATTGAGTAAGGAATCTGCAAAATCAGAAATTTTGTTTGAAAGATTTCTACAAACAGATTTTGCATCGGGTTGACCAATAGAAAGCTGGTGAGTATAAAAATGACTTCCATATCAGCTATATTGGCATGTTCAAGTTTCAAACCTAATAATATGCAATTTCAGACAGTTTTAGTCTATTTTTCATCCACGCACACACAAAACAAAACAAAAAAGGTTCTATCCAAAGCCAGAACGGAATCAACAGTTGTGTGTCAAGAAACACACATTAGCTGTGTTTTCTTTCTGAATTAATGTGATTTTGAAGAAATTGGCTGAGCAAATTATTCAATGACTCACTCATGGGGCATTTGCACGGAAAGTCAACATTAATGCTTCTCATTTACTTTGAATAGGTGATGTTATGCATTGCCGGTGTAGGATATCAGAACGAATCAAACAATTTAGGATTCGATCAGAACATGTTTGAAACATGAGGAGCCAAATTCCACAAACAGGACCACAAGACAATGTCATAAATCTGTCCAGATCCTGGTGCCAGCTTTGAGCAGCTCACAACATTAAAACAAAAGAACACTTATTGACAATTCCAACTCAGGAAGGAGATTGTCAAATTTGGGGCAAATAACCAAGATTAATGGTGTCTTTTTAATAACTATTGAATAGCTTAAGGGTTTATATTTTTGTTTGGTATGTATGTGTGTGACAATTCTAGCTTGAAATGCTGCTTTCAATTAATTTTTGGTCAAATGTATCATATTCTGGTTATAGAAATCACATCCAAAAGTATACTTTGCAAGAGCATGTAAAGTTCAGACCATGTGACTGACAAGATAACATGTTAATTTATGGATTGGGAGGAGAAACAGTGCAACACCCTGAGCTAAGATAATATCTAATTGGTCAACACACCAGTTGGGATGTTTCCAAAAGCCAAGTTTAAAAACTCGGGACACCATCAAACTCTCTTCTCTTTTCGGTTTTGCTTTTTGCCACTGCGTTTTGACGCTGCTTTTAGCACTCTTTGAGTGTGTTCTGGCTTGCCAGCTGCTACTTAACACCACGATGAGAAGAAAAACCACCTAGTCTCGTTACATCCTTTCTTTCTTTGACTTTAGTTTTTTTTCTTTTCCGTTGTGAGTTTCGGGTTCTCAGTTTAAGTTTTGCTGCCACGCCTTGTCTCTGAGTTCAACTCGAGTCTGTGACCGCCTCAAAACTTCTACCAGCCACAACTCCGCATATTCAGCCAACGCCCAACCATTGGCTTCCCAAGACATCACTTCAATGACTACTGAACCTCCAACCAATCAGCAACCTTGGGAAACCTCCTTTCTGCAAAGATGACAACAAAAGGGAATCCCTTAACACAAAGGCAAGGCAAGCAAGTAACCTCCAGATTTTAGGTGAATTGGTGCATTTAATATAAATTTTAGCCTCATTGAGAAACTCAATGCAAGGGTTAAATAAGTGTTTGATGGTTGTTCAGGTCTATGCAATAGCACATATTGCTGTAAACTTGGGATTTCACATTTTCATTCTCTAAACTCACTTTCTCTCTTCCTGAAGCGTGTATGAATGTGTGTGTTCATGTGTTAGATTAGTTTACATGTCTTAGATTTATCCAATAAAATCTTATTTATATTGAAAAGAGAAGTATCTTGTGTTTTGTGCTCACAGGTTAATGTCTTAAACGGCTGATCTTGTTACTGTGCTATTTAATAGTGTTTTCACTATATTTTGGATGTTAATATCCAGTGCAGATTTGATGTTGTACATATACAGTTGTTCATTGAATTGCTGCCGACTCAATGATCAGCCGTGCAACAGTGAGTCTGTTCAAATTCCATTTAAAATCATAAATGATTCCCTTTGAGCCAAATTGACCTGTTTCCTTTTCACCGGACTGAATTGTGGGTCCGTTGCCTTACATCACTGGCATTGCTTGGGGCAGCCAATAAGATCTTCTTTATGCAAGTCCCCAAACGCAGATGCTAGCCAATCGTGTTCATGCAAACAATGCAAAGGTAATGTGATTACCTTCACATTACCTTTCCTAAACTTCAGACACACCCTCCATCAAGCGTTGACATCGACACCCCGTGTGAATGCCCAGTCATAATACACAAAATGTCACTTGTTGCCATCTACTGGTATAACAATATAACCAGCAAAATATCCCCACCACTAATACTCACACTGACAGTGTGACTGGAACTCCACAAAGAAGGACTAGCAGTGTGATACAAACAATGAAAAATTCCCAGTGCTGCTCAGTACTCTTAGTCATCTGCTGAGCCAGTCAAATTTAAAAGAGTCCTATTATGCTTTTTACACTTTCAATTTCCTTTAGTGCATAATGTTGCTGCTTGTGCATGAACAGGATTTGCAAAGTTACAGTTATTCTCTACATCCATTAGCACTGTTTCTAAACTCCACAAATGCCTTGTTTGTAGTCCACTTTAAAAAATGGGTATTCAAGTAACTTTTTATTTTTTTAAATAATACCACTATCACCATCATAGTGTTGTTCTCAATATCTGCAGGGCTGTGATTATCTGTGGTCTGTCAGCTAAAATCCTATCAAGAATTATATAATGTTTATAATTAGCCACTTTTAAAATGCATATGGAAAAAACACTTACTCATCCAACACATTCTTTTTTTTTTTTAATGAGTGGTGTCGACAAACTTAGCATGCTTGTATTCCCTCACAGTACCTCCTGGCATTGGTCCTGAGGATGTATTTCCATGGTAACGTATAGACCTTAGTTATTTATAGCATAAAACACCTACACAAGAATTTATAGTCTTGGGAGTTTCTCTGTACTATTGCCAGAAATATTCCAAAAAAGTGATACCTGAGAGAAATTTGAGATTTTTTAAAATTATTTTTAATGAAAATATTATATTATTAGACCTCCATAATGTACCATATTATTAAAGTTTGTTACTCACACACGTTTATGTAAATATGATTTATGGTCATAACTGAAATTAAGTACAAAGAATACCAACAAAGGCCTAAATGTTTACTGTATACTATAAAGATTAGGCAAATAAGTCTCAGAAGTCCATGTATTTAAGTAAATATGGTGTCCTTAAGGACTGTGGTGAAGATACAAAAATGAATGTAGCTCCATACTGCCGCCTTGTGTATGATTTGTATAAGTGCAAAACAACAGCCAGAAGACAACTTCCATTTAGGAATTTGTTAAAATAGCAATTAACACAGAGATATTTTAAACTGTTATTAATCAAAAAAAAAAATTAAAAAAAAAATTTAAAAAACCCCAGAAAGGTTATAGTATTTTTTTCAATATATATTTAGCCTATATCTCGGTTTCTTGGCAATAGGTTCAGGTAGAGTTTACGTTACCTCTTTTGTAAATGTTCTAAGCCTAAGGCAATGCAAAACTGAACCAGAATGATCAAAGGAAGCATGTTAATTTTTCTGCATGTGCCATTCAGTTACATAATTAGCTCAGTAATATTTTCCTCATTTAAATCTTTTGCACAAAGACATGACTAGAACTTTTGTAAAAACGTTTAAAAAAAACAAAAAAACTGCATTTCTCTTTTCTCACACAAATTATTCATGTATGACTGCTAAAAAGTCAAGCCAAGAAAGCCAACTATTTTTTGGTCATGCAAGTACAGCTACCATCTAATTTAAATGTCAAAATTAGGGCCGTCAGTTGATTAAAATGTTTAATCTAATTCATTACATGATGTGTCGATTAATTAATCTAATTAGTTGTAAAAAAATTTGACTGTGAAAATACCCACAAAAGATTATTTAAAGCTATTTTTGTGTTAAATGAGAAAGTATCAAGTAGACCTTACAAATTGTAGAAAGAAAGAAAATTTTTATTTGATTCAACATAAAATTGTTACAACGGCCTATCTATGGAACATAAAAGAAGATAATTTGAGAAACATCTCAGTATTTTTTGTTCATTCAATGAAAGTTATTGGTAACCAAAACAGCTTTGTTACCAGTCTTCAAAATACCTGCTTTTAGCCTATGCTCCACAAAAGAAAGGTTTGAAACCACATGAGAGTGAGTAAATGATGACTGACTTAATCTTTTGGGTGAACTAGGCCTATCCCTTTAATGTTTTTATTTGTATTATTTATTTATTTTTTGAATGAAATGATACTCTAAATGAGAAACTAAATCTGCCAGCAGATTCATTCAGGAATGAAGTAAACGGCTCTCTTTATGAATGGGTCTTTGAATCACTGATTCACTCGATTCGTTCAAAACGCGGATTCATTCAGAAAACACGGCTGTGTTGCTCGGAGACGTGCAACAATTCTGCTATGGCTTTAAAGGTAATAGATTCTTTGCAAAATTGAGCAAAAACACATAATATTGTGTTTAAAATGTAACAATATCAACTTCTTATTTACTGAACTGTTGTATAAAATCACATTTAAACTTGTGATATTCGGGACAAACAGGATATTGCTCTCCCTGCTCGTGTGATATCCAGGGTTCCCACACCTTGGTTAACTTCAAATTAAAGGACCTTTCAAGGACTTTCCAGGTCCAATACCCTCAAATTCAAGGACTTAATGTGGGGACACATTTCAAGTGAGAGCAAAGGTTACATCGTGTCACCTTGTAAGATACATTGTTACAGTTTTCATGTGTCAAACACAACTATGCAAAAAAAATTTGCATTTATTTTTGGCCACATGACAGAAATCTAATATTTGTTGTATTTCTGTTTTACATAAAATTGAATAATATTTGGTACATACTATACTGTATTCTAAAATGATCTGATATTAACTTTTGCATGGATTTTTATTGAAAAGAGCTTAGGCTCATGTAACCAGAAGTTTTAAGATATGAATATGCTTTTAAGTTTTTCTTGCCTCATGGCTTTACATTATCTTAACAAGCAAAGCAATTCAACATTACATCCTTTGGATCTCTGGCAAGCCATTCTTTGTAATCTTCTTTTGTGAGCCACATATCTTGAAACTTGCATTTTCCAGGCATCACGTTTCAGCGGTTTCAGCCTATTTTTGCAATGTTTCACGGTGTGTCTGTGAAACGTTGAGGTACCATCTTAGTAGTTTCGTGTGCGTGTGAACGTCATGGCAACGAACAACACAAAGTACCTCACGTGGGAAACACTTAACGTAACGCATAAATGTGCAACGTAAATCAAGCAAGCTAGTATGCACAAAGTGTTGGCGAAATAACACATGAGCGGACCGGAATTTTCAAGGAGCTGTATCTATGTTTGTTTATTTTCAAAAACTTTCCATGGCCTTGAAAATTTTTAATCAGATTCATAAACTTTCAACGATTTCAAGGACCCGTGGGAACCCTGGATATCGCTTATCGTGTGATACAAATATGAGACAAAAACTCATACAGGGGCATTTTTGCACAAATATCTTGAATTTTAGGGCATAATTACACTCATGAAGTTTTTGCCCTGCATATTTGTGAAGAGTCAACTATATGCAGTCTAAGATGATGTACAGGTCTGGGGGCGGGGCCAGTACGTAAACAGCGTTAAAATATTTTAATCCCGTTATTTTTTCCATAACTCATTAATTACGTTAACGTGTTAAACTGACAGCCCTAATCAAAATTTATATCGCCATAAACAATATATAGCCAAACTCACATTTCAGTACAAGTTCAAGATGACTGCCAGGTCAGCCAGCATATAAACTACTTACAAAGAGTAGAAAAATCTACTCAAATGTTGACGTACATTTGTTGATGTAAATAAAATATTAGCTCACAACAAATAAAAAACAAACAAACACAGTTTAAGAGGAAAAATGCGGTTTATTAATATAGGCTGAAATAATCTCCATACCACGTGGAAAGACTTTTTCGGTGCAAGTCCTCAGCGATCACATTCTATTAAAAGGATATTTCACACAAAAATGAAAATTTCATCATCATTTACTCACCTTCTTGTTGTTCCAAACCTGTATAAATTTCCCTCTTCTGTGGAACACACAAGAAGATATTTTGAATAATGTTGGTAACCAGTTGTCGGTATCCACTTATCTCTATAGTTTAGTGAGAAAAAAAATGGAACCATGGAAGTCAATGGCTACCAGCAACTTTCAGGTTCCCAACATTTTTCAAAATATCTTCTTTTGTGTTCACCAGAAGTAAGAAATTTGTACAGATTTGGAACAACCTGAGAGTGAGTAAATGATGACAGGATTTTCATTTTTGTGTCAGCTATCCGTTTAAGGGTAAGGGGGAAAAAAAAAAAAACATTTAAAAGCCAGCAACATTGTTAAATCTCAGTACAGTCATGTTCTTAATATCTGAACAATAAAGAGAAACAGTTAAATTCCCTTTCACAACCCATCATTCCATTTAAACACCAGAATGTCAGAGATTTGCATAAACCCACAGTGCTTGGTTGATGATGCTCCTTGGTTGGGAGACACAGAGCATGATGATGACACTTTCTGCTGATTAAAATGAAAACTCGTACAAAGAAACTGGAAATCCCCCTCCCCCACCCCACCCCACCAAAAAGATCCTTATATCCTTGTAAGAACAGCGTGTCCGGACATACTGTCCCCTCAAACTTGTGCATAGATTCTTAATCCTTTCACAACATCTTATTTCTGCATCTAGTGTTAAACCTTTTCATCCCGCAATCAAAAACTAGTAAGAAATTCTGGTAAGAGTTCAAGTTCTGTGTTAATCTACAATTCTCAGGCCTTTGCATACAGGCCTCTACTGAATTTTTAAAACAAGTAAAGACAAGAGGATGGAATATCAAGCATCTTTTACTGGACCTCGTTGAGAAACATCAGGCAAGGTAAAATCAAACAGTGGTAGGTCCTTCCACAACCTAACCAATAAACAAAACTGTATTTGTACATAAAGCGACAGATACAAACAAACATATTTCAAATGGAAAGTACTCCACTTCAAGAAATATAACGCATAGGTTCACTAAAATCTAATATTTGGTAAATGTGTATCTGCTACGGATTAAAATTCAAAAAGACATTTTTAAATCCATAACCTTCAGTGCTTACAGCTGGATTTCTATCAACATCTTTTTCTTCTTTCATTAACCGATTTGTTAAATTCTCATGATAATCAACATCATAACAGTGGAACTGGAACTCTGGACCCCCAATCTTCCTGAGAAAATATCCAAGTCCATTGTCAGTGTGCAAGACAGTGACAGAATCATGTTACTTTTACAGAAATGAAAACTTAAAGACATTTCGGTATCAGTCCAACTAACAAGAACAACAATAATGTAATTCATAAGCAAAATACAATGCAACACTGAAACAATCCCAGAGTTCAGCAAGTAGCATACGTCTTCATTTGAAAAGGTTTTTTTTTAAAAAAAACATTTATTTTATGGAAGATGTAATTAAAAAGTTTTTTTCTTGCATTCTTGTAATCAATTTCTTTTCTTTTTGCAAGTTCAGACAATTCAACCATTTGTAAACGGTAGGTAGATTTGAAAAGAAAAAATTTCACAGAATGGAAGAGAGGCACCTTTTGAAATGAGTCAGAATGTCACTAACTAGCATCTGGTTATCTTTACTGTTCATCCATGAATGTAACTGCTTCTCAACCAACTTTCTCACTACGGCCAAAGTTCAGTTTTTATCTTCTATTTTTTTGGATTTTTAATTTTTAATTTTTATTTAATTTTATTTTTTTAATAATGCAATTGAAATGATGCAACACTTCAAAATGATAACTCTTGTGGGAATTAATCCACAATAAAAGCCACTATGAGGATACAATTTTACAGGTTTTAAACATTTTAAGATGAAAATAAATCCATAAAGTCCTTGAGTAAACATTAACACATGAATTGTCATCATCTCCCCTGCAGTTTTCAGTTTTTTAGTTTAGCTGAGCAAGGGAAAAAAGACACTCAGTGCAACGCTAGATAGTAACCATGTTGGAACAATTTTTAAAACACACACAAATAACAGAGACAGTACAACATACTAAATGGATCATAATTGCAGACAGTCGCCCCGTGACGAGAAGCAGTGATTAGAGAGCGCACATACAAAACCACTCAAACACATTCAAACTTTTTTTTTTTTTAAGATCACAATTTTTTTCTTTCTTTTGAAGAATGTTTAACCTTGTGAGCATGTTACCTTATTATCAAATACCTTGAAAGTGTCAGACCCAAACAAAAATGTAAGAAAAAATAAATTCACATTTTACAATTGGCGCACTTCAATTCAAGTATCGGTGAAGATATTTCTTTTGATATGTTTATGATTTTTCATTCTTTGCCAAGAGACAAAAACATGGTTCATAATTGAGGGTTTCAACATAATGATTGAAGGTATACACAAATACTGCATGTATGTCCTGTGTCATTTAATTTTAAACATGCTACTCCAGTAAGACTGTTTGGTTCATATCTATCATTTTGATCACTCTTTTTTTTTTTTTTTCCCTTTAGGACAATTCTCTCAAATGACACACTGTAAGGATCAAGGTCTATTGCTTAATTCAAATGACATTTTATCCAGTAGTTTCAAAAGGGAAGGATTCAGAAATCTGATAGCATTTTTTTCCTACATAATGAGCATGATAATATACAGGATAATGTTTAGCTGTAGTCTACCTATGCTGGTGTCACCAGAGACTTCCTGTGATGTTTGACTGTTTGGAATTACAGCCACATTGTGGTTCACTGTCAGTCAGCTGCGACTGAGTTTGGAACAAGGCAGTTACATACACAGGCAACAGTGATCCCCCCACCCCCCACCCAGAAACAGAGAAAAAATAAGTCAATGAACAACTTTAGTATCTTAAGACACATCTGCTGAAATGTCTTTTCCCAAAAGAAAAAAAAAAAAGGTTTATACAGCATAAAGGCCCAAACGAACTGAAACAGAGATGGAAATGTACAGTTCAGGGCCCCATTTTTACAAACAAACAGTTAATACAGCATACACAAAAGGCACTCCAGCTTGCCGTCAACCTTCAGAACATGACCAGCAAACAGGAGATAATATCAGCAAGAAGTGCATTTTTAAAACATTATAGATCTTTTTCCTTCATTGTGTTTTTGTCAAACTTTTATAAAAAAAGATATTAAAATGCTATTACATTTTTGGTATTCAAAAAAAGTACCAGGGATTACTCATTATCTGTATGCCATTAGCACACCATAATCCCCAATGCTGTTAAAGTTCTTGCTTGTTATAAAGGATTCTTCCAATGACAGCAACAAGATTATCACAAATAATCAGCATGAGGTGACAAATATATCTTGATGAATATCCTCAACCCTTTCGAACCCAATCCCACCTCAAACACACAAGAATCATCAAAGTGCCTCCGAACAGAAGTGCTCTACAACAAAACAACACACACTGGAATTTAAGATGTGAAGTCAGAGATGCCACAGTGTACTGTACATATATCTATGTATATATTGGCACATGAGACCATAAGGGGAATTCAACACAACCAGCAGCAGAGAGGTAAGATAAGCAGGTCCCATTTACTGTAGAAATGAACTGCTGGCTCTGCAGCAGACCCAAACTAGCCACCCTCCTAAATTTATTGCCCCACTGATAAATATCCTCTTGCGTTTCTTTAATGTGCACTTTGTAAGCTGCATACACATCACTGAATGTGTAAAACCGCTTACAAATGATAAATCTTCAAATGATCAACTTTCAATAAACATAAATTTAGTTCATCTTGTCGTGCCCTGAGATTGTATTGAAATGAGATTGATCAAATTCAGCAGAATTAACACACAGACCTCCAAAAACTGAAATTGGCTTGAGTATTACGGGAGGACTGTGAGATATTTCCAACTTTCTTTGAAAGCCACAGATTGGCACAGGGCAGACATTACGTGCCCATCTTCTCTAACTTTGCATAGTGACAGCATACCATGTGCTGTAGTTAAAGAGCCAGTGGCAGAAAGAGTCTGTCCATAGAAACACTGCTCGGACAGGGCTTTTCAAGTACAGGAGGCTTGTCTTGATAACAGGGCTGGCTTCGCCGAGGCCACACAAGAGAAAGAGGATGTTAGCAGCTGAGTTAGAGGTGGGACACCCAGGGTGAGGTCACATGCATACGCATCAACAGAAGAGGCCCTAATCTAAATGATCTAAGAACACTGTTAACAACAACAAAAACAAAACAAATATGGCCCACACCATCGATCTTCGTTTGCATTCGTTACACAGGACAGGTATACAGAGGCACCTCTTTTAAAGTGTATCTGCATATGAGCACTGCAGGCAGTTAAAGACCACTGCATGAAGACCAACAGAATGTGAAAAAAAAACAAGTTTCACAACACTGGCAATTCCATTCCTTCTCAAACTCCAGCAGAAAAGATCATGCAAGACCATGAGTAAGTAAGGACGCATGAGAGGTGTGATGTTATCCAGAGAAGGAACGGGGGACATTCGAAGATCCGTACCTAAGTTACTACAATGAGGACGCAAATGATGAGCGATGACGCCAACGTCCATATCATGACGTCATGACTGTCCTTTCTTGCATTCCATTGTACTAGGAGCACGGAGAAAGCTGCGATGGAGAATCAAACATCCTCCTATCAGTTTCCACATTGAGGCACTAACACACCACACATCCTCCTTTTCAAATCCAATCTAATCGAGGTGCCTCCAGACAGACAAAGACATTTGACTATTTCATTTGAGTAGCAATGACATTCACTTTGATAGAGAGGGGGGAGAAAGTACAGACACAAAAAAAAAAACATACATTGCAAGTTTTGTATGATTGTAGTTTGTTCTTCCCTTCATTCAGATTTTTTTTTCTGCACTCAAGTTTCTGGACCAGAGATGGACGACAAACAAATACGTTTTTTTGAATACCAGCAAGGTACAAAAACAAAGAAAAAAAAAAGTTAAAAGTTGCCATAAGAAGTTTTTGTTGTCATTGTTTTTCTTTTTTTTTTTCCTTTTTTTTTTTTACTATACGCTCCATAATCTGATTTATTGGCTTCACAGAAGGAGCATAACTCTTGTAATAAGTGCTATGATAATACCCCTTTAAGAAGAGACATAGAAAACGTAGATGTCTTTTTTGTTTGTACCAAATGCAAAGGTCTCTTATTCTGTACTGCATTAAGAGAAACCCATTGTATTTGGTATTGTGCCTGACTCCCGTGCCATTTGTCTCCGTTCTGGATTCCGTTTCTGTTTGGTGAAGAAGTAGCTGGGAGACTGTGTGATCCCACACATGCCGAGTTTAAAACTGCATGGAGTGATGTCAAACACAATTAACAGTTCCTCCTTTCCACGCAAATACCGAACAGCCAGCAAACCAGACAGACAGAGGCAAGGTGGGAAAATGAGTTCAAAGGTTAAATTCTTCAAAAATCTTCAAAAAAAAAAAAAAAGAAGGTGTCTTAAGTTTCAGTAAGCTTCAGTGTGGACGGAAGAAAGGGTCTCTGGCTTCTATTGCACAATGCATCAGAATGAGTTTCTTGTCTTGGTTGTATCTCAATAAAAATGGCCGACCAGATACATCACATAGTAACTGAATAACTTCTGATTGATTCAGCACTGAAGTCCATTAGGTATAATTAAAAAGCCTCCACTGAGAGTGTTTTTAACAGTGGTTATGTACTCGCACACAGATGCTTGGTCAAGTTCCAGCAGACACACTGACATTCATTCATCTACATCAAAGCTTAACATTCAGCTTATTTTTTTTTTTAAACCATACACATATTTTTGTAAAAACAAACTGGCGTGAGTAAATAGAAATCATAGAGCAGTGCAGCTCCCTTTTGTAAAACTAAAAGAATTAAAGAAAAAAATCATTGGTGATTAGTCATGCTGACAGGCCACTGCTAGGAGTGTTCTTCTCATTTGCTCTGGCCTATTCGCTGGCTCAGAAACAGAACTGTGCAAGATACAAAGTTTTTTTTTGTTTGTTTTTTTTGTTGGCTTTATAAAATAAAAGTTTTAAGGAGGACCTGGAGAGAGAGCACTTACGGCTAATATAAGTTCTGAAGAAACTATGTAAAGTTTAAAACCAAAAAAGTACCAGGATCATTCCAATCATCAGAACAGTGTCGTTATAGGGAAAGGTGTCATGAGGTCTCACTGTGCCTGGGTCGCTTTCAGATGACTGCCTCGTTGATGGCTTCTCCTGCACAACACTTCTGAGAAAAAAAAACAACCTTTGGAAATAAAAAAAAAATAATAAAAAAAAGCATTAAAAGGCTTCTGCTTCTACTGATTCTGGCTTCTCAAGGTCTTTGAACACTAAGAACAAGATCCACGAACACAACAAAGAGTCTGACGTAAAAACCAGAGGACAAATAAACAGCAGTGGGAGGTTTGCAGCTTTGTTTCACCCTAAACCTCCATTACAGCTCCACAAAAAGTGATTATCGCCACATTGATTTGCTTGGGTTTTGATCCATTAGGTCTTTTGACTTTGTTGGTTTATGATATCCGATACATCCTACATGCTCTCTCCGCTTAGCAGGTCTCCCGGGAGCAGAGTGTTAATTGGGATGGGGCTGCCGATTACCCTGGTGTCGTCTCCATTTGGGGGAGCCCACAAACTGGAGTACTGTGGCACACCTCCCCACAGCAGGTCGCCTCCATTTCCGCTGCTGCTGTTCCCGGTGCTGCAGACTGTCTTGGTACCTCCTCCACCCCCGCTCCAGAGGCCTGTGTGGTGGCTGGCAGCAGGGTTGCCCAGCCGGGGTTGATTGGAGCCTGGTGCTGGGCTGGCCTGCCAGCTGGTGGTAGGAGTAAGGGACTGGCCCTGTGCAAAGAAGCGGTTTATATCGTCCTCACCGGCAAACTCTGCCAGGATGGTAGTGTTACCCAGCACACACCTTGAGAGGCAGACAAACAGATGAAAGGGTATTAAAAAGCTTTCTTGATTGATAACATAAAATCAGCTTGAGGAGAGAAAGACGACATGATGCGCATTTATCTATAGGACTTGAATTTAGAAATAAAAGAAGAAACAACATACAGCTAACACTATAAATCGCAAATAAAAGCTGTTCTCGAACATCCTCTTAGGCTCTGTCCCAAATGGCACATTTCATGTGCACTTGCAGTCTTGTGGACATACAATGCTGGCCGTGTGCACATGACTCTAAAGCCCGTGAGGCCGTAGGGCTCTGCAGCAGACTTCTACCTGACAGACAAAGAGGCATCACGTCACAAAAGTGTGGACTCAGAGGAAGACCGTTGGGGTTTAGGGTACCATTTGGGACAAGGCCTCAGTGAGGTTTGATGTAGAAGAGCTTGTAGTCTTACATGTGCAGGGATTTTTGGGCTTTGGCAGCCTCCTCCTTGGAGCTATAACGTACAACAGCATTGCCCTGCGTCAGGTTCAGATGGAAGGTGATGAGAGGGCCGTGCTGCATGCACAGAGTCCGCAGGGTGGAGCCGTCAATCTGATGCACACACATAGATAAATGATTAAATTCATTGTTATTCATATTCAAGTGCTAAGGGGCAGTTCAGAGAGAATGCGTTCTTGCATTAATAACAGGCATGGAATAGTACAAAGATGCTGCACTACTTTTGAATGCACTTTAAGAAAGCTGGAAAACACTGCACTACTTTCAAAATCAGACTTTACACGCACATTGAACACAAAGAAATCTGTCTCGTTGCTAGGAGGTGAATGACAAATAAAAACAACGTGTTGATTTTTAAGTGTGTATAGCTAAGAAGCTCCTATCGTAATGGTACATAGATGCCACTGTAAACACATACTCAGAATATGGCTGCCTACGGATTCTTCTGTTTGACCCAGTGTTTCGAAATTGATACTGATGAGGTGCCCTGCTTGTCAAAGCTTCTTTTTGTACTCATGTGAGAGATGTTGGAAAAACAGCGAAACATTTTGCAGCAGTAAAAAAAATGCTTTTAAAGATGTTTTAAAAAAAATCTCTACATTGAACATCTGAACATCAACTAAAAAACGTATAGTGCATAATGCTACATAAAAACTCAACACCTTTGTTGCATAAAAAGTGACATACCTGTACATTTCTGTACTCTCATGCGATATGAATCTGAATAAATCATACTAGTTTTCACAGTAATAAAAATTGTTTGCTCTATGCACCTGAGGAGTGAGGTTTCTCAGCACCAGCCAGCTGCTTCCTCTGTTGGAACTGTTAGTGCTCCAAGTTCCCCCTTCTATAACAAAGTAAAGAGAGAGAGATTTGGAAAAACATGTTGCAGCTGAGCATATTTTCCACTAAATTCTTGACTTCTGTCCATTTGCAACTCTAAACACACAACTTGAGAAGACAGAGGGAAGTCTGACTGGTCGACCACACTACAGCAGAACCTCGCGAGTAACTGGTTTTGCTGCTTTGTACCACAAAGGTGTACTGAGGATTTACCTGAGGAGTAAGAGCTGGTCCAGCCCTGGCTGAGGCCAAGAGAGTTTCCTCCCCAGGTGGAGGAGGGCTTGGTGTTGGTCAGGCCTGGAGGGGGGCGTGAGGGAGCACTGGAGTTACGTGTCCCTGGGGAAACCTTCCATAACTCATGAGATAAAGAGGCCTGTGTGTGGGAGATGGGTCCAGGGGACCAGGTAGACTTCATTTCCAAAAGTTTACCTGAAGAAAGGGAAGAGAGGAAGAAAGAGAGGGACAAATTAATAACAGCAGTAGATACAGTCACCACCCATCGTTGCCTCCAAGGATTGGTTAAAACAATATGCCAACAGAAATTTGTTTCTGGTTGGGGTTTTGCAAAGAGCCACAATGGGGTAGAGAAAGTCCATTCCAATCGCCATTTATTTCAAATAAATTATGCTCTTTTTATATTTCTATTCATCAAAGAATGCTGAACATTTTTGAATCACAGTTTCCACAAATATATTAAGCAGCACAGCTATTATTTAATTACTATGAATTATTTATTGAGCACCAAAACAGCATATTAGAATGATGAAAATTCAGCTTTGCCATCAGTAAATAAGATTGTAAATATTTCATTTAAAATATCAAAACAGAAAACAATTTGTAGTAATACTGTTTTAGTGAATTATACATAAAAGCAGACTAAGTGAGCCTAAGAGACTTAAAAATATTACTTATCCTATACTTTTTAATAGTTATCACTAAAAACATTGACAGTACTACCGAAACAGAAAATGAGGGAATCTGTGTGATAGAGACACTTGATTTAACAATGTTATAAGGAATGAAGTGTTTGACCAACATTTTTTAGAATACTGTAAACTTTTATTATAAGAAAATGAATAATCTAAGATAATTGCATAACCTACCTTATAATAAGAACCTCTTATTCAAGTTCATATATATATATATATATATATATATATATATATATATATATATATATATATATATATATATATAAACTTTTAGGAATTTATATGTATTTTTAGGGTTTTAGGAGAACACACACTTGGTGAGGGGTCTGTCTAGGTTCAAGGATAAATAAGGGTAAGGAGGTCTAGTGTGGGGCAGGGCCGTTTAGGATTTAGGGCTGTACCTGGACTGTTAGCATCCCTCTCGTTCTGAGAGGACAAACCGAACGAGTTACAAGCACTGACTGACCACTCACTCAAGGAAGACATAGTCCCATTCTGAGATGGGTACGAGGCTATTATGACCATTTGTCCCAAGTGGATAGCAAAAGGAGCATGAGGAAACAGTGAAATACATTTATAGTGTAATGACAGTGATTTCTGTTATAGCTTTAAAGCAAGACAGTCAATGTTCATTTAGCAGTAAATATTTCAGAAATTTTAAGTAACAAGCTCTGTCTTATTTCATATGACATCAATCATCCTTACCTCCAGTCCTGTCACGTAACAGGTAGCGATTCACATCCTGTATGTTAGTGTTAATGGTGGGGCCACTTGGAACACTTCCTGGGGTCATGTTGGGGTCATTCTCAGGGTCAATGTTCTGCAGACCTTTCCATGGCACCCCAGGGCAGAATTCTGAGATAAAGCAAGAACATAATTGGTTGTCCAGCATCAAGACTCAAAGTACGTAACAGGGGTCCGCAACCTTTTGGTCATTAAGTTCCATCTTAAATTTTTTCTGGTTAATCTGTGTGCCATCTCATACATATAATAAAAAAAATAAATATCACTGTGATCAGTGTGGATAATATGCCACTGAAGCGTACCAGGAGGCCAGTTGATATTGGAGTTGCTAGACATTTTCTCATTGGGGCTTTTGCCTTGTGTCCAGCTCTCTGGAGACACCAAGGTGCTGGTGGGGGATTCAGAGCTTGACATCAGATTGTATGGGCTGAAGGAATCTTCCATGGTGCTCTTTCCGATAGGAACATGGGACTGAGCAGAAGAAATTGAACCTGAAACAAAAGAACAGTCTCTTTAATCTGTCTATTCACAGGAGGTTTTACTTAAAAAATCATGTAATAAAATATTTAGAGACTAAGCAACCCAAACTCAGATATATATTTTGATGCCCAATATCTGAACTGCTATTTTGCTTCTCTAAAAAAATCCATCTTCAAAGATACAATCTGAATAATACAATTCAAGATTACAGGCTTGAGCTTTTGTCCTCAGCTGAACTCACTCCAGTAAACTGCAGCGGCTTGGCTGGACGTACTGTTCAGGCAAGTTTTACTGAGAACAAATGCCAAGGAAGGATAATATTTTAAAAGGCCCTGCTGACTCGGAGCAAAAATAACTCTGGAATGTCTGCAAGCACTTAACTTAAGAGGGAGTTTTGTCTGTCCTTTTGAAATACACAAATCTCAGGGACAGAAATTGTGACTCAGTGTCTGGAGTTTGATGTTTGATTAAAGATACTGCTGTGTTTTCACTGAGTGGAATGTTGTTTGTGGAAGCAGGAGTCTTTTAAAGGATGTTAGACCTAGAGGACCATATGACTGTCTTGACATTATAGATTAGATTAGATAAATTTTACATGTCACAGTGCAAAATCAAGCCCATAATATGTTTGGAGCAATGAATAAATTAATACCGTGCTTATTGAGGTTTGCCTCCATGTGCTGAGCACTAGCTGACAGGGAATCTATGGAGTTTGAATGAGTCCACTGCGAGAGCCGGGATTGAGGCTGAGGGGGGTCTTTGAGAGATAGATTTCCCACCTCCATACAGTTTACATTCATGTTCGGGTTCAAACCAGCTACAGGGGGGCGACAAAGAGACAAGAAGATTAATGCACATTCACAAACACAAGGGGAAAAACATCAAGATCAAAATAACTAAAAAACTATTCAGGGGTTAAAGCAAAAAAAATCCTGAGCCTGAACTTTTTCCCGGGGGCGGGGGGAGGGGGCAGCACATGCAATGACTGTTGCAACTTAAACATTTGAAAGGATACTATGGCAAAGTTATGAAAATTATGAGCTATATCACCGCTTATCAACACTAGGGGTGTGACAATATACTTAGATCACGAGATGAGACAAAATACAGATACTTGGTTCACTAGAATGAGACAATTTTAATGCTATTTTTAAGAAATTTTCAATGACAAAATATTTGTCTTTTAATTACAAATCAACTAATCTAGGGCTGTAACTAATGATTATTTTGGTAATCAACTAATCTAATGATTATTTTGACAATTGAGTAATCTGATATTTTTATTAACACAAACCGACCTAAGTGAAAACCAGGCTGTAGTATGATTATTTATATATAAACTAATGATGAGGCAATAATAATTGGCTCAAATAAAATATCAAAACCAAGTAATTACATGGTTTTATTGAACAACACAGTTAAAATACATAATGTAATATGCCTATACATAATATGAACATAACAGATTTAAATAAATTATGTATTATAACAAATACCTGCAGAGGGCGCTAACGGCCTGGATACGTTTCGCTTTACAGCGTGATTAAACTGTTTTTAATCCAATAAATTTTAATATTTGTCCGCATGCAGAAACTTTTATTTTGAAATCGCGATATACAACATGGCATTTAGACATAGTTTGACATATTCTCCTGTGTTGGCAAAGGTTTATAAATGATTTACGTTACAAATCTAGTAAAACAATGCATTGTTTTCCCAGATGAACTTTAAGCAATTCTCACAGGAAGAGTTTAGCCCCTTTCGCACATAGTCTTTACTGGTAAATTACCGGAAAAATTACCATTAACGTAAAAATAACCTTTTCAATAAACCCGGTAAATTTGTTCTGGCAATCATATTGTTCTTATGGAGATTACATGATTACTCTGAGCTGTTCACAAGGCTCCGCTGCTTTTTAATGAGTTTTTCCATGTAAATATGCGCTAGATGGACCATATCGCGCCTCACAGCTTTTTGTCGCGCTTCTCCAGTCATCAGGGCTGCGACTCTGCCTACTATTACTCGCGGCGCGTCTCGTGTCTATAAGCAAAAAATTCTGATTGGCTAGTAATGTTTGTTTGGTTGAGAGTGAAAGCTGTGCTCCTCTCATACCATTGGTAGGCGAACTCATGGTCTCGACAGTGAAATCAACAAGTTTTTTTTAAATGTAGGATTATTTTTTTTCTGCAGCCAAACGCTACACGCCGGAGATCCGGTGTTGTGCCGAATTCTGACCCCCGCCAGATTATTACCCCCCCTAGGGGTGGGGTTAGGATTAGGCAATCAGGTAGCGATTTCAACGAGGGGGTAAATAATTTGGCAGGGAGTCGAAAATGGATACAACACCGGCACCGGAGAACTTTAAGCCCTGACTATTGCTTGTCAATCAATGAATCAAAAAATAATCAAATTTATTACACAATATTCTAATACATTATTCACTTATAGCAATATTTGCGTCGAAAACCCCCAATGAAGCCCCAAATGAAGATAATCGAAAGGCATTACATTGTTATGGCAAAAAAAAAAAAATTAAGTACAGGAATGGTGACAAAATAAATTGCATTGCATTTTTAAAATGTTAAAAAAAAAAAAAAAAAAATCAAACTAAAGCTATGTTTTAAACTGACAGTCCTGCTATTATTACAAAAACAATGCTTTTATTACAATAAAATACTCAGTGCAACTATCAGCTACTATATAAAACTTAAACTTTGTTTTAAGACATGTTTGTTACTGTGTAATTATACAAACAATTACTGAGTAATATCAATTAACAACATGTACTTACTATAAGGTTAGGATTTGTATTAATGTTAGTTGCTTGTAATTCTGCATAATTTACTGGTATTACTACAGTAAGTACATGGAACATGCATAACATACATTGTAAAATAAAGTGAAAAGTGCGCACAAACACAAACACACACACACACACACACACACACACATACACACACACACAGCAAGCATACACATGCAGGAGTGTGTCCACATGAGGCTCGTTCTCTTACAGAGTGTATAAGGGTTGAAGGAGTTTGGAGAAGACTGCTGCTCTTTGGTCTGCAGGTCTGAGACGGAGAGGCCTGAAGTCTGAGGATGACCCGTGAAAGTGTCCAGGCTTGCCTTGCCAAGATTTGGGTGCAGGCCAGTGTGAGAGGAAGGTGGAGGCTGCTGCTGTTTCATAAGCAGGGCCTGGGCCAGCTGACGCTGGTGCTGCTGGATCTGCTGCTGCATGTTTGTGATTGTACGTGCAACCTGTGTGAGAGGACGACAATGATCATCTTTTTCATTTCATATGGAACATTATTTGTCATAGTCAAGATAACTATAAGCTAATATTTTAGGACTAGAATTACTGTAAGAGTATAAATATCAGAGCCAGTAAAATTAGTCTGTCATACTTGCTGCTCTTGTTGTTTGATGGGACCAGAGACATTACGCTGAGCCTGCATCATTTGCTGCTGAATCTGCAAACGCTGATACGCCTGACAGAAAGAGAAAAAAATACAATTTGAGAAAGAGAGGAAATTACAGAGAAATAGAAAGAAATAGAAATAGAGATAGAAAGGTGATGGGGTCATTATCAAGACAGAAAGAGCTACCATCTCACTCCCTGCAGACAGGCCAGTGGGTAGATGACAATCACTAGTGTTCATGTGGAAACAGCAGAGCAGGAGAGTGAACTGTGTGACTCACCACCTGCAGTTGTTGTAGTTGGTACAGCAGGGTCATTTGTTGAGGATTTATTGGTGAGGTTAAAAGTGCAGGATTCAGTCCAATGTTTTTTGCCGCAAACTGTAAGAGCTGTGCTTGAACCTACAAAAAAACAAAAACAAACCGGTTTGGGCAAAGCCTGTTGATCCATGTTATCCGCCATGATTTGAAAATGTTCCAAAGAAAATCTTGTGTGTTTCAGTGGAAGCAAGGAAATCTGACTTCCTGATGAAAATGAAAAAATTTTCATTTTTGGGCAAACTACCCCTTTAAAGTCTCAGTGAAACCAAAAGTTTTTTGGGTGTTAGTATCAATATGTTCTCATTCCAATGGAGAGTAGTGCGGGAGCTGCGTGGAGTTCCGATCATATGCGTATGTGGAAATTTCGGATCCGATTTGAGCTTCGGATGCGTTAAAATATTTGAACTTTTGCGGCTAGACCGTATGCGACAGCATATTAAAAACTATAAGCGCAATGTTAGAATTAACAATATTTTGTTCACTTTAACATAATTCTTTAAACACTATTTCTGTAAAATGGTGCTTTAGAATAATTATGGAAGAAATAATTATTTTATAATTATTAAATCATTATTTACGTTGATTAGCCCCATAAAACCTACTATGTTTTTATTTTGGGGGTCATTTGTGACGATACATTCATACATTAATTATTTAAATCATTAATTTTACCATGGTGAATATGCCGAGGTGACGGTTGCTGCACGACCAGTTTGAAAGTACAGTGCGACTGCCACTAGGGGGAGAAATGAGACAGTCGTGTCCGAATGTCGTGTGCAGTGGAAAGGCGGCTTTAAGGTTATCTATAAGCCAGTGTGCTCCAAAACAGTGACAAAATTCACGTTTACAAGATATAAGCATTCAAAACTTACAGTCTCTCACTTCCGGCAAAATGGATAAACAATTTTTTGACGTCACCTCGTACTTCAGCTTCTCATCAAATCTTCTGACCAATCAAATGCTCTCTAGAATCCGAAGCGCCCGCCCACTACACTATAAATAGACGCTGAAGCGCTGGCTGAGATTGGTCACTTGTTCACAGGATTTGTATTTTCTGTACGTTGAATGGCATGTAGTGCAGTATATAGGGGATAGGGAACGATTCAGACAGTGTAAATATGCTTTACATAGGGGCAAAAGAAGTCTGGTTTTGCGCTATGTCACGCTAACTGACAAACCGCTCACACACAGTCTGTTCCAGTCCAGAGACATGATAGCAAGCAGCGGACCATATGCACGAGTTGGCACAGACCACAAAACATATTGGACCCATTTGAATTCTACACAGAATACTATTTTTTATAGCAATATGGATGAGATTGTGGCTGTCATACCCTGTCAAATGTGGCTTTATCGAGCTCAATGGCTCTAGCCCAAGCTGTGATATAAACGAACGCTATTAGCTAGGGATGCACTGATACCACTTTTTCCAGTACTCTCCCGATAACGATACTTTTATTTTTGGTACTTGCCGATACCGATATTTTCATTGCATTTGTACATTTTTAAAATATTGGGTACAAAAACCAAAACAGTATGTATAATGTTAATTGGTTAACTTCATTTATCAAATAGATACAGTCAAACCAAAATTTATTCAGACACCTTCAACATTTCTCACATTATCACAGTTTATTCGCTATAGTTTATGGTAATAAATTATGACAAGAACTCAGAGTTAAACTATGTCAGAACAAATTCAGCTTGATAATGTCAGATAACTTTGATAGAAAGGTATGTGATGGATTACAATCAACCAAAATTATTCAGACAGCTGTTAGTATGACAATATTTACACAACTATCAGTACTTTGTCGGGCAACCCTTGCCTTAATGACAGCCTGTAGTCTCCTGGGCATGCTGTTAACCAGGTTCATGCAAACCTGAACTTCAGTTTTTTTCCCAGACTCGGTTTGAATAATTTTTGGTTCCAAATTTGTATCAATTTTATTGGTAGTTCACCCTATGGAAGAATTTTTGGATATAATATGTCACAGTTTACTTTATTTAGCTATCCTCACTTACATAAATGAATAATAACTCCTGCACCCACTAGTAAAAAAATATCAAAAATTATATTTGGTCTCTGAATAATTTTTGGTTTGACTGTATATCCTTCGGTTATTTTCACACTTAACTATGCACATTAAAACGTATTTTACAAGTTTGTTACTTTCACTGTTAATTTTTTTGTTCTATGGTACATAATCTTTAATTTAACAGCATTAGAGCTGCTCCATTGCTGTGGCTTTGTACTGTAATCAAACGCTTTGCTGTAATAATGCAGGGAATCACTCATTATAAATCTCCTAATTGTGATATTTTCAGAAATAGAAGTTGCGTTATTCTTTTCATTTGAAACATGCTGTGATTTATATTCCAAAGCCACTCATATCATGCAGAAACTATCATGAAGAATCAAAACGCACAACACGTACGCGCACGTATTTGTACTGGTGCAGAATGAGAGGGACAAGTAAGAAAGTCGTGTATGCTTAAGGTTGAAAATAAATTATGTTTATAGTGAATGCCCCTATAAATTGTCTTATATTTACGATTTAGTTTTACATTTACATTTACGCATTTAGCAGACGCTTTTATCCAAAGCGACTTACATTGCATTCAAGTTACAGTTTTTACATTTTATCAGCTCTTGCTTTCCCTGGGAATCGAACCCATGATCTTGGCGTTGCTAGTGCCATGCTCTACTATTTGAGCTACAGGAAAGCTTTTAATCCAAATGATGCGTGCTATGTGAGCGAACATCAATAAAGATCACACAACAGAAGTGCGCGCTCTCTCTCTCTACATCTCCCTCCCCACCGTTAAGTAACTTGTGCATTGTTTTGCTTACTTGTTTTTGACATATCCGACTGAACTACAAACTTTCCAGTGATGTCTGTGAGAAAGTCGCTTGACAAGCTCGCGCATCTGCACCGCCGTGAGCTCAATCCACTCAGCGCTTTGCTTTTCAGTTTGCGCACATTAGCTATAAAGGCATTAATACTGAATGTTTAACATTACTCATTGCATACATCTGCTTCGTAGACATCCTTAATCTCTAATAACTCCATTCTGCAGCCTGTTGTTCTGTTGTCGTGTTTCTTTGTCTGCATACGGCACTTATCACATGCTGTGTGGTATCGGCGTTTAGTATCGGTGCATTTTAATGAGTACGAGTACGAGTACATGAGCTCAGTATCGGGCCCATTAGCTATTTAAAAAGGGGCGGGGCTGCTTGATATGTCCCGCCCAAGCGGCAACCTCCCGCTCCCTCTCTTGAAACCAACACGGAAGTGACTAAATCTGCAATTCATCGACTGGCCGCTAGAGACTGGCTCCAAAAGGGAGTCAGTCCCATAGACCTCCCATGTTAAAATGCAGAAATGAAGTATTTTTTTCCATAACATTGAAGTTGATGGGGACCATTAACCGTTTGGCTACCTATATGCTTCAAAATATCTTCTTTTATTTACAAGTTGAGGTGAGTAAATAATGACAAAATTTTCATTTTTGGGTGAAATATCTCTTTAAGAAACAGCCCTGTAGTGTCTTATTATTCTTTTGGTATTATTATTGATTGAGTTTATCAATATGACCGCATTGACTGACACAACCGGATGAAAACAACACTTGAACTGAATTAAGCTGGATGATGGTACTATTGTTTTCTGTGCTGTTTTACATCAACATTGGTGTTGAACTGAACTGAATCAGCACTGAACTGACTTGAATTGAATAACAACATTGCTTATAGCTGACTAAATTCGCACTGTTATGTTATCTGAACTGACTTTAGCTAAATAATGACACTGTTGTCTTTTAGAGCTGCTTTAAACCAGTCTCCATAGCTGAGCTTCCATAATTAATTCTGCTGTTTTCTTGTTTATCTCTGTGAAGTTGCTTTGACACAAACTGTACTGTATAAAGCACCACGGAAATAAAGGTGACTTGACTATTCTGACTAGATGATTGATTGAATTTAAGATTTTGAGATGCTACAAACATTTAATACGGTTAATTTGGTAAATTTATATTTATATTTGTAAATATAAGCCCTTAGATATGTAAAAAAATGCCCTTGGATTTTGTCACAGATGCAGGCACAATAGAATTTGAAATAATAGATGCAATTTGTACCTGAGGGGTGAGAAGCTGAGGCACTTGAGCACGTAGAGTAGGCTGGGCGGAGCTAAGAGGTGGCACTGGTTGCTGAGGGGGCGGGGCCTGCTGCTGCATGACCCGAGTTTGTGCTGCTCCGTTAGTGCCAAACATTCCATTCTGCATCTAAAAAACAAAGAGAGTGGGGGTGGGGATCAATACAAATTAAATGCTTTTATATACTCTAAATGGTTGGATGCAAGAAAAAAATCAGATAAATTTCAGTACAAATTTAACAAAATCTCTCTTACAATGCAGCCTCTTAAAAAAAAAAAAGTGCTTTTAACATTGACTTGAACATAACGTCAAATTATCCTGCCACTTTCAGATTAAAATAAAAAAAATTAAAATAAATAAATAAATATTCATTTCATATAAATACAACATAAATGGAATAGTCAGTCATGTTTTAGCGTTTATATATCTTTAATTATAAATGACAAATAACTTTAGTTCACCACTCCAGCCTTAGTGGCTTTTTAACAACACTTAAAAATACAAAATAAGGAGTAGGGCATTATACCAGACAATACAGCTTCATAGTTGAATCTAAATTTAAAACTTGTGCGCTATGCCTAGGGCTGGGTATACAGATACCTTGACTTCGATACCGGTTCCTGAACGATACTTTTTTTTAATTGCAATTTTATTACATTTTAACAAGATTACATTATCTAAAAAAATAAAAATAAAAAAATAAAAGATTTTTCAGCTTGATGTTTATACAGACTCAAAGACTCATCTACTGAGCCACTGCACAAAGGAACAAAATGTAACCAACACAATAAATCAGTGCAAATAGTTTTAGTAAAGCTCAAACAGTCTTCACTTTACACATCTGTTAGGCTACATTTACACTAGCACGTGTTCGTTTTAAAACGCATAGCTCAGACAGAATCATCATTTCCATTCATTTTCCATTGATTTACTGATGAGCATTAGCAGCTTCCAGCGCTGTCTGCCTGTGTTCTCTCTTCCATGATCGTTGTTCTGACTCAGAGGTAATAACATATTTCAGCAACATGGCCAAAACACACATTAGACGGCAAATGGAAGTTATTACAAACACTCGATAGTGGTTTAAAGTGAGATTTGAGTAAAAGCGGAATATAAATCTTATTTATTGTTTTATGTAGCATGATGCAACAGTGTGCATGAATGGTCACGTAACACACGCTTTCGGTCGTGTAGTATGAACGGACATCTACATGATCGGAATTCCACGCAGTTCCCGCACTACTCTCCATTGGAAATGAATGACTTTCTATGGAGTCAATTTAATGCCGCATATATATGCAAAAGAAAATAAAGTTTTGCAAAAGAAAATAAGTTTTGCAAAGAAAAATAAAGAATTGCAAAACAAATTGAAGTATTGCAAAAAGAAAATAAGTTTTGCAAATAAAAATAAAGAATTGCAAAATAGATAAATAAAACAGAGCAAAAGCAATGATTTTGCAATACATATTTTCCTTGCGATACCGTTTTCCCTTCGTTTCCTTTTATTCACTAGCTTTAAAACATGCATGTTTTCATTTTATTAACAAATCTATATGTGTATTAGCAGCGTTTGCTCAAGTTAAAGAAGTTGTTAATATGAACATCTGCTGTTTATTTCTCTCAATGTGTGCGCACTTTTATAGCATTAAAATGTGTATTGTTTCATCTGGTTAACTAAATGTGCATTAATAGTGCTTGTTTAAAATCTCTTAACCTGTGCACAGTGCTCTTTGTTTACATTAGTTCAGAGTTACTGCTAGTTTTAATGTAAAAGAATGCAATTAACTTCACAAACTATACATCATTAAAAAGGTCTAAGACTCAAGCTTCATATCCATCTCGACTTTGTTTTTCATTTACATAACTCCTGGCATAAATTAAGAAATGACTGGCACTGGAAGTTTAAAAAAAGATTAAAAAGTCTTTTTGGTTTAGTTTTGTCGTGGCCACGAGATATTAAGTCGTGGGAACGTAATAATAATGTATGTCGTGGCCATGAGTTTAATCATGCATAAACAAACCCGCGTGACCATAGCAACCTGGGATTATCAGAGACTGATCAAATATATTTATCCATCCCACAGTCCGTTGATCGTGTCTTTTTATGTAATATATGTGTATATTAGGCTATTATTATTATTATACAGCCCTGAACGTTAAGAGATCGAAATGAAGGGAAAAATCAAATACATAACAACGAATATAAAAATATTACCAATACTAATAAAATACATGGACTTACAAGACTTGTGGGATGGATAAAAATGTTTTCTTGTCGGCCTATTTTATTATACTTTATGTAACATTTATTCATAATAAACTTAATTCGAATGTTGTCTACATCGCGATACAGTCCAGTACGTAGCATATGGTTAACACTTCAACCACCAGAGGTCGCTGTATACCTAAAAGCGCCAGCGGGTCAAATTTACCCATGCCATGACTACTGTTTTGATATGGCTAAAAACGTAGTATGTCACTGTATTATGCCACTGTCTTCACAATGTCTAGAGTCATAAAATTATTATTTTTAGTCATCAGCTATGTTTTTGTCCTGTTGTTTTAAGTTCACAGCTATTTTTAAGCAGGTTACACTAATCACTTTTCTTAATGATGAATATAAACCAGCCTGTAATGACAACGAGAATTACGAGGAAATAAATACATATTTGGGTGTTGTAATATTATAGCTAATAAAATGTTTCAAGATAACCCATGTTATTTAAATGACTAAAACACCCTAAATAGACTATTATAAGCAATACTAATTCACCACATTGCAAAGGATGTACAATGACAAATTCAAGTGCACAGTTTCACCTAATTAATTAATTTGTTTAGTTATATAATTTATCATTTGAATAAGAGAACAACACCAATAAACTTGGGGTAATCATAAAAATTGTTTTATTCATTACATCATAATTCAGATTTTTTTTTTCAGGAATAAATAAGCGACACAGTAGCGAACCATAAACGATAAAAAAATTGCAAACACAAATTAATATTTAATCCAAAGTTTGAACATTTATGAGTAGAGGAATAAACATCTTAAAACATCTTCATTTGAACGTGATGACAGGAATTATGCGTAAATTTGTCCTGATGGCGCTTATAGGTATAAATGCCCCATTTTTGTTCTGGTTTTATCTAAACAATTTTTTTAACAATAAACAGGGGATTGTAAATAACACAATTTTAGTAAAAGTCAATGACTGTAAGACTTGGATATTTTTAATTGAAAATATATTATGTAGCCTATTTGAAAAACAGCCATGGGTAAAATTACCCCGTGGTGGTGTTAATATAATAATTTAATAATGTATTTTTTTGTTGTATAAAAAAATAAAATAAAATATTAATAAATACATCTCTGATAATCCCAGGTTGCTATGGTCACGCTGGTTTGTTTACTCATTAATATCTCGTGGCCACGAGAAATTTAAACCAAAAGACTCAAGCTTCATTTTTTTTAAACTTCCAGTGCCAGTCATTTCTTAATTTATGCCAGGAGTTATGTAAATGAAAACGAAGTCGAGATGGATATGAAGCTAGAGTCTTAGACCTTTTAATGATGTATAGTTTGTGAAGTTAATTGCATTCTTTTACATTAAAACTAGCAGTAACTCTGAACTAATGTAAACAAAGAGCGCTGTGCACAGGTTAAGAGATTTTAAACAAGCACTATTAATGCACATTTAGTTAACCAGATGAAACAATACACATTTTAATGCTATAAAAGTGCACACATTGAGAGAAATAAACAGCAGATGTTCATATTAACAACTTCTTTAACTTGAGCAAACGCTGCTAATACACATATAGATTTGTTAATAAAATGAAAACATGCATGTTTTAAAGCTAGTGAATAAAAGGAAACGATCCACCCGCATGCCTCTGCTCAGTGACGGTGCCTGGATCAGCTGTGATCTGCGTCTCGGGCCGATGACGTCACTTCCAGGGAGGCATGCCCAGGCCTGTTGGACACGCCCCGTCCCCTGACTCCACCCCATGACAAAACAGCGCCACAAAGTGAGACGCGCAGAAACGTGAAGCGCAAAGGGAAAACGGTATCGCAAGCTCAAACTTGACTGAAACGCAAAATAAAAGCTGCATTGCAAATAAATTAGTAGATATGGCCATGGAAAATATGTATTGCAAAATCATTGCTTTTGCTCTGTTTTATTTATCCATTTTGCAATTCTTTATTTTTATTTGCAAAACTTATTTTCTTTTTGCAATACTTCATTTTCTTTTGCAATTCTTTATTTTTCTTTTGCAAAACTTTATTTTCTTTTGCATATATATGCGGCATTAAATTGAGAAAAAGGCGGCTTGAAACGCAGTGATGATGAGGATCGTTTTAATTTTAAAACAAAAACGCACCAGTATAAATGTAGCCTTACATCTAAGGCGGTTGGGATGTATTCACACTACAGCCTCACGTGTGAGCCACATCTCTGAGTATAACGGGTGTAAACTATTAGGTGTGTTCGACTTGACACGGACCGACTGTGCAGACCGATCGGTGTATTAGGCTGTGTTTACACTGCAAGTCTTAATGCACAAATCCGATCTTTTGACCATATCCGATTTTTTGGCCCGTCTGTTTAAATTCACTTTAGACACGACTGGTATCCGATATATGTGTTTACATTAATTCCCGCCCAAAAGGATTGTCTGCAGTGATCGCTTTACTATACACATGGTAGGCCCTCGGGTTTTAAATGACCATGCTATTAAAATTATTTATATAATTCACGTCGAATGGCCATTATTATTTGCCAGCATGGACAACAGCTGTCATGGATGTTTTGCAGCACAAAATCTGACTAAACGGATAAAGACTGGAAAATAACAGTAATTTTAATTTGTTAGACTATTTTATCTACTTCTCGTTAGAGGTAGAATTCTTTAGTGAAATAAAGATGATGTTTATTGAAATGAATTTGAATGAATTAGCGAGAGAGAGAGAGAGAGAGAGAGAGAGAGAGCAAGAGAGAGAGCCAGAGAAAGCGAACGAACGCATGCACCCACGTGCGAGGGAGCGAATGATTGTGAAGCATTGCGAACAAGCTTGTCGGTTTAATAACAAGTTATCACCTCATTGCTGAGAAATAGAATGTAGCTTTTAGCTGTTGTATTTTCAAAATTCACGGGTAAGGGTTGAAAACCAGCTCCTGAATGTGCAATTTCTTACCTATAAAACGTTTCCATCTCAATAAAATGCGAGCGCATACAGCATGCCAGCATTAAAACACCTTTCAAAATCTTTATGAGCAAACGTGCGCTGGGAGTTCTGTGGAGAATTGGATGTGTGTGTTTAGATGTAGGTCGGATGTCCAGATATCGGATGTGTATCCGATTAAAATCCACATTTGGAACTGGCTCAGATTGGATGTGAAAAAATCAGATCTCGCTCGGGTATTTGTGTTTACACATGTGCAACAAATTACTATAGGCCTTTATCACACTTCCGCGTTCGAAAAGCGGAAGATTCAAATAGTAGCGTAAAAGAACTTCCGCTGCAGCCTTTATCAATGGCTGTGCCCATAGCACGGGATTGTTGTGGATTATTTATGTAGAATTCAGCACATATACGTCTTCTAAAGGCACCAATCTCAGTTTACAACAATTAATTGAGTATTATGAAACGATGGAATATGTTGTCACGATATCCCGATGCGTATTTCGTGACTTAAACAGGAGCGCGCGAGGCATACTGTATGCGTATAGGCAATTCTTCACTGTCTGATCACCTTATTTCATTACAGAACAGCGAGAAAACTATACAAACAATATCACATTAATAAGCATTAGAATTAGCCAAAGCTTAAAACATTATGACTAAAGACTGTATAGAAGGATTAAATTAAAGGTTTAGAGCAAATTTGTATTAAACAATGCTCACATTTTTTTCACGCACTGACTTTGATGCAATCCTCTATAATCGCATCAAATTGAAGTTGTTCAAATAAAGAAACATTTCCAGCCCATAGACGATAATTAAAGATAATTAAGTTTGATCATCTCATTCGAGTTATTCTCCGTGATTGCGTGCAACGATTGAATATCATTTACTGTGAACAAGAACGGGAGGTTAATCACAATAAAAATAATGCAAAAATAAACAATATAATATTAAAAATAAAATTTAAATTATATAAGTCTGAATATTCCTCTGGCAGTAACTTGAGCTGCGTGCTCTTCAGTAATCTGACAGTCGCGTCGCTCAGATAGGCTAATGTTACACATTAAAATGAAGGATGACATGATACATGGTATGGAATCGGTATAAATACGCAGTTTTAACATTGTCGTTTATTTCGTCAGTGTTCAACTGAACTAAATCTTTAATTTTCTTCACAAAACTGGCGTCTGTCCATTGACAATAAAGCAGGCGGAAATTCCTTTACGCTACTAATCAGAGCCGGATGTGACGACACGCGGACTGTGATAAAGGCCTATTTGGCTTGCTACCGAGGCAGATAACATGGCTAATTAACTAGCTAACGTCAACTAGTTTCCTCTCTCACGTTACTTCACAGAGCGGGGAATATCAGACTAAAGTACTACGTTTCTGCGATTTAGTACAATAATTACATTTAGCTGGTATCACGTCTATACTTTTAAGCCTCCTGCCATTGTTTACATCTGTTCAAAATCACGACATTTAAAAAAACCAAACTTTACCGCTGTTAATAGTGTTGTACGGAGAGAGACTGTGTGTGTGTGTGTGTGTGTGAGTGTGTGTCTGTAACACACTCGCGATCTCTCTCTCCTTCTGTGTATGTGCACACATCCTCGTACATCACCGCTCCAAACTTAATCCGGGAAAGGTGAACATTCCTGCATTGGACTAAAAGATGAATGTGTATAAAGTGAGCGTGCCTCCAAAAACCTTTTTGAGCTGCAGGTTTAATGACTGCTGCTTAATTTTTATTTATTTACAGAAATTGTGTTTTGATTATGGTTTTGATTATTGAGTAGCAAGTTTAGGCTCACTTTAAGTGACTGCATTTTTATTTATTTTTTTCATTTATAAGGATTTCTTTTTCTTTTTTTTACAGAAAATAATTTATTTATTTTCTGATTGTTGTTGAGCTGCAGGTTTAGGCTCACTTAAGTGACTGCACTTAATTTAATTAAGAAGAATTAAATTATTTATTTATCTATTTAGATTTGACATGTTTACTGTTCCAAAATGTTCTATATGTTTCTTAAAAATAAAATATATTGTGTTCAGTGGGAAAAAATGTTTTTTTTTTACCCAGACATTTAAAAATAACATATTTTAGAGCTGTAAACGCAATACCGTGACACCGTGAAATTTTTATCTACGGTTATCATACCATGAGCATCTCATACCGGCCCATGCCTAGTCAGATGTGAGCAAAAAATCTGATTTTTTTGTGCCAGTGTAAAGCTAGCTTTACAGTACCGCTAGAGCTATAGAAAGCAGACTGCTCCGTACGCTTTCCAATCACTCTCGCGGATGTCAAACACTGATGTATCCGCGCCGCTTCTAATCGAAAACATCTAGTGCTGCAGGCTTCTTGGCTCACTGACATTGATGAGATTAACCCCTTAGATATCGAAATTTGGTATCAAACGACGAGACGTTTTTTGATACTCTATGGTATCGAGGCAATTCGGTCAGTGCCTAAAAAGTATCGAACTCGATATCAAGCCCTAGCTATGCCTATGTCCTTTGCAGAGATCTCACAACACTCACCTGTCTGTTGTTCAAGTTTTGCATGGACAGGCCAGAGGAGACCCCACCCAATCCGTGGCTCGAGAGGCTGCTATTGGCCAGTGGGAGCTTGAGGCCAGGAGAAGGCATAAACGGTGAGGTTGAAGCATCATCTGACAGCCTACCGTCCTGAGAGACCAGAAAATGTTGCAAAAACTAGTTGTAAAATGTACCTAGATCAAATTTCTCTCTACTCCAGTCCAGAAAATTCCTTGGGCTTTTTCCAAAAAACCCCCCCCAAAAAAAACCTATACCTTGTCCAGGAAGGGGGCACGATCCAGTGAGGGGTCTTTGGAGAGGTTTGTGGGTCGGCACAGTATGGGCTTATTCATTCCATTACTGTAGTCTGACATGCCCATCCCCCGTTTGTCCAGTTCAGTTTTCTTCTCCAACAAAGCACCTGAGGAAAGCCAAGTACATAATCAGTGTTCTAGACCAAGAATCATATGACTCACAGCATGTCTGTCTGCTGTTATGGGTAAACTTCAAAGTGTACTACATACTCATGGCCTGATCCAGATTCATATTGTTACTCTTTAGAGCTTCTTCTGCAGGATCCTTCTGTATCAGGTAAAAGAAAAATAATTGCTATGCTAAAAATATTTATTTTACATATGTTGTTAATGACTTAAGCATCGAGTCTTTAACATACTGGAAAACCCATATCTGTAAGCTGCTTGATAAGTCTGGTCATAATCCAAACATCATCCTGCTTGTTGGAGATCTTGCCCTGTAATGAACAAACAATAGCAATATCACATATTATATATATATATATATATATATATATATATATATATATATATATATATATATATATATGTCTGTTGTTTCTTAACCACACAGTAAGTATGTGACATGACATTACACAACAGAGCACACATGGCTTAAAATGGCTTACCCTTTGTGGGCCCTTCTTGGATTGACCCCAGGAGTTACAAGAGGAGTCTTGGGATGTAGGACTGTTCCACATGTCACCATCATCAGCATCCCATTGGCCAGTGTTCATGCCAATCTCTTCCCCTCCTGATCCCCAGCCATCTTGCATAGATTTGGGACCTGGCAAAACACCAATGGACAAGACTGCTCATAATCAAGGGTGTAACCAGCATATACATTTTAATTTAAAGCCTGACCGATTTTTTGCTTTGCCGATTTTATCGGCTGATATGAGACTGTCGCAGATATATTTGCATTGGCGTATATCCCACAGATATACATTTTTTTACAGAACATATAACGCAGATAAAATGCTTGTAAATGGTGTAATTACTTAGTTTGTCCAGCAGAGAGTGCTCCATTGTTTGTTACTGGCGACCCAGTAGTGACACCAGTCAACTTTTTCAACCGTAATTTTACAAAGCTACGAGAATACTTTTTTTGAGAATACTTTTCAAAGCAAAAACAAACACTCTCCTTCGATCCATGAACGTTTCTCTCAGTTAATGTGCGTGATCTCACAGTCTGAAGCGTCTGTCATAGCAAATCAACACATACTGTTGTGAATAATTAAGCGAAGCGTCTACTCATTGGCTAAGAACACGAGTCTCATGAATAATTTAATAGATATCGTCGCGTCATTGATGTACTATTGTCCATTGCCATGTCACAAATTGTGACGTCAACACGATGTAGATTTTAAACCCGGAAGATGAAAATAGCGCAAAAAAGATTAAAATTAACCAGTTTTCTCCAACAGTTAAAATGATCGGATGCTAACATTGTCTTCTATGATGTGCAACACAAACACCACTGCTAAAATCTCAGAAAAAGTAGTCTGGGGTTTCATGACCCTTTAAATGCTCTAGCATGAAGATAAATATGGCAGATTGTGTGCGGCTCACTCAGGGCAGTGTCTCGGCAGTGTCCATCAGAAGTCATAGGTGGGGCTTGTAAAATGTGAGGTCATATTTTACGGACTCTGTGATTAGCTTGCTCAGAGACACTGGTTATAATTTATGAGGATTAAAAAAAGGAGCAGTTAAACAATACATTTCAGTTTGGCAAGATGTTCAGGAAAAGTCCAACTAGTAAAATCCGTACAGGCTTATGTAAAAATAACACGTTAACTAATGTAGGTAAAACTAAATTACAGAAATGATCTCCGCTGAATAAAGCTGCGTCAGATTGTGCTGTTCTTCTGAGGTAAATTCCGGCTTATTCCTCATAGCAGGTCTTCTTTCAAAAACAATGAAAATTAGCCTTAAAAATTAGACAGTTTTCCCAAATACTGCCCCGTTATGTCACTGGTTGGATAAACAGATAGCGCTGCCTCAAACCCACGCCACTGGTTGAATCAGTGTTTGCTTGTAAGGATGTTCAAGCAATTTTTTTTTTTAAATGCCAGAGAGCCACAGAATTTATATTTTATAATACAAATAACTTCAAGTTGTCTCAGCATGTAACATGGTATAACATGAATTATTTAGCAGAAAAAATACAAACTTCAAATTTACAGTGAGGTAACGCAATCAGTACTTGATTTATTCAACCACCAGAGGTCAGTGTAGTTTAACTTTATCATCAAATGGCAACAAAATGGAATATGAAATACATATTTGAATACAGCACATTTAAGTATCAACAATGTCTTAGTTTCCAAACTTCTATTATAGTGAATGCTTTAATATGAAAAGGTTTCTTTATTTCATTACCTTCCTGACAGGAGCCTGATCCAGCAGGTGCATTTCCTCTGCCATAAGGTCCACTGGAGTCATGGCCACCTTCACCCCATCCCCCACAGCCCCTCGAGGACTGGCCCCAAGCTGAAGTTCCATTGTCCACAGAAGAGTTAGAATTGGCTGGCTCGCCCCATGAAGAGGGTTCTGAGTTTGGCTGTACATTAGGGAGCTCTCCCCAGCCTGGTAATTAAAATACAGAAAGTAAAATGGGGTTTTTATGTCCAAATAATCAATAAATTATCAAAATTGTATCAATGATCAAAATAATTGTCTTATTTGTTTTGTATAATACAAAAGAAGCTTAACAGATTAAATGCACTACATCAAATAAAGTCATCAAATTATTACTAACTGAAAATTTGTAGCACAAACAGACACTAATGATACACTGTAATAGAGAAATAAAGATATTATGGGTCAAGCTCTCAGGAATATGGACAAATCCGACTTTAAATTTCAATATTAAAAAAAATATATCCCACAGTGTTGCCAGAGTTGGACAAAAAAAAAAACTTGCTAATGATAACAGGACATCTAGGGTCATATGACGCAGCAGTCATAGGCATTTAATTCCTGGCTCAAACCTGAACCAGCTGGCAGGGGAGGGGCAGCAGAACACACACTTAGGCATCTTAACTGGTGGATGTTTTTTTTTTTTTTTACAGTGGACAGAGATGGCACTAACCTTGACTTTGAACAATCTCAGCATATTGACTAATGTTTGCCAGATGTACAGAGAAATAAAATTAGCTAAAATTAAGAGAAAAATATATGCATTCTCTTACCTGGGTTCACCACGGGCATTCTGTTAAGAGGAGATTCACCTTGATTGGGTGATCCATTATTGTTGCTACCACTGACATGGTTCTGAGTGGGAGCTTGGCTATGGTGTTGGTGTTGGTGAGGCTTGCTATTGTTGTTTGGCCCAGTGAAGCTATTACTGTTGCCACTGTTGCTGGTTCCTGGATTATTTTGGGAGTTATTCCTGTCCCACATGTTTACACTCTTGCTGTAAGCACTGGGGTCACCCCAGGTGGAGGTCCCATCATCAATTTCCATTTTGCGTCGAATAGAAGAAGGAGAGGGTTCTTCCCAGCCTGTGGCCTCATCTCCCGGCTCCTGTCGCACTCCTGATGCCCAGCCAGAGTTGCTCTGTTTCACAGAATTTGGGCCGCCCCATGATCCTATGCCTCCAGCTCCACCGTTGCCACACGTGGATTCCTGAAGTTTTCCACTCCAACCTTGGGCTGAACCATTGGAATGTTGAGCATCACCCCAATTACCACTCTGTGCTGGTGCTGCTTTACCCCATCCTCTCTGGGTTTCTTTCCAGTTTCTGTTGTCAGGGTCCCAAGAGGAACTTCCAGAGCCATTCTTTCGCATTTCTGAAGGGTCACCCCACTCTCCACTATTCCCACTGCCACTACTTCCCCAGCCAGAGGAAGTTTTGGTTCCATCACCCCAACCTTGTGTTTTCTTCTGAGAAGTACCATCATCCCAGCTAGGGGACTTTTCCTCAGCCCAGGATTGGCCATTACAGCCATTGGTATTGGGACCTTCAGAAACAGGATCACCCCAGCCACATTGGGATCCATTGGGAACCTTTTTATTTGCAGAAGGTTCCCCCCATCCACTGTTAGGCTGAGAAGAGGCTGAGACTGATCCTCCCCAGCCTGCGTTTGGTACGGCTCTGCAAGATCCCTCACTTTTGCTTGTCTCCATTCTAGGAGGTACATTGAGGTTGGGACTAGCACATCCAGGAGGAGGTGGTGCAGGTCCAACTGAAGGTGTGTTGGAGGAAGACCCCCAGACCTCAGTCCCTGGACCATTCTTTTTGTCTGGACTTTCTTCCATTTCCCAAATAGTGTGTTGGCGAACTGGAGTCTGTCCCCAGCCTGTGTTGCAGAGGACACGTGGGTCCAAGTCCTGCCTCGGGAGCAAAGGGGCTAAATCATCACTTGAAGACCTCTCTCTTCTTTTTGGGTGGCCCTCACTACTGTCCCTGCTGCCCTCACTTGCTGGAGTATCAGGGCCCCAGGAACTCATATGTTCCTGGGAAGGACCATCATTTACATCCCATCCTGTACCTTCAGTGCTTGGTTGTTTGCTCCATTCACCCCAGCCGCCACCACTGCTAGCTCCTCCCTGCCCCCAAGAGGAGACGCCTGCAGAATCCCAGCCTGAGTCCTTTGATTCTCCATTTTTGGCATCGCCGTTGCCCCAGAAGGCAGTTCCATCTTCGCTGGCAGGTTCAGTAGGTGACTGACTGAGGTTTCCTCTCCAGCTGTTCACTGGACTCATTGGCTCTGGTTTAGTGTTATTTGGTCCATCAGTTTTAAGGTTAGGAGGTTTCATGTTGAAAGATACATTTGTGGGTGACTGATGCTGTTCTGGAACATCCGGGTTGCCCCATGCACAGTCCCCTACAAGGTTTCCATTGACACAACCAATGCTACCATTTCCATTGGTGCCATGAGGTGGTGCCACACCTCCTTGGCCACACATACTGAGCGAAAGTGGATTTGAGCAAACCATGCTACTAGGGCCTGACCCTACTCCAGGACCCTCATGTCCAAGTGCTGGCCAAGCAGCAGGGTTGGCACTGGGGTTTAGGTTCAGATTAGAGGCACCCCAGTTGGACTGTCCTCTACTGCCCATGGACAAGTTAATCTTGCCCTCTGAGACCCAGCCCCTGGTAGGGCCACTTTGACTAGAGACCATACTAGAAGAGACATTAATGCTGGCTTTGCTGATTGGGTAATGACCCTGCTGGCTAGCTCCTGTAGCCATAATAGTGCTGCTACTGTTGCTGACAACCTCTGATGTGCGTTCAGTGTTCAAGGTGCATTCTGGTGTCTGGTGGCTCTTGCCGTATGTATTGGAAGTCCAAGTGTCAGTGTCGTTACAGTTAATAATCACTTTATCCCGGTTGCTGCTGTTGCTTTTGCTGACTGGGATATTCCAAAGACAATTTTCATGCTGGGCTCCCAGTCCACTTTGATGAGGAAGTCCTGTAAACAAATACACAGGGTGGATTTTATTATAGCAAAAAGAGATAAAAATATACATGACACCATTTATCTTCAAATAAAACCAAGGGACATTATTTTTTATTTTCATTTTAGCATCTCCATCACTAAAAGGGAAGCTGAGGTGGAACAGTGTTCATTTACTGGAATGAAACCAAGATAAGCCCGTCATTCATCATTCCTCACAAAAATTAAGCTTCACCAACATGTTCCACGGATACTCAAGAGGATGCATACTAAACCAATATGTACACGTTTCTCTCTCTCTCACACACACACACACACACACACACACACACACACACACACACACAGCTTTACCTCTTTCCAGCTATAATCAATCATGAGCCAGCAGGTAATCGATGGTGTGTAAATTATGGTAGAGAGCAGAAAGAGGGTATTGATCTACAATGCAAAACAACATGCACTCTTCACAACCACTGAGAGTGTTCCTTAGAAACAGTACGCACATGTATTATCCACCCCCTTAAAGGGGCATGTGGCAGCTATATGATTCACTGCATAAATCAAATACAGTGCCCATGACTAACCTAACGTTTAGTTAATAACATGTTTAACGTGTTTTATCCATTTCCTTGGTGAGTGTCTTCTTAAGCAACCAGTGTATTCTTTGTAAATAAATTTGCTCATTAACTAGAATGAGACTAAGACTTTAAAAATAATGCCAGCTCAAATAGATGTGGGGTTTATGATATTGCCTGGCCACAATACTGCCCAGTGCCTCATAATGCAGTTCTTCCATCTATAAACTTATCCCCTCATTTTGCACAGCCTTATCACACAGGCTATGGTGCATTTCAACATCAACCATGCAACCACTGCTTAATTTTGCATTATCAACAAATTAACAATTGAGCTGAAATGTCATTAGATTGACTTGGCACCACTGGGACAACTGCAACATTTGAATAATCTGACATCTTAAGTGTAGAGTTTTCATACTAACAGAATAAGCCTTTCACCAAACGCTGATATGTTTGCTGAACAACAAGTCAAAAATAGAGATTCTGACAACAAATAAACCAAATGTTACTTTTTTTTCTTTTTGATGGAGCTCAGACAATCCAGCGACTTATTTTCCTGTAGCCAGCCGCTCTCAGGGACGCCATTTTATCAGAGCTGAAATGCAGCCAAGAGAACAAGTCTGCTGTCTACAAGTCTGTCTCTCTCACTTTCATTCCCTTTTTCACTTTCTCCTCACACACCCTCCTCTGCTTGCTCTCGCTATTAGTCACATTCTCTCCCTACAGAGAGAAAGCAAGAGAAAAAAGGCTGCATGATAAATTAATCACACATAAAAGGCAGAGGCTTTTTCCCTTCACCTTATTACTTGAGCATCCTGGACAAAACAAAACAAAACAGAAGACAAAGGAAGTGGGAGTTTATATACCTAGAAAGTGGCTCCACATTACTAGCCTCAAAAAAAGTGAGATAAAAATGTTGTGACCATGCAGCTACTGTCTAAGAGTCTTTATGCAGCATGCTGCGCTGCCTGTAGTATCTCTATCTTAAATAGAACATTAATGTGCTGAACAATTATTTGTGTTTCTGTTTTTCATCCTGGTGAATGCCCAGAAAGTTTCCAAACTTTGGAAAATAACAGCAGATCCAAAAGAAAAGAAAAAAACTGAGATGTTTACCTACCAATTTTGATTTTCTTAAAACATTTGCTTTAATACATTTACAATTACAGCTTTCCAGTGCCAGACTTTCTCTAGCCAAAGTCTCAGTGACGTAAAAGACTGTGCTTTTGTCTGAAAATAACTTCCTTTCATACTAATTCTGTTCTTTGGATCAAAGGCCTCACTTCTTCCCAAGAGCGGAATGGCAAACATGTTTTAAAAGCTCATCAGTCATGTTTTCCACTTGTCCGTCAGATCACAGTGTTCTTTTAGAAGGGCGCTGAGAGAAAGAAGAAAGAAATAGACTGAGTGACAGAAAGAAAAAGAAAGAGAAAGAGAAAGAGAGAGAGAGACCCAGACGGGTATCAGCTGGGGAGACACTGTGCTAATGAAGCCACAGAGGGGGCTGGCATGTGAGACAGGGACTACCTCTAGTTTAGACATGTATGAGATCATATCTGTAACATAACTCAAGCACCACCCTGCTAATTTAGCATGTCCATGCTTTTATACCTCTCAATGATGCCTGTTCTATAACAAAACTAATCAAATCTAACTGCATAACTATAGCATACAGCACTTATATTGACAAATACCACAATCGTGATTTGAACTGTTAAATTATATATATTTAACATTTCATATTTCTGTTGCTTTAAATATCTTAAAACTAAAGAACAAAAAGGTATTAAAATCACAATGAAAAAGCTCAAAACGTGTTCTGCTACCAAGAACTGGAACTCTTTCAGCTGACCCAAAAGAGGAGAGAACTCAGTTTTCTTTGTATTCACACTGCACATTGACTTGAAAGTGGACTTAGATCCTTTTTTGTGTTCGCTTTAGTTGTAATATTGTCTCCATCTACTTTCCAAGCACAGATTTGTTTATTTATTTATTATTAACATGCTGTGCTTTTGTTTGCACAGTACAACCCTCTCTGGAAGGACATCTTTGACAGTTGAGATCTTTTTTGAGTGTCCAGTTACGACATTTACATTTATGCATTTAGCAGATGCTCTTATCTAAAGCATACATTGTACTCTAGGTATACATTTGATCAGTTCTTGCTTTCCCTGGGAATCAAGCCCATGACCTTGCCATTTCTAGCACCATGCTCTGTTTGAGCTACAGGAAGGCTGCATTTGTCAATTAAGATGCAGAGTAAAAATGGCCAAACTTAAAAACCCATAGAAAGACAACTGACTGTCTTTGAATGCAGCAATATATCTTATGTAAATGCTCCACAGAAATGTGTCTGATCAGGGTCAGGTAAAAACAAAACCACATAGGGCTTCTCTAAGACTGATTTATTTACTAATTATTATTAAAGGGAAACAACTTAAATCAATTATTAAAAAATGTAGTTCTGCACATCCCAAAATTAAACCATAGGTTTTGCAGTTCAAAAGGCAATTTCACAATTTCAAATAAACTTGTTTTCTGCTTAACTTGGATATTTGATGGTGTTTGAATCCCAGAAGCATACACATTTAAAATATTAATTAGCAGAAAATCAAATGCATATGAAACAGTGAAGACAATAATGATTTAGGAGTTGACAAAGCCATTAGGAGCCATGAAACAGCTGGTGAGCCCCTGTTCCCAGGGATTCCCCTCTGTCCAAGCTCTGCTCTTCCACCTGCCATTAAACCAGATTGGAGTGAAACGCAAACACTCTCAGTCATCAAGCAGAGGGATGTAGGGGAGGGGCCCAGTAAACAATAATTGCAGAAAACACTAGAGACAGAGTCCCTCAACAATGCCGCTCCCATGACCTCGGGCTTAGAACGAGATTTAAGAGGTCAACGGCAGGCTTTGTTAGGGCGTAGCAGGGTGGGGGACACAATCCCACCCTCGGTCTTTAAATCATAGCCACTCTACACTTCTACATCCCAGCTGGGCCATGAGGAGGAATACAATCTCTCTATCAAGACACCAAATGATAAAAAATACCACAATTCATCTCCATTCACAGACCTGACATTGGTCAAGTGAAAAGCTTGTCAAAATAAATATCTTAGTCTCTCCTTCAAAAACTGAACATGATTCTCACCCGTGTGCCGTTTGCTGGTGGGCGTCTCGGGAGGGGAGATGACCCCGGACTGAGTGCAAGCAGAGGTCGGGTTCAGAGCGCCTGTAGGTAAAGGTTGACCCCTCTTCAGTAGCTGCCTCTGTTCCTGCTGTCGAAAGCGTGGAGGAACCTCTCTGGGCACATATCGGGGACTGGACTGCTGTAATGGAGGTAACTGCTGTTGTAGGGAATTACAAGGGCTACGCTTGCCATTGCTGGTGGTGGCAGCAGAGGGTACAGGCAGGTTCAGGGTCAGAATGGGGCTTGAAGGGATGCTGGGATTGGGTTTAACAGAGTCTGGCACTGCAAGAGAAGTGGAAATTTAAAGACAAAATTTTTAATTTAGATAAATCAAGTAATAGAAATAAGTGGCAATATATCAAATTACAATAACATGCCAATCATCTTATTTATAGTATTTGTTAAATTTCTTAAGCTGCACCACAGAAGGTTTTTTGTTGTTGTTGTTGTTTTTGTTAAAAATGAGCAAAATGTAAGTACTGAATGAGTACATATAAAAAAAAAATATATATATAAAAAAAATCAGGTTATAAAAATTCACATTTTGGCATTATCCTAATTCCCTGTGCCTAATTTATTTATTTACATTTTGAGCTGTCAAGTCAGATTTCAAATTTTGTGCCTATGTCATCCAATTTTGTTTATGTCACATCCATGTGAACAGAATTCAGTCTGACTACAATATAGCATGTGTGGATGCAGCTTGTTGTTACAACAAGTAGTATTGTTTCAACTAGTCAGCTAGCTAGCATCTAACATTTCCAGTTCTGAACAGCAACCCTGGTTGACCTTTTGGGGAATCACTCATTCAAAACAAAAAGAATGCTTGAACTCCAGAGAGTTAAAAGGGGAAAGCAACAGAGCCTGTATCAAAAAAAAACAAACAAACAAACAAAAAAAGGATCCGACCCACAACATCAGAAATGATTCTTAATTACTCAGATCACATGCCTTCTCATATGTGTTTTGCTGGAAATGTTTTTTTTTTGTTGTTTTTTTTTGGTCTAAATTAGCTTTGATGTGGTGATCATATATGAAAATCTTGACATTAGCTTTCCTTGGCATATTCTTGAGAATTCATGAAAGAAACATCAACGTCTGATTCATGAACGAGTCATTCTGATGATCATTTCAAAGAAGCATTTGATCAACTTTGCAAATGTTCTAAATAATTTGCTGACGAAACAGACTGATCCAGTACTTAATATTAACTGACCAATTCAATGTTCCAGTTACACTGGTTAATTGACTGGAAAGGAAGATCATCATTAAATAACTGTTTAAATTAAATTTTTGTTTGTCACACAGATCTATTGAATGGCATCGGAACTTCTGGAATCTAGCACTCACATTTATTGCACTTTTGTTTCCTTTTGAAGCTTGAAAAGTTCAAATCAGTACATGATTCAAACTTTCTTTAACTTCTTCAAAGTCTAAATGGCAAAAACCTACATAGAAAATATATTATTTTAAATAAATAAACAAACATCTGTAAATGGATTGTGCATATTCAGACAGAGATCTCCTCACCAGTGTTCACGATGAATGCTGTAGAGGAAGAGGAGGATGTGGCAATCCTTGACATTTGACCACAAAACACTCAAAGAAAAAAAAAAAAACTGTCAAAGCTCTATTGTGCTGTGCATCTCATTACTGCACAGAAAACATTTGGAAAAGCTGCATGCTGCAGTGACTAAAGACTAGCAACAATATCAAGTCCCTTTGCTAGCCTAAGCTTAATTTTCACGATTTCCAGGGAATTCTGGGTAAACACTACACAGGAAGGCCATCTGGGGCAAGGTTCTTTGAGAAGTTTACACACAATGCTCAGGAGAAAAGAACAGGATTAACATCAGCCTCAAGCACTGAGCAGCTCTGGGCAGAGTTACTGTAACTCATCCAAGGATTTGGGTTAAAGATAGACACAGTTCGAAGAAAAGCTTCATGCCAAGATGAGCCATTTATAACAGCCTGAATGGCAGATTTGCCTTAGGAAATAAAATGATCTGGAAATTCACACAATGGCAAAAATAAAACACGATCAAACTGCCTCATGCAGATCTCTGCACATTTAAAAAATGAAAGCCTCGAGTTTGTGTCTAGCGAGTGGGAACAGGAGATACTTGCTAACCAAGCAAAGAACTCTTAATGTTTTCCAGTTGTGAATTGAATACAGAGATCCCCTGGAGTCATTTAAAAACAGAGAGTTGCTCAGAGCTGCTGGCCGCTGGCTGAAGATGGTGACGCACATCTATGATTACATTCTGCTCAGCGTGCCTATCCATCAACCATGCTTCCAACCAATCAGGATGCAGAGCAGTCTTGCCTGTCTCTTTCTCTCCTGTGCCCTTCTCCTTCACACATTTCCCCTCCTCCTCTACCCTTTCCCTCTCTCCGTTCTCTCCTCCATCCCCCACTGCCTGTTCGACTCGTTCATTGTCCCTATTGTTCAAAATGCTTGTGAATTCATTACAGGAAGCAGATGGACACTGGGACCATGAGATCTTCACATTGGCAATCTCAGACAGGCAATTTGCTGTGGGGCCTCTCTCATTCCATCTCTTCCTGTCTGCTTCAATCTTGTGTTCCATCTACAGCTCCATCTCTCTCTCTCTCAAAATCACACATAAGTAAGCACATAAGTATGGCTCTTAATCCCAGAATAAATCTACCACCACTTCTCTTTAAAGTGTTCAGAAGCTGGAGATGAAACGGAATCTTTAATAAATGTATTACTGTATATGTCTGATGTGTTAGGGGTGGGAATCATCAGGGACACTGGCAGAAAAATATTATATCGGTATTAGGGTCATGAAATAATGGTGTTTTTTATATTAACAATTGTTTGCATGTGTTTCCTTCTTTTATTGTCACAACAGTAACAGTCTGGCTGCAGTTGACCCCGCTAATTTCCCTCTAGTTTCCCTCTATAGGCCTTTATCACAGTCCGCGTGTCGTCACATCCGGCTCCGATTAGTAGCGTAAAGGAATTTCCGCCTGCTTTATTGTCAATGGACAGACGCCAGTTTTGTGAAGAAAATTAAACTAATTTAGTTCAGTTGAACATTGACGAAATAAACGACAATGTTAAAACTGCGTATTTATACCGATTCCATACCATGTATCATGTCATCCTTCATTTTAATGTGTAACATTAGCCTATCTGAGCGACGCGACCATAGACATAATATACGTATATTATGTCTATGGACGCGACTGTCAGATTACTGAAGAGCATGCAGCTCAAGTTACTGCCAGAGGAATACTCAGACTTATATAATTTTAATTTTATTTTTAATATTATATTGTTTATTTTTGCATTATATTTATTGTGATTAACCTCCAGTTCTTGTTCACAGTAAATGATATTCAATCGTTGCACGCAATCACGGAGAATAACTCGAATGAGATGAAACTTATTTTTAATTTATCGTCTATGGGCTGGAAATGTTTCTTTATTTGAACAACTTCAATTTGATGCGATTATAGAGGATTGCATCAAAAATGATATAAATAATAATTTAATCCTTCTATACAGTCTTTAGTCATAATGTTTTAAGCTTTGGCTAATTCTAATGCTTATTAATGTGATATATTGTTTGTATAGTTTTCTCGCTGTTCTGTAATGAAATAAGGTGATCAGACAGTGAAGAATTGCCTATACGCATACAGTATGCCTCGCGCGCTCCTGTTTAAGTCACGAAATATGCATCGGGATATCGTGACAACATATTCCATCGTTTCATAATACTCAATCAATTATTGTAAACTGAGATTGGTGTCATTAGAAGACGTATATATGTGCTGAATTCTACATAAATAATCCACAACAATGCCGTGCTATGGGCACAGCCATTGATAGAGGCTGCAGCGGAAGTTCTTTTACGCTACTATTTGAATCTTCCGCTTTTCGAATGCGGAAGTGTGATAAAGGCCGAAAACGGGACCACATCACTCCAATTTTACGCTCTCTTCACTGGTTGCCTGTGCGCTACAGAATTGATTTTAAAATATTATTTATAGTGTACAAATCTTTAAACTGTATGGCCCCATCTTACCTCTCTGACCTTTTGATTGAACATTTTTCTAGTAGATCACTTCGGTCTTCCAATCAGAGACTGTTGTTCATGCCTAGGTCTAAGTATAAGTGTAGAGGTGACCGTGCATTCTCAGTAGTTGCCCCCAGACTCTGGAATAAATTACCTGTCACAATTAGACTTGCTCCCTCTGTATCTGCTTTTAAGTTTACCTTAAAAACGTATCTGTTTGCTAAGGCCTATAATGTGTATTAATACTTTCTTGCCCTACTTTTTATTGTTTTATTGTATGTTGTGTATTTTATTTTTCTCTATTTTTCTTTTGCTGTAAAGTACATTGGACAACCATGGGTTGTAATTAATAGTGCTATATAAATAAATTTGACATTGACATTACCCAGAATTCCATCTATCAGTTTAATAAATATGAAAAGATCCTTGACTCTCTCAATAACTCTTTTCTTCCCGTAAATATTAGTGAATTATGTACACATTCTATATACCCCATATCTAAATACAAATTCCATTTGCATTTGTCTTGGGATGATATTCGTTTAACGATGCAAAAAGAAAATGAGAAATTCTCAAAGGCGCACAGGCGTGAACTGCTGACAAAGCACATTAGAGTCAGTGCAGAGGATGAGAGATGGTTCTTTATAACAATACATTTATCAAAAATACACTTTGGGCAGCAATTGAATCATTCTACTTAGTTTTGAGCCTGAAATTAAACCAAGGTTCAAACTTTTCCACCAAAATGGTGCCGTGTTTTATAACAAGTTTCCAATGCAGAAAATTTTGTTGATAATGGAAAGCAAGGAAAGCAGTTTTTAATTCAGTCATTCATCGATATGGATCGATACATCGATACGATGTCTGACGATACAAGGCATCGATACCATGCGTAAAATATAGATATCTGTAGTATAAATAGGCACCTTTATTTTGGCACTGTCCACATTTTCACACAATGTCCATATGCATTACCGCCAACACGTGCGTTCTCGTTCAAACTCACGTATCAGGACTCGATATAAGGACTGCCCGAAGGCACAAGGCGAGCATAAAAGACGCTCAGGATTGTTGGCGGAATAGTCGAGCGCTGTGTGAGAAGTTTTCTGCACACACATCTGAAGCGCACGCACACAGACAGCCACGTCTACACCACACGAATACTAAATTGAGCTCTCTTCCGCTTTTTTGTGCATGGATGAATAAATATAGACAAAATTACATCAAAATGCACGTTTTGGCGAATATCCTAGTAAACACAGTCGGTTAGGCATATGTCTTAACGTAAACAGTTGAGAAAGAAAACGCACGTATATCAGTAGCCTATATTAAATCCGTGCTTTCGTTCTTAAAGTGAAAGCGAACTAGTAATAAATCTAATGCTGTCGAAGAAAAATACAAGTGCTCACTGCTCCTGACTAAATAACCTTTGTGACATCAAAAATGATTAATTTATATTTAATTTATACAGTGAAGACTATGCAGTTATTTTACATTTGATTATTAGGCTACGTAGCGTATCTGAAAATTTATTTTAGACTGAGCTGAAAAACCTGAAAAGCACTGTTTATTGAACTTGTGTCTTTGTTCTATTGTATTTATTTTCTGCTATTGCTTGTAATTTGGTTATCTGTAGAAAAGATTTTTAGCACTGAGCCCATAGTAGCAGCCAGAATTGTTTTTCCAATTGTTTATTTTCTTAATTATTAAAGTGTAGGCCTATTTTTTTTATATTGTTATGAATGTCCCAATTGAGGTACAGGATGTAAAAATTTCAGATAAATGTTCATGTTATATATTTTGGTTGCATTTGTGAGTTAAAATAGCATTTAAATAGGTATATAATATCATAATATCAATATATATATCGATGTACTCCTGTATCGAAACGAATCGTAATCGTATCGTATAATTTTTTGAGGTATCAGAAAATATACGCTGTATCGCTGGGTGAGAGAATCGATATCGTATTGTATCGTGATGAACCATACGATTTACACCCCTAGTTACTGTTTTCTGTTTTAGAGCATCATTTTTTTTCATGGAAATACACTATATTGCCAAAAGTATTGGGTCACCCCCTTCTAATGAACAGGTTTGACTACTTTAGTAATTTCCATGAGTACAAATCTGAGCCAAAAACTGAGCCAAAAACTCTTTACCAAACACCAATGACTTGTACATACACTATGTGGACAAACGTATTGGGACACCCCATTCTTTAGAACAGAAAAAGGCACTTCCAAAACTGTGGCAACAAAGATGGAAACATAATTCATGTATTTAAAAATTGTATTTCCATCTCTGTTGCAACAGTTTTGGAAGTGTCTAAAATGACTGTACCCATATTTACAAGTCATTGGAGTTTGGTAAAGAGTTTTTGGCTCAAGATTTGTATTTAAAGTCACACCAGAGGTATTCAGCTTGGATTAGGACTTGGCTTTCTGCAGACCAGTCAAGTTCTTCCACACTGACTAAATCAATCATTTCTTTTTGAACCTTGCCTTATACACAGAGGCATCGTCATGTTAGACTAGAAAAGGGTCCTGTCCAAACCGTTGCTTTAAAATTAGAAGCACACAATTCCCTAGAATATCATTATATGCTTAAACATTAAGATTTGTACTCATGGAAATGACTAAAGTAGTCAAACCTGTTCATTAGAAGAAGGGGGTGACCCAATACTTTTGGCAATATAGTGTATCTAAAAGGTTTCAAGAGTGGACACAGTTGGTAGAATAGGGGATTGAGACTACTAATGCACCAAAATGATTTTTTTTTTTCTTTTTAAAGAAACACCAATTGAACTTTTCAGTTAGCTGAAAATAAACATTAGGGTAATTAAATTTGGGTAATTTGGTAATTGAACTTGCAACGCCGTTTAGGGTGTCACATGTTGTCAGGTGACAAATTAAACCAGTAGTAGTAAAATTCTTCAGCAACAATGCCATTAAGCAAGGTTTTAACATCAAAATACACAAAGGAGGACGTTTCTCTCTTTTCTTCACTGAAATTCTATGGCAAGTCAATCTGCCTTTTTGAGTAAAGAAAAATGTAATACATAAGATATTTCTGCCTTTCAGTCTATAGTATTTGGAGAACCAGGGGAACACAATTTCACATAGCTTTAATTAAATTGACCTGTCAATTCTGGCATAAATCTGGTTCACTTTGTAGCTTATTATGGCTTAGAACTACCCACTTAAAACAGGAAGTTGACTGGCTGATTGACATTTAAAGCAACTAACCACAGCTATTTTGTAAAAATGTCACTGCAAAGCATTGTTCAAAGATGTTAAAAATAAAGTTAAAGCACATTACTTATACACAGAAACTAAAGAGCATTTTTGACATTTTCCTTTTATTGTATATTTTTCAAATTTATATTATGTATTTATTTACATTATATATTACTATATATATATCTTAATATTCTCAATTCCAAAATATAAAATCCAAAAGCTGACATGGACTCTTGAGAATGATGAAAATGAGCTTGGTGTTTGTTAATTTGCATAATCATACAGTCACTTCTGGATCAGGAGTTTGAATTCACTCTGACAAGTTCTAATGGACATTTGTACACTGTACAACTGTGACGGCATTGACAGTTGCCCCTGCAACGTAGCAATGTCGATATGCATGGCAGTACAGTTAAATAATATGATAAATGAAGGCCTTTAAACTGATTAATGTGTTCCAGAATAAATCAACATAACAGAATCTAAACTTTCATGATTAATTTGAGTATTTACAAATGTCACAATTGAAGACCCTCCTTCCTTTCTGTTCAGGCAAATTAGCCGCTAATTAGACTGCATTCCATGAAAATCAGTCTCATGGTGAGTGTTGACGTAATTAATTGGATGAGAAATTGCAAATTAATTGCATCAAGAATCGCAGTTTATCAAGCAGAGGAGTGATGCTGTTATCATTTGCGACACTGTAATATTCTGCTACAAACGGGAAATCACTGTGAACCTCAGAGAACGTGCAATGCAAAAAGAAAAAAAAATTGTCATGCATTTAATTTTTCCATTACCCATTAAAAAGTCAACTGACTGCAGGAAATTTCCAACCCAGCAGGGCATAATTGGGGCAGAAAATGCCTCTGTCTTTATTGTGGCCTTGCTGTGCCGCACTAAGAAATTGGTGACCTTTGCAAAAAGCGTCATTTACACAGTAAATGATTTTGCATGTTATGAGGAGATGTACCTTTTTAAACAAGTCTGAATGTTCAAAAGCACAGGCATAGCTTAAACATGCTTGCTGCTGCTGGGGCCACCAACTATTACCAAGAGAGGTCTTTGAGCTGGGTTAAAGGTTGCTTCTATCTCTCATCTCAATGTCCTGATCTCTGACAAATCTTCCTTTATGTCCTCAACTTTTAAAACATTGGAAATCCCTGAAGACTAGTTACATTTATTTTGAGTCCGATAGCCCATACTAAAAGAAGTTACCGAAGTTAATTAAGCTGTAATTATAGACCTTCCACATACATGTAAATATGCATGAAGCACACAGATCAATATTTCAGGATAGAGGAGAACAATACAGACAAGGCTGCATTTTCATGCCAGCACTGTGAAAGGCACACCAAATATCCACCAAAATCTGTCAATGCAAGCAAACAAAACATTCAAACATCCCCAGACACAATAAGCAACACTTCATGTCAGACTGTCCATCATCTGGAATTCACCGGAGACTCTTTTTACAACCGCAATATTCAAAAACTATTACAAATATTTAATAAGCTTTAACATTACAGTAACACGTACACTGATGTGACCTAAAAAATATAACACAATAAGTGTGTGTGATATAGTAATGATAATGATATAGTAACCATTTATAAGTACCAAAATATTAGGGCTGGGTAACTAGTGTTGGGTCTGAGAACATCTTGTAGAGTTTTAATTTTATGTTCTTTTTTAATCTCTCGTTACACACAACGTGGCATTTATTTTATTAAGTACAAATTTACTAGAGAGTTTTACAAGTCTGAGTTCATTTATAATTGAACTGAAGGCTGAACTTGATATTGAGTACCCCAAATGTAGTTACAGATTAATTATATCTCTATTTTTATTCACTAACTATATACAATATTCACTAAAGTCTGAAATTTTACCTTAAGTTGTAAGAAAGCAAGAAACAATATAAAAAATGAAAATCAGAGTTTCAAGAGATTCAACCTGCTTTAAGGCTACATGAAAAAAAAAAAACAACAACAAAAAAACAACAACAATGTGTCCATAAATTAAATCTTGCAAACCGCTGATACTGAGGAGTATCTCTCATCCCAGTATTACCCGTCTGGGTTTCCCTACACCCCAGTGAACATATGCTAATGAAATAATGCATGTGTCACCAAGCATTAGCCCACACAGGCATGAAATCAGAGCGACAAAAGCTATCTTCAGACTAATGAGGGAGATCTCCATATCTGCTGACCTTACTACACACGAGCCGCATTAAATTTTAGTTCAATTACATTACTCTTCTGTTGAAATATAACAATATTGTATTTTTAAAGATTAAAAGGACTTTAAAGAGTGCTTACCTTTGGTTTTCTGTTCAGTATCCTGTAAATGAAAGCAAGAGATGCATTATCACCAAAAGCCATGATATATTTCATTATACTTGTTCAGTGTAGTAGTTTACATGTTATTTGCATAGTATAATGAATATTCATACCATATTTCTGTAGCAGGCTGCTCTGACATTTTACTGCTAATAAATTATGTATTCCAGTTGTGTAATTCATTTATGGCTAGTCAACATTTTCTTAATAATCAAAAATATATAAATACAAGTGTATTAAATAAATGTGTGTATTAAATGTGTATATTAATAAAAGCATACACAAATATCAGCAAAGTATCACCAGAGTTATAAATGACTAGAAGGATGCATAAAAAAAGGATGTATTTTTTGAATCCAACTCATTAGTGTCATGTTCAGAAACATGATTACTACGCAAATATAGAGTGTGTTCCTGTTGTTGTTTGAGTGTTTTTTTGCTTACAGCCTGCAATTAACTTGATTAACATACTTTTAATGTACTGATACTTTGATAATAAAAGTCAATATTAACATTAAAATTTTTTTAATAAATAACACTACCAGACCTGATTTGGTACCCTGTCTGACTGACAGGTGGCGCTAAAAAAATTGAATTTGTTCTGAATAAGAACTGGTTCTTAATTCCCAACACTAGTCATTAATAAGAATGCTGTTAATATTATTTGATGTACTGATTGTGCTTACTAAAGAAATACTTGACAGTTACATGTCATTGTTTTAATTTAAATTTAATGCATATTTTTATTATTTAAAAAAAAAAAATCGATTCACCTAACTATCGCAATTCTTTTAAAAACGATTTAAAAATCGATTGGTTTACCTCAGAATCTATTTATATTTAATTGTTTTACTTTTCCTAAGAGGTAGTGGGAAGAAGTTAGCGCTTCTTAATTCCAACAGAGGGCGAAATGTATAGGTGTGTTCGGCTTGAAGCAGCACAGCGCAGACGATCAGCTTACGACATCAAAGTACTGCAAGAGCAATTCAAAAGCATGCGGAGCCGTCGGTTCTCTGTAGCTCTCGTGGTGCTTTGATGTCATACAACGATCGTTCTGCATGCGCAGTGCCGCTGCATTAGATGACGTCATATACGTTTCAAGCCGGCGCAAGAAAGCAAAACTATGACAGAGGCAGTAGATCAAACCTCTTCCAGAATTCTTTCTACACTTCAGATTTTACACACTGCCGGGAAAACATGACTAAACCGATATGCAAAGTAACATAGTACTTTATTTTATTTCAGAAAATATTTTTTCTACTCATTTTGTTGACTATTATATTCATGTGCAAGTTCAGGGTTTTGGTACTTGAAAGTTTCATGGTTCAAGGAATGCACTGTGTATCAGGAGTGGGCACTATACCGGTATTAACGTGACTGATAATACCGACAATTATGTCGTGCCATGATATGGATTTTGCTATACCGTGGATACCGTTACATATTCATGGATTTCATTGGATGGATAGACAAAGATTTTTTTCACCGCGGTCATTACTGCGTCATCAGAGAGAGAGAGAGAGATGCCCCGCTTGATCGGACATAAATCAGAACTGAATAGTTTTGCTACAAACACAAGATCAGCTCTCCGGAACTGCACACAAACTGGATTACAATAATTTCCCAAAATGTCTGTAAAGGGTCTCCAGGACAGAGACGCAGAACACGGAAACAAAGAGAGAAAATACTGTAGTAGTTCAGCACAAGATCAATGTTCACAATGCTCGAAATATAGTAAGAAAAATATAAATAATAAATTGGGGGCAGGGGGTTAATATGAATGAGTATCTGAAGGGAACTCTCTTCAGAAAACTTTAGATGGCATTTTCTTTTTCTCTTACCTCCGTGACTGTGTTCATAAGCGCAGTGCAGAGCAGCTTTATTTACAGCGTTAACCAAAGGAACGCTAAATTGAGGCCATAAGCGCCTACTAAAATGTTATTCCAATTTTTTTTTCTCATATCGCGATATAATAACGATATCGTCTGGACAGTGGATTTAGCTCATATTGCCCACCCCTACTGTTTATGTGTATGCTCCTGAAATAAAAGTTCAGAAAGATGTGATGCATTGTTTTTGTTAATATGACTCATCGGCAGATTAGCATATCCTCCCAGCCCTAAATTTTATGTAGCATTTTAAATAACATGTTCAAGATCATACAGTGGGGGAAAAAAATTATTTGATCCCCTGCTGATTTTGTATGTTTGCCCACTGACAAAGAAATTATCAGTCTATAATTTTAATGGTAGGTTTATTTGAACCATGAAAGACAGAACAACAAAAAAATCCAGAAAAACGCATTTCAAAAAAGTTATACTTTTGATTTGCATTTTAATGAGTCAAATAAGTATTTGATCCTCTATCAGTAAGCAATATTTCTGGCTCCCAAGTGTCTTTTATACAGGTAAGGAGTTGAGATTAGGAGCATTCTCTTAAAGGGAGTGCTCCTAATCTCAGTTTGTTACCTGTATAAAAGACAACCTGTCCACAGAAGCAATCAATCAATCAGATTACAAACTCTCCACCATGGCCAACACCAAAGAGCTGTCGAAGGATGTCAGGGACAAGACTGTAGACCTACACAAGGCTGGAATTGGCTACAAAACCATCGCCAAGCAACTTGGTGAGAAGGTGACAACAGTTGGTGCGATTATTCGCAAATGGAAGAAACACAAAATAATTGTCAATCTCCCTCGGTCTGGGGCTCACCTCGTGGCATTTCAATGATCATGAGAACGGTGAGGAATCAGCCCAGAACTACACGGGAGAATCTTGTCAATGATCTCAAGGCAGCTGGGACCATAATCACCAAGAAAACAATTGGTAACACACTACGCCGTGAAGGACTGAAATCCTGCAGTGCCCGCAAGGTCCCCCTGCTCAAGAAAGCACATGTACAGACCCATCTGAAGTTTGCCAGTGATTCAGAGGAAAACTGGGTGAAAGTGTTGTGGTTAGATGAGACCAAATTCAAGCTCTTTGGCATCAACTCAACTCGCTGTGTTTAGAGGAGGAATGCTGCCAATGACCCCAAGAACACCAACCCCACTGTCAAACATGGAAGGTGGAAACATTATGCTTTGGGGGTGTTTTTCTGCTGAGGGGACAGGACAACTGCACCGCATCAAAGGGACGATGGACGGGGCCATGTGTACCGCCAGGGCCAGGGCAATGAAGCCAGCCAGGGCATTGAAAATGGGTCGTGGATGGGTATTCCAGCATGACAATGACCCAAAACACAAGGCCAAGACAACAAAGGAGCCTCTCAAGAAGAAGCACATTAAAGTCCTGGAGTTGCCTAGCCAGTCTCCAGACCTTAATCCCATAGACAATCTGTGGAGGGAGCTGAAGGTTCGAGTTGCCAAACATCAGCCTCGAAACCATAATGACTTGGAGAGGATCTGCAAAGAGGAGTGGGACAAAATCCCTCCTGAGATGTGTGCAAACCTGGTGGCCAACAACAAGGTTTTGCATTTTTTGAACTTGGTGAGACATAACACCTCATAGCACCTCATATTTGTTTTGGGGGGGTTCAAAATTGTACCCAGCCCAAGATAAAGGCATGACTCAACAAGCACCAACCAAAAACAAAACTCAGCTTCAAGTCTTAAAACACATCCTGCCTCATAATCTCGACGAGGCCCAGCAGGGGCCTGGAGCGAATCGTATTGGCACAAACAGTGGCCTGCTAATCGAGTGGAAACAGACTACAAACGGCCCTCTGTCAGAGAGGAGGCTAGGGGGAAGAGGAGTCAGAGAAGGGAGCAAGGCCAGTGTGCTAGTTTACATTCCCTGGTGCCCTTCCAGAACTGTTATAAAGACTGTTCTTTTCTTACAGCCCTTTTAAGTACAGAACACCAACTTCAGAACACCCGGGTTCTGAATAAAGATACTAAAGTACTCAATGTGCATTTGCTGAATCCCAAAAGATCTAACCACTGATTTAAACAATAATTACAAATTCTTAATAGGAAAGAATCTTGAGAGATGAAAAATTGTTAAAGAAAAATCAGAATCTGTTGTAAATTATATTAAAATAAACTCTGTGGGGTTGCACAGTATATCTGTAGCATATCATTTAGTCTAAATACAAGAGACTTTCTAAAATGTATCGATATCAGTCCATATTGGATTCGATATCAGTCCATATTGGATACTAACTGTGCACGATATTTTCAAGTTTGTGCTCGTCAGATTACTGGTATTTGTGCCATTATTTAACGCCCCCAAAAAAGCATGTCTTATTTTGCGCTTGAAATGGCTGCAATTGTTGTTGCTAGGAGGAGGCACTGCAGAGAACAGAGAGTGCGTGGTAGAAGGGAGAGGATTTTTTTCCCACACGTATTAATTTATTTGTAATACCAGAAGAACACATTATCCGAACATATCATTTGGCAAGCCATGTTATGTTTAATTTGCTTCAGGAAATAAAAGATGACTTAGAACCTTCAAAACTTCTAGCAAACTTTAATTTTTTGGTCTCCAGATGTTTTCAATGCCCTGTGACTTCTTTATTTCTTTATTTGCAACTATGCTAATTTGCGCTGCGCTTGGTATATTTCGTTAGTCGATATGTAACTAAGATGTTGCTTCTGTGTTCTTTAATTTGCGCATTGTTAGTAAATCACCTGCAGAAATTTCCCCTCCCATTGCAGCTGTTTTGGAATTGCGCTCTCGCACTACTTTGCCCTGTTTAATAAAACTGGCCCTTTGACTTTAAGGAAAACAGCAGATAATTTTATCCATCATTGTCATTCATCAGTTATTGGCCTTATATTAAAAAGAATAATATGTCTTCTCAGTGCAGACTACCAGAAGTGTTTTTTTCCCTAGTTTTTTATTTTATTTTTTATTTTATTAAAAAAATTATTAAAACACTGACCGTTTTCTGCGCAGTATCCTTCTTTGTCTCTTCTTCTTGTTTTTTCTTTTTCTTTTCTTCCATCAAATGGTTCTCTCCTTGTGAGGTTCAGCTTCTCTCAGCTAGAAGACAGACACAGGTGAATCATTAATAATTGTCAGGATGGAAGACCCATCCCACGAGACCATGCAAGAGGACTATAGGACTATAGTGGACTGCAGGATCTGCAAAACTTTAGACAGTAAAAGAACAGATACAAATGTTTCCAAATACAACTTTATCACGCACTCATTTAAATTATGAAGTGGGCGAAGGGTGTATGATTAATCAAGCCTTTATTTAATGTATCTGGAGACTGGTAATGATTTCTGAGACCCAACCTGAGGCCAAATTGAGGGCATCAGTCTCTATGGTAAGTCTTGTTAAGTTCAACACTGCAGTGACCCAAATCCAATAAAAAGGCCCTAAAAGGCCATGGTAAAACTCTGACCGTGCATTGATTTGACAAATTGATTGTGCTACAGGGATCCATCCACATTTTGTCAGTGCCAGTGGGTATCCTGACTTCACTTATCTCACTCATGCACAGTTTAGAAACCATGACCTAGCCAAGTGAACAGACGATCCTCATCTTTCCAAATGTAAGACTGAGCACATTATATTACACACTAAATCTAAACGCATTTTCCACCCAACAACACACAATGAGATCTCATTCCACTGACAATGCAAACATTAAAGTCACAAGTCAGGTGTTAATTCATAAACAGCTCTATCATACACCAAAAATAATGGGGAAGGTGTCCTGTTGTGTTGCCAGTTTGTAAAGGAAAAGCTGTCAATCAGTGAAACTGCAAGTGACAACAGTGCATTGTACTTAGAAACAACGCCCTGGCAGAGAGCCATGGCATGGCTGGACCAACGCTTAGAGTTGCCAATCAGCTGTCCTGATTTACCCTCTGGCTCAAACCCATCCCATTGGCTAGTAAACTTATCCCCACTTTTGCTGTCCAATCAGAACACAGGCGTTTGAGCGATTGCCATTCACATTACCTCTTGGCAGAGGTCCAGAGCGAGAAGATAGGAAGCTGCAGTGGATCATGTTGAAATTACCCAGTGCATTTTGTAGAGGGGGACACTGAAAAGCTTTTATAAATATCCCACACCCTTTGTGTGCTGGAATTTTCCAAAGCCTACCAGTTCAGCTGTTCATAAAATATAGCCATCTGCTCCAGACAATCGAGCTGATACAATGCCATTAGGACACGTGTAAACATACCGTGTTCTTTGATTCTGATCAATTTGTTTTTAATGGCAAGAACATACATTGTTCTTGCCATTGTTCTTGGTTTGATCCAAGATGACGCCGCTCATGGCAGCCTCCGTGGCGTCGTCCGCAGTTGTTTTTATGTTTTTGTTAGTTTGTCCTGTCTTTAGTTATATCCCTGCAATCAGTTTCACCAGAGACGAATTGCTGGACATTCACAATACACACCACCCGATATTTCACTGGTTTTCGATTATTCGGATGTTTTGCTGGACATAGTAGTCGGCGGAGCGGCGGCGCTGATCAAACGCAGGACGCGCAGATGGGGGAATCGAGACGGCACGCTCGTGAAGCTCAGACAGCACGGATTTCGGACAGCACTGCCTAGCATCCATCTGGCCAATCTCCGCTCTCTACCCAACAAAACGGACGAACTCCTTCTGCTCTCCCAGACAAATAAGGATTTCTCACACTCTGCTGCTCTGTGTTTCACGGAAAACTGGCTGAACGACAGCATTTCGGACAGAGCACTTCATCTGCCGGGCTTTCAGCTGTTTAGAGTGGATCGCGACGCAGAATCAACGGGGAAATCCTGTGGCGGCGGGACATGCTTTTACATCAATGAGAGGTGGTGTACAGATGTAACTGTGTTAAAGAAGATGTGCTGTTCCGATCTAGAAGTGCTTTTCATTAAATGTAAGCCTTTCTACTCGTCCCGGGAGTTTTGCTCGTTTACTCTCGCAAGCGCACGTAAGCTCAGCTTTACAGAAACTCGCTGATCTGATCACAGAGACTGAGCAACAACACCTGGACTCTGTTTTAATCATTCTCGAGGACTTTAATAAAGCAAATCTCTCCCGTGAACTGCCAAAATACAGACAGCATGTTACATGTCCCACCAGAGACAGTAATATATTGGATCACTGTTACACAGCAATAAAAGATGCATATCACTCTGTCCCAAGGGGAGCTTTAGGACTCTCTGATCACTGTTTGGTTCATCTTATACGGACCTACAGGCAGAAACTGAAATCAGCTAAACCTGTTTTAACGACTGTTAAAAGATGGACTAATGAAGCAGAGCGGGATTTACAAGGCTGTTTCCACCTCTCTGATTGGAGTGTTTTTGAAGCTGCTGCAAACAATCTGGACGAGCTCACAGAGACTGTAACATCTTATGTCAGTTTCTGTGAAGATGTGTGCATTCCTACCAGGACTCATCTAACTTACAACAACAACAAACCGTGGTTCACTGCAAAACTCAGACAGCTCCGTCAGGCTAAACAAGATGCTTACAGGAAGGGGAACAAAGTCTTGTATAAACAGGCCAAATACACACTGGAAAAGGAGATTAGAGTGGCAAAGAGGAATTATTCTGAAAAAATAAGGATTCAGTTCTCTTCCAGTGACTCGGCATCAGTGTGGAAATGTCTGAAAGAGATCACCAACTACAAGACACCATCCCCCAGCACTGTGGAGAATCAACAACTGGCAGACGATCTGAATGAGTTCTACTGCAGGTTTGAAAAAACACCCCACACCCACCCTGAACACCTCTCCACACAACCATTAATACCTCCAGCAACCCCCCTCTCCCCCACACCTGCAATTCAGATCAGCGAAGATGATGTGCGCCAGGTCTTCTGGAAGCAGAAAAGGAAAAAAACACCAGGCCCAGATTGTGTAACACCAGTCTGTCTGAAATTCTGTGCTGACCAGCTGGCCCCCATCTTCACACAGATCTTCAACAGATCACTGGAGCTGTGCGAAGTCCCTTCATGCTTCAAACGCTCCACCATCATCCCCATCCCAAAGAAATCCAAAATTACAGGACTAAATGACTGCAGGCCTGTGGCTCTAACGTCTGTGGTAAGGAGCTGGCTGTCTGGTGCAGTCTTAACAACCTGGAGCTCAACACGCTCAAAACTGTGGAGATGATCGTGGACTTCAGGATAAACCCCGCTGCACTCCCCCCACTCACCATCATGAACAGCACTGTGACTGCAGTGGAGACATTCAGGTTCCTGGGCACCACCATCTCCCAGGACCTGAAGTGGGACATTCACATAGACTCCATTGTTAAAAAGGCCCAGCCGAGGTTGTATTTCCTTCGCCAGCTGAGGAAGTTCAACCTGCCACAAGATCTGCTGAAACAGTTCTACTCCGCCATCATTGAATCTGTCCTCTGCACTTCAATAACTGTCTGGTTCAGCTCAGCTACCAAATCTGACCACAGCAGACTAAACAGTTCTACTCCACCATCATTGAATCCGTCCTCTGTACTTCAATAACTGTCTGGTTCAGCTCAGCTACCAAACTAACCACAGAAGACTACAGAGGGTCCGGACTGCTGAGCGAATCATTGGCACAACCCTCCCCACTCTCCAAGAACTGTACTCATCCAGAGTGAGCAAAAGGGCTGGCAAAATCACTCTGGACCCCTCACATCCAGCACACTCCCTCTTTGAACTGTTGCCGTCTGGTCGACGACCAGAACGGCCAGGCACATAAACAGTTTCTTCCCTCAGGCAATCCATCTCATGAACACTTGACAATAATTGTGGAACACACACTATTTATACACTTATTTAACTAACACACATACTTAGTCTTAGTCTACATTTCAATTTGCACATACTATACCTGTACATAAAAAACTGTCTATTGTAATATACCTGTACATACAATTGTCAATTTGTACATTGTTATTCCTTATTTACTTGTTCTATTTTTTAATTCTTCTTTTTATTATCTGTGTTTTTTGTTCTGTCACTGTCATTCTGTTGCACTGTGGAAGCTTCTGTCACGAAAAAAAATTCCTCGTACGTGTAAACATACCTGGCAATAAAAGCTCATTCTGATTCTGATAAAATATTCAATTTCTTGGCACAGATTATAATTTATTCCAGGTTTTACTTGCTCAACCTCTTAAATAAATGTAAAAATACATTGTCTCTGATGTGTTCAGACCATAGACTGTAAAAAAAATGGAAGTAGTGTCTGTGACCTCACTCCTAGGTTTCTGAAGAGCATTTTTTAAGCCTAAAGTGGGCGGAGCCGACCGCCACCATCTTGGAAACGCGTCACCGCACGTCACTCCCGGATAATCGAAAATGGGAAAAAAGGTGGGACGTGGGTGAAGCTGAGCTGAAACCACGCCCCTCTATAGTGACAGCAGTGCTGCCGTGCAAAGACAAAACACCATAACTTCGTTTTTGGTTGAAATGAGTTATTGATCATTTTGGGACATTAATGACCTTTATCATGTGTTTATCATGGAGAAAAGCCCCGGAGAAACCAAGGCAGAACACAGTATAGCTAACATCAGTTACAGCTCTTTGATTTTGTTTTTGACCGCTCAAATTAAGTTACGGTGCTCTGCATTTGTTTGCATTCGTTCGTCAATACTGTGCCAGCCTGGAGTTAGACGGTATTCTGCCTTTGTTTTACTTTCCATTATGCCATGGTCTGTCTGAATACTCGATTCTGATTGGCTGGCAGGTGTTGATTAAATTCGTTGAACTGCACAGGTAGTTCCAGGTCAGTTTAATCATGTTCTATATTAATGCACTTCCTATAAACATTGGTAACCATAGTAACATACAGTTACAGTTGAATAGTAATACAGACGAAAATAACAGTCATTTTTATCGTTTCGGTCAAATATTGCAGCGCAAATATTATTAACATCTTTAATATGTGAATGCTGGCAAATGACCATGGCATAAAACGGGTTCTTCGCCTCCACGTCGTGCATTCAAATCGTTTAATGCACAGCTAGCCGTTGATTATCCCTTACTTAAAGTCTGCCACGTTTAAATTACGGTGTAACCTAAGTACTTTTATAGCCTAGATCTATCGGCACTTCATTAGACAAACAAATTAGATACTAGATCGCGATCTAACAAACTGCTCCATATAACAAAGCACTGTAAGCAATAACGATTCGATAACTGGGCAACAATAATTAATCGTAAATAATCTTTAAAGTGTTTTTCTTGCAATTAAATCCTTTTCCTTCCTTTTCTTGTAAGTTGACAAAATCCATTGCAATGAACGCCATCGGAGATGTTTAATTCACAATCATTCGGAGCATTATCCCTGCTGGCATTCACATCAATCCACAAGTTGTTTTTAAGGCCGGGACACACCAAGCCGACGGTCGGCCGTCTGGCAAAGTCGGGCCGACGGCGAGCGACGGTCGGGCTAGTCTGTTTGGTGTGTTCCACTCGTCGGCTGTAGTTTGCCCGATTCAACATTCAACATGTTGAATCGGCGTCGGGGCCGTCGGCGCAAGTGAGAACTCTGAATGGATGTTCAGTTTAGCGAACGAGTCAGTGTCCTAGAATTAAAGCGCATGAAAGTGCGTATAATAGCACGCCAAATAAAAACGAAAACTCGTGGTATTGATACGCAAAAATGGACTTTTGGACGTGATGGGTAGGATTAGGGTTGTGGTGTAGATGCGTATCATATGTAAGCGAAAACTGCATATATCTTTGTGTCGGTTTCTTCTTTTGAATGATGAATATATACTGTTGATAGAGCTGATATGGACAGCTCGTTCCTCTCACGCACACGCAGAATGCACGTGTTAGTTTGCCGTCGGCTGTAGTCTGTGCGGTGTGTTCGAGCGCAGCTTTTTGGTCCGACGCTGCCGACGCGAGGCGACAACACCGTCGGCTTTAGTCGCTGCTAGTTCTTTGAAATCGGCTTGGTGTGTCCCGGCCTTTAAGCTATTTTAATTCAGTTCAATGTAAAAACAATAGGCTAAGTATGACTTGCATCCTTTAATGTTAGCGAACATTGAAAATTAATTGGTTGCAAAACGGTATCCACTCACGTTTAACTATTTGTCTGGTTGTTATGGTCAGAAAAAAAAAGAATCTCATTTCTAGATAGCCTAGCCAATGATCACTAGATTTTATCCAGATGTTACTATAATGATTCTGTAAATGGTGATCAGCACCCTATATAATGTGGAAGTTACTGCCTTTTGCCTTGGCGTGACATCTCACTTTTCACAGACAGTGCAAAAGCAGAATACAATATCAATATAGCGGTAAAAATCAAGTTTGAGATCATTTTCATTAAAACATCCAGATTCCAAATTGCCAGATTCCCAGTGTCCTACCTATAATTACTTTTTCTGTACAAATAAAAATCTTTAAAGCCAGTTTTCTAAGTTTCACACTCTGGAGCAGAGCGGCAGTCCACCTGTCACTCAAGTGGCCACGCCCTTAATTATGCAGAAATTTAAGGCTTAATATAATTTAAACGGATGAGTTATAAAAAAAAATCACCCCCCTCACAGTTGTCAGGAAGGGCAAAATTAGCTATATAGACCAAAACCAATTTTTGTACCAGGCTGTAAACATATTTTATTCTGCTGTAAAGTTGGGCATTTTAACATGGGGAGTCTATGGCACTGACTCCCTTTTGGAGCCCGCCTCCAGCGGCCAGTCGATGAATTGCAGTTTTAGTCACTTCCGTGTTGGTTTCAAGAGAGGGAGCGGGAGGTTGCCGTTTGGTTCACTATATAGACTGGCGTGGTTTCAGCTCAGCTTCACCCACGTCCCGCCTTTTTGCCAATTTTCGATTATCCAGGAGTGACGCGCGGTGATGCGCTTCCAAGATGGCCGCGGTCGGCTACGCCCACTTTAGGCTTCAAAAAATGCTCTTCAGAAACCTACGAGTGACGTCATGAACACTATGTCCATTTTTTTTTTTTTTACAGTCTATGGTTCAGACATATCTTAATCAATATAGTGTAAATATACATAATTTCATTCTGTTTTTTTTATATTAATATAAATATTTTTGAGGTTTATACATTTTTTCCCTTCATCAGAAGAACCATCATTACACAATCTAGGGCATTAATTCTACAGTAAATTATCAAGCCAAGTTTATCACTAAATGGACACAAGGACAAATTATATTTAATAGTTTACAATTTATATGACCTAACAAGACAGTGGCAAGATTCAATTTGGATATCTGGATTTCTGCTTTTATAACTCATAAAATGTGGCCTGATCTTAATTTAACTCACAATTATAGACAAATGCAAATTGACAACTAATAATACACAAACAATTGTACTTTTCACATTTTCATTACAGTGCAGGGTGAAGAAAGTCAATGAACCCTTGACTTTAGTAACTTGCAGATCCTCTTTTAGCAGTGAAACCTCTACCAAATATTTTCTGTTGCTTACATGACTTTTGACCTATTTTGGACCATCCCTCCCCACAAATCTGTTTCAGTTTATCAATATTTCTGAGCAGTCATGCTAGAACAGTCCTCTCTATATTATGCCACAGCATCTGCATTGGGTTAAGGTCAGGGAAACACATATTTTCCTCCCCCCCCAGCCATTCTTTAGAACTAAAAAATAAACTGTTGTACTGACATTCTCCAGTAATATGTCTTGATACACATTGAATTCATTGTTCCTTCAATGGCAGCAAAGTAGCAATGTCTGTTCTGTAACAGTTCAGAATTTCTTACATTTGTAGACAGGGCACCCAAGCAACCCATACTTCCATTCTCATCTCCAAGTGACAATTATCTTTTGGGGATGTCATAAAACAGAGGTTTACTTACTTTTTCCAGCCGGCCTTGTCAACAATGACTCGATGTCTTAAACATTTTTTAAGTAAAGAAAACTGTTTGTGTGTTATTATTAAGTCAGATTGTGCTTGTCTTTTATTGTGAATTAGATAAAGATTATTTTGAGTGATCGATGCAGAAATCCAGATATTTTCAAAGGGTTCACAAACATATTCTTGCTACTGTACTAATTGTAACTTATTTTATATATTTGGTAACACTTATTTTAAGAACCAATTCTCAATATTGACTATTGAATACTACTAGCATATTATAGCATAGAGCACGTATTAATGCCTTATTCTGCATGACAATATTTTAGATTCCTTAATACAAAACCTGCACCTAAACCTAACCACCTTATGAACTATTAATAAACAGCAAATTAGTAGTTTGAGGCAAAAGTCGTAGTTTAAAGTGAATATGCGTTCCCTGATCTCAAGTGTTACCACACATTTTTTACTGAAATCTGTTTTTAATATGAAATAAATGAATAAATAAATACCACACCGAGATTTCTGAGTCATAGACTGTTGAATCAGAGTATTAAATTGAAACAGATGGATTCTTGAAAATGAACTAAACATAACATCTGAAATACCCAACTTAAAACAACTTTTCTTTAGTCCTTTCACCATACCCACCAAAGTAAAAAACTCTTAATCCTATTTACATTTATGCATTTGGCAGATGCTTTTATTCAAACTGACTTACATTGCACTGAAGGTACAATTTGCCAGTTCATGCATTCCCTTGCAATTGAACCCATGACCTTGGCATTGCTAGCACTCTACTCTAGAAATAAGCATCACAGTCAATGTTATTTGTTTACAATTAACAAAGTTACACCAGAATGCGCAAAACATTCACCAATGGAAACTGACTAGTGATCAACCGATACTGATTTTTTTTATAACCGATACGATACCAATTATTTGCATGTTTGTGTGCCCTATATGTTTATGTGCCCGATATATGCATAACCAATATTTATTTACTGTTATAAAGTAATAAATGACTGAGTGAAGCAAGTCCATAGCCTACTTCACTTTGGTTTTTCCTCCTTTCAGTCATCTTAAAAAAAAAAAAAGGTTAAAAATGATGAGGTTAGAAAGGTTAGAAATGAATTTATAAAAAGCATCAGCGGCAACACTGATATTAACAATAAGCAAAATAAATGGAGAATGGAGAAAACAAATAAAGAACAGGAGTCATATCAACTTCATTTTAAACTACAGTTTTAGTAGGTTTATAAGCTGTTTATTAGGCTAAAGAGTGAAGAATAATTCACTGGATAATGCTAATTCACTGAATAATATTCTCTGGAATATTGAAATATAACAAACAAAACATCGTATTTTATTGCATTTCTCAACTGATATGTTATATCAGAATTATTAATAAGTTTTTGTCATTCTAGATTATGAAATGCCTTTATTATAAATTTTGTTTATTAGCGAAATAATGGTTATATAGTAAATGTTAATATAATTTACTGTTTTAAACAAAGAATCTTGTTAAAAGTTACATGCGGTGGCCGTGCTGGAGCATTTCCTGAGCATCAACCGCTGAGTGAACAGCAAAATGAAAGCGGCTTCACGAGACTAATGAGCATATACAACAGCGCTTTCCAACATGCGCTCATTCAAGTCTGCATATTATTTAATTCAGGCAAAGTTACATCTTTATTGGGACAGACTGAAGGATTATCTTATGTGACTCCGTGAGTTGGTCTCTATTTCTTAGAGCCAAGCTGCATAAACTGCATATCAGGCATTTATGCAATACATCTAATTTGTGCATTAATGGCCGTTATGTTAAATAAAGTTTACTAACTACAGCAAATCAAGTAGGCTACCTGTGCACACCGTTGTTGTTGTCTCGTCTCCCCTCAGACGCGCTGCAATGGCGATCTTGCGTGCAATTCTCAAAACACCCACAAGATGGCAGCATTTATCGGTGAATCCGATATATTACAAATCCGATATACGATTATGGTAAAATGCTTAAATATCGGCATAAATATCGCTAAATCGATATATAGGTTGATCTCTAAACTGACCAAAGTTTAAAGATAAATACATCATTTTCTCTGGGCAAGAAACCTGAAGGGCACACTGAGTTATATAATAAAAAATCATTAAAATGTATATACCTTAAAGGCAAAAAAAATAAAGTGTGATATTCATTCTCACAAATGAAAAGTCCTGAGTTGCATGATTAAGCTTAGGTCAAGCAACGCTTAAGATGAAGAGGTGCGACGGATGTGGTTATCGTCCTGAAGGGCAGGACAGGGTAGGTATACAGAAAAACACACTGAAAGGTGGTGTGTTTCGGAGTGGGCTGTCTTGGCTAATATCCAGACCTGTGGAGGCTGTGAGCAGAGGCTTGTGTGCTCACAAGGACTTCTGGCAGGCCACAGCGGTGGGGAGGGAAAAACCGTTAACCTTTGGCCTTCCTGCCGTCGAGTATTAGCAACCTGCAGCTCCCCTCACTGACTGGGTCATCAAGAGACCTTCTCAAACTACAACTAAAAAGCAGCTTAGCACTTCCTATGTGCTAAAATTACTGAGTGCTAAGGATATGCGGGATTGGGGGGAGTGGGCATAACCTGCTAAATTTAGAAAGCTGGGTCGTCACGTACAACCTGACTCCAACTGAACTGATTTGGATCTTGACTCCAACTCACTGACTTAATGATCTATGACCTGTTGCATAAACTGCTTAACTGCTATTAAAGTTAGTTAATTGTATAAAAACATAGATTGGAACTTAAATTAGTTTAATTAATTGAGAGCCTAGATTTAGATTTATCTGTTTTTGAAGTTTACACAGGAAAAACAAGGGCACGTAAATTGAGACAAAACAGTCAAGTCGCAGCCAAATGGAAACCAATCACTGAATACCACACATTTAAAGTTAGCGAAGAGCCTTAAGTTGTGTTCCGGCCTTACCATGTGATGTTTAAGAAGTCAGACATACAGCAGAATTGAGGCTAAACAATCCAGGATTGTCCTACAGAAGAGCAATAGCTTTGTCAAAACATCAATGTCAGCTCTATTCTGATGAAATTTATCAAAGTGAAATCAGATAAGACACTATACAAAAACATGCAGCTCCAGGAGATGGAGTCGGTATCATTCCCGAATGGTTCTCCCTTTCATCCTGAAGGTTATACTGACAGCTACCAGAGGCCACACACAGAAGAACAGACAACCGCTTCTGACAGCTTGTCAGGGGTACAAAGCACAATAAAGGCAAACAAGTATTTATAAATAGAGAAAGGAAAACCAGACGCTCATTTTTAATAGTACGCCTGAGAGCTCAAGCAGTACTGAATCAATACACAGGACAATACAACCACTGCATCCAGAAATCAGTTTAAATCTTTGAAATCTGAAATGATGATAACTTGCAAAACAGAAAACGGTTGAAACAGAATGAATAAAATTTGTACTCCATCTTGAACGAACTTCAACTTTCTTGAAGTGTTAAAGCCTCTCAATCATTTACATATAGTACATTACATTTAAATTCAAACATTAGGGATCAACGTTAGTGATGGCTGGCTGGTAATTGACAAAACTGGCTCTTGCCCTAATAGGCCAATTCTTAATGTCACTGACATTCATTAATCAAACACATGCATTCTATCCCTGTTTTTTTTGGCTGCAAGATGAAGTTAAACAGCTGCCTAGAAACTCTAAGAAAAATTTGTGATAGTGTTCTTAATATAAAATAGAATATTTTGAAAAAGATAAAAAAGCCAGTAATGTTTTGCATTGAATACCACTATTTTACAAACACCTTTATGTAAATATTTTTTTTTTAGAATAAAATGTTGGAACTTCTGCACTACTAAAATCGGTGCTACTGGCACAACGAAGCAGAAAAAAATAAAATAAAAATACAGTTGAGCCATGTACGAAACTATCCTATAACTAAACTTAGAAACCACAAAGAAGAATCTAAAAAAATAATATCCATGCCCTTCTGACACTAACTTTCAATTTTGGGGTTGCTTGGGACCTTTGAAGTATCGGTTCTCAAAATATTAGACATCATTAAAGCCGTTGTTTAAGATTTAGGTTTTCTGACTAATTAATAGGGACCTGGGATCTCCAAAATAGAACGAGGTTAAAACAAAACTTAATCTGAAATGCAATAATCCACAATCTCAAAATCTCAAAGACATGAAGCTTTACTCTGCCTAGAGTCTATAGCAAAATGCTATCATAAGTCAGAATGGGGGAAGGACCCTGCAACCCAGCAGGGACATTTTCTGGGATACCAGCCAACACTCACAAATCCTTTCTTCTCTAGTTCTTTCCCTAACCCGTACCCCATCCTGTCCTGCTGCGTGGCGCACCATTCTCCTCTCACATGGACAAGAGGATTTCAGCCTCTTACATCAGAGGGTTCAATGTTAAACTGAAATGGACTGGACTGTAGTGCGATGATGAGGTAATGAGAGAAATATGGGTGGAAAGATCTCATAATCTATGATACTCTTGATACTACACAACTGCCTGAAGAAAAATACCCCCTTTAAAAAACATAATATTTAATTCATTAAAAATTCTAGGCAGAGGAAAGAATGAAGATCAGGCAAACAATTCTACTGTTACACAAATGCAAACTGAACTCCAGCAAAGGAGAGTATACCACAGTCAGCCTTTGAAATCTGTGCAGACAAGAACAATATGCTCTAATTTTATCAGAGCAAGACGGAGGCAGTGTGCTGCCACAGAAGCCAATATTAAATTATGTCCAGCTATAAAGTGGGGCTAGACACCAAATAGAAAGCCACAATGTACACAGAGAATCCCATGAAAGGCAAGGAATTCCCAGTCTTTTTCTACTTTTACAAGCTCTGCGGTTCAGGGGTTTGTGTGCACCCATATAGTCCAGAGCGAGATTGCTCATCTGTATTGCTTACCCTTTTTGCCTTTTTGACAAGCTGAACATTGGCGTCTCACGCCTCCAAGCTTTGACCCCAATCCCCTGCAGTGCCATGAGGGAGGTTGTTTCCTAAACTCAGACGAAAGGGGGGAGAGCTGAAACTGGGTGTATTGGAGCAAAAGAGCTCCTAGTTTTGGTGTGATTTATAATTAAGGTTGAGCAGCACACACTCAAAGGGTAGACGGGTTATGAATTACAAGTGAATTGCCCTATTCATTTGATCACTGGCATCAGCCAAGTGTGACATGATTTTCAAGAGAGAAAAATAGATTGAAGAATAAAATTATGGTTCTCGAAGCGCACAAGACAATAAGCAAAGCTACAAAAGAACACAATGACAATATGGATCAAAAGTACTAGAACAATAGGGGAGAAGGATGGCAAATCCAAATTAATATTTCTCACAGAGCAAAGATGGTTATCTAAAAAAAATAATTTTTACATAAAAAAAAGCAAAAATATTTAACTGCTCTGAAGTATTTAGATAAAAATACTGAATGCATTTTTTTTCACAAGGAGAACCAAATGACCCTGAGTTTGTGAATATAAACAGCTAACAGAGCAATAATCTAGGCTAGATATAAGAAACTAACTCTAATGGACCTTTTTGACTTCTAGTCTCTCTCTTCTCTTTCCTGTAAAATATATGGCAGTAAACTGAACTTATATGCTGTCCTCTTTGTGTTTTGCTGGAAATCACATAACCAACAGAAATTTAATATCATGAATACATCCCTTTCAGTGTGAAAAAACATGGCAACAGTGAGGAGCCTGTTAATTGGAGGATTTTAAGTGTAATGTTTAATAGGATCAGATGCATGTGATATTAGTTGTACCCACAAGATTAAAATGAGCTGAATCTTCTTTTATTTTGAAAGACAGGAAGAGTAACAGCAAATGTCCAGCCCTTCATTTTGTACCACCTCAAACATTTAAAAATGCATAAACGTTTTAGGGATATTTTTTCGACATTGGCAACCTGTGATATCAGGCCCCTTACAACCAAATTAACATTAAATTAAAATAACCAAATATCAGATTCACTGCATAGTTTATTACTATGGAACTGTGGTAGTCTGGTATGCTAATTAACATATCAGAGCACAGTATATCTTTAAATAAACACAGGTAAATAAATAGAACAAAATGAAAGACTATTAAGAAAAAAAAAAGAAATAACTTCTTTCAGTGTAAATAAAGGCTCTAATTACAGATTACACGACTAAACAGCAGTTGGATGAATCTAAAACAGTATTTTAAGTTATCATTATTCTGACCCAGTCAGCGAAGTAACAGTAAACACATTACAGGCTCAGTCTACCTGCAGTAAATTGGTTAAGCGTGTTTATAGTCAAGCTCGTCGCTGAGTTAGAAGCTACAAGCTTTCAGGTAACAGTCCAGATTTTTAACCACTACGCCAAAGCACACAATGTTTCCAACGGATTAGACTTAAATTGAACTCGCAGCCTGTTTTAGAGATGATCGACGATTTTTTTTTTAAACCTAGTGAGCTGCCTACCTAGACAACATTGGTTGCAATAACGAGTCAGCAGCCGAGGTTTTGAGACGGAGCGGATATCTCAACTCACCTTTTTGTTCACAAGTCGAGCTTTGGCAGCTTTCTGTAAAAAAGTGTTGCATGTTGTACAGCGGTACAAAAGGCCTTTTTTTTCCCGAAAAAAAAAGGTACCCGTAAAAACAGACAGACCCAAGTAACACTGTACTGAATGAGTAGCTGAACTTCCGAAAGAGTCCCAAAAAGGCAACAGAACGAAAATAAACGCAAAATGTTGTATGCAAAGGGAAAATGACTGTTGTGAAATTTCTATGCAGACTCAGAGCTTTGGGCTCTGATGGAGATTATAGATGCATGCATTCTGGAAAAACAGCAGATGACATTTCCATGACATATACGCTACGAAATACCCTCGAAAAGACAGGAAAAAATACATCAAAACAGCGAGGCAGTTTGTCAGGTACAGTGGCATAAATTGGTCATAAGAAATAGCATCTCATCTACGGTGCAAAACGAAGAAGAAGGCAGTTTGAAGCTGCTAACGTTACTGTCTGGTAGACTGACATGAGATTATACGATGCGAGCTGCTTCATTAAAGTGCAAAAAATAAAGATAGCGAGCGATGTGGCGAGCAGTCTGGCTGCAGTCGTGTGGAGAAATCCAGAGATGTTTTTAAAACGACAGTGGAAATATCCAGGGATAAGTGCGGAGTGTCCGGAGAAAGCGCTGAGAGTGTCGGGTCAGGATCAAGCCTCTGCAGCCATTTTGTTCGGTATCAACACAGCAGACGTGCAGCTCAACTCCGGTGGGAGAGGCTTAGCCGCTGAAGTCATTTCCATATGACGTTTAACCAACCAATAAGCAAGCAAGCTGATTTTACATCGGAGCACCGCCCATAAAAGGTTTCAATGCGTCCAGTTGGAATTCACAGGGGCTGGAATGGGCGTTCAACGGAGACCCCCTGCACGCTTTCCACACAAACAAACAAACAATTAAAAAAAAAACTGTTTTCATTTCACACTGGGTGAGAAGTCTGTCTGTCTGTCTGTCTATGACACACGTTACACATGAAGGGAGTAATTTAATCTACATTCAAGGATGCTCCCATAAAGCATGGACTCTGCCACTGTTTGACCTATAGTGTGATTCCTAGTGTGACATTCTGAAATACAGAAGGGAGAAGGAGAGAAAAGATTCATGCAGCAGGGTCCAGGCTTTATGCTTTTGTAATTTCCCATGGGACAAAAAGGGGGACGAAAGAGCTGGTGAAAGAAAACAAGGCAGAGGGAAAGACAGTTCATTTTGTTTATATTAGTTATTTTTATTTATTTTCTAAAATAAACCAATATAACATTTTGAAGTACAAAAAAAAAAAAAAAAAAAAGGAAAGAAAAAGACATTACATTTAAGGTTTAGTTCACTCAAAAACTGTGTTGCCAAGTCTGCGGCTTTCCTGCAGAATTGGGCTACTTTAACACTGTTGCCTCAGGTTGTTTTTCATGTCTGCAGGTTGAAGCAACCCCAATAACGTGATGTTTAGCCCCTGCAATGCGAATTTTACCGGGGAACCGCACAAAAAACGTGCATTTTACCCCCCGGAATGAGATTTTTACCAGGGGACCCCATCGAAATGACATTGAGCTAGTTTTGAGTAGCAATTGGGTGGGTTCTGTTGTGAAAACCTGGCATCCCTGCTCAAAAATGAAAATTCTGTCATTAATTACTAACCCTCATGTCGTTCCAAACCCATAAGACCTTCATTCATCTTTGAAACACAAATTAAGATATTTTTGATGGATTCTGAGAGCTCTCTGACCCTCCATAGACAGCAAGGATATTACCACGATCAATGGACAGAAATGTAGCAAGGACATTGGTAAAATAGTCCATGTGACATCAGGGGTTCAACTGTAATTTTACAAAGCTACGAGAATACTTTTTGTACACAAAGAAAACAACATAACTTATTCAACAATTCTTCTTCATGAGTTACCATCTTCCGCCATTTTGGAGAGTACCCCAGAATGAAAATCAACGTAATCAGCGTTGTTTACGTTCAGCATGCAGCGTTCTACTGAACGTAAACAACGTTGTCTATGGAGGGTCAGAGAGCACTCAGATTCCACCAAAAATATCTTATTTTGTGGTCCAAAGATGAACGAAGGTCTTACGGGTTTGGAACAACATGAGGGTGAGTAATTTATGACAGAATTTTCATTTTTGGGTGAACTATCCCTTTAAACTAAATGATAAAATTGAGCAGTTTTACACGAAACCTGCTTACAACTGACACAGGGGAGAAGGTATTGTATGACAGCACACAACATGGCTACATTAAAATTCTCACAGCACTTAATGATATAAAATAACAAGCCAAAGCCTCTTTAAACGACACACACGCACGCACGCACACACACTCAAGTCAAGTCAAGTCACCATTATTTGTATAGCGCAATGCAATGCAAATTGTGTCAAAGCAGTTTTACATCAGCTTGATATAAGCTGGGTGGCTTTATATCAGCTTTACAGTATTTAGACAGGGAAATAGTGCGTCGAAATAGTGTCATTCTCCTCTGGCCAGACAAAACCAGCAGTCTAAATCTAGGCTAAAGCAGAGTCAGATTGTGTAAAGGACTCATCTGGTTCCTGTGGTTTTGTCCCGATGGCCGTCTAGGAGACAGGGTCTTCACTGTGCCCCAGTCTCTGGGGCTCATCTAGTTGTCCTCGTCTCCGCTGACGTTCAGGGCTGTAGAGGTCATCTCTAGGTGCTGATCCACCATCTGATCTGTCTAGCTGGATCGGGTGGCTACGGTGACCTCGGAATAATAAAGAAACAGACTAATATTAGCGTAGATGCCATTCTTCTACCAATGTAACAAGTACATCGAGTGTTTTGGGAAGTGTTCCCGGTTCCGGTTGACCTAATTAATGCAGCCTAACAATCCTTTAATGTATTTGAATTATAGAAATGCGATAGTCTATTATGTGTAAGCCCGGTTAAAGAGATGGGTCTTTAATCTAGTTTTAAACTGACAGAGTGAGTCTGCTTCCCGAACAGTGTTAGGTAGATTGTTCCAGAGTTTGGGCGCTAAATAGGAAAACAATCTCCCGCCCACAGTTGATTTTGATATTCTAGGTATTATCAAATGGCCAGAGTTTTGAGATCACAGCGGGCGTGAAGGACTATAGTGTGATAAGAGCTCACTCAAATACTGAGGTGCCAAACCATTAAGGACCTTATAGGTAATTAGCAAGATATTAAAATGTATACGATGTAGGGAGCCAGTGTTGCAGTGTTGACAGAAAGGGGCTAATGTGGTCATACTTCCTGGTTCTAGTAAGAACTCTAGCTGCTGCATTTTGAACCAGCTGGAGTTTGTTTATTAAACATGCAGAGCAACCACCCAATAAAGCATTACAATAACACACACACACACACACACACACACACACACACACACACACAAAATCTTGTTGCCACTGTTGTGGCTCAGCCTCTCTCATCAAACTAATTATGGAAAATCAGTCTAGTGCTGGTTTTATGGTGTTTTGGGACTTGACTGGTTAATCTGATTTATTGCACACTTAAGCTTAATTGATTGCCTTCATGGATTTAAATGAATAATGAGGAGCTAATAAGCATTGTCTTTGTTTCAAGAACCTGGAAGTTAACAGGGAAAAGAAGATAATGACCAACGGGCAGAGAGAGAAAGAGCATTCTATCACTTATGAAGGTGTCATTATTTCTGTTCTGCATGTTTGATCTTTTGCCAGCTGCATGTAAGTTTTTTTTTTTTTTTGTATGAATAAAACACCTGAAAATACATTTGGGTTCTGAAAAAAATCATAATCATACAGTATATATAAATCAATATTTGATATCAAAAGTATGCAAATGTGTCATGCTGGCCATAATAAGTACTTTGAATCAAATGTAAAGTTTCCTTGCTCACAAGATGCTCTTTGGATCGTCAGGTTTTGCACACAAAAAAGTACAAGGGTACCAAATGCTAAGAAATGCAATTATATTCGACAATATTATTAGTAAGCATTTCTTTAATGCTCTTATATTTAGGAATATTATATATTATGTACAGTACAAACACTTAACATTTCTTATACAAAACACATTGCTAGAGATTGAGGATGATTTTAACAACAAAACCCTGTTCATAAATCTCTGTCAATTTGTAACTGAGATGAGCACCTGACCTAATCCTTGTCAGACCAATAATTCTATTGGATTAATTTCCTCAGGTTAAGCCTAATGCCCAGCAGACGCATGAACCAACAGATTTATAGGGGCTATGTATTGACAGGATTTGGCTGAGTGAAGTTGTCAGAGCAATATTCTACAGATCACCAGTAGTCTGATCACTAATTTGCCATTGGATGTTGCTTCAAACCAGAAAGTGTTTTAAAAATTTGAGTTTATTTGATTTAAAATTTGATTTAAGTTACATATAGTTTCTATCCGGCTATTGTGCAGCTTCAGTTGGACATCTGAAGAATCCTAATCAACCATAGGCTCCCAGACGGCTCTGACCAAGCTCCAGCCGAGCACCCGCTCTGGCTTGAGAACCAACACAATCTCAACAAAAAAGCGATATGGCTGCTAGCTGGCTGCCTCCTGGTCCAGGTAGAAGCTCCTTTCAGTCTACTGGATTTTTAATCTGCCAGAAAAATTGCAATTTGACCACTTAAAGTGCCCCTATTATGGATTTTTGAAAATTACCTTTCATGCAGTGTGTAACACAGCTCTAAGTGAATGAAAACATCCTGCAAAGTTTTAAATCTGAAAGTGCACCGTGTTATTGTCTCTCAAAAGAAAGAGTCAACTCTGAACCATTGAAACGAGTCATTGAGAAAGTAAGGTAAAAATAAATGCATATTATAAGACAATGAAAGTGTTTTTTGACCTTGCATGCATGTCAACCTGTTGTTGGGGACTGACTCCCAAAACCAAAATATGAACCTTTCATAACCCATAATAGGGGCACTTTATGATATGACCCTAGGTTTAATACTCAGGGTTATAGGTTTGTTAAAAACCGTAACCTTAACTGTGAGCAATAGTAATAGTGATGCTTGTTTTAGCAAGCACAACAGATCAACACTTCAAATGTGGATTGTCTTAAAGGCTGAGCTTAGATGTTTTACTTGTAATATAACCTTTGATGCCTCTTAACATGTAAGACTTTGGATAGGTTTTATTTCTGTCATAGGGGAACTCCTGGTCCACAACAGTCTCTCAGCATTTCCTCTTGTTTTGATTTGCTTTTTAGCAGTATGAATCTTGTCCTTTAATATGCGAGGAGCTTGGCTCACACTATGAACTCTATTTGCCAAAAGAGCACAGATGAATTCCACCTCTGTTGTGAATGTTAGAGGTATTTATCCCCTCAGGCGAGGGGTGATATTCAGGAGTACACAGCTGTAATAGGGGTTGGAAATGGGTTAATTTAGTTTTTAGGAAGCAGAGAAACAGAGGTCTTTTGCCACAGGCAGACACAGCACAGGGGAAAAAAGAGATAGGAAAAGGGAGAGTGTGGGAGAAAGAGATTGGAGGTGTTACTGTCTATGGTACAACCCCTCCTCGTTCTCTCTGTTTCTCTCTCTCTCTCTTTTGACAGGGTGTCGTTGTGATTAATGCAGATTTCTTTTGTGTGACCCGAAGGTCAAAGGAACAGAGGGAATGAGGGGTGACACTGAGGGGGGTAAAGCAGTGCATAATTCACTCCTGCAGCAAACGCCTCTCTGCTGCTCTAATCTGAAATGTAATCAAACTTGCTTTAATACAACTGGCTTGGAAGAACCAAAGATTGGTAGAAGGGGTGCTGATGGTAGACAGTAAGCATGAATATAACCGACTCATAGCAAGCACACCTGATCAGAGTCACACCATATATAGATACATAGGGTACATTGTACACAGGCTACCTAATATAATGTGGGACCGCTTTTTCCAAGGCCTATATTTAGAAAATATAGACTTCTGAGGAATACTCTGGCTTTATCCATATTAAGTACTAGGTCTATCATCTTCAGAAAAAATCCTTCAGGTCCCACAAAATTATTTGGTTTTCCAGCATCTTTTGCGTATATGAACCCTTTACAACAATGACTGTATGATTTTGAGATCCTTCTTTTCACACTGAGGACAACTGAGGGACATGCAACTTACAATCAGTTCAAATGCTCACTGATGCTACAGAAGGAAAAAATATGCATTAAGAGCCTTTGAACTTTTTGAATTTGAAGATCAGGGTAAATTGAACTTATTTTGTCTGTCACTTCCGAGTTAGTGTCAGATCTGTCAATGGAGGCTTCTGCAATGGTGATAGTAAAAAGTAAAAAACACAGGAATGACTTTTGCATTGATCTTTAATTGCTTTAACCTGTTCCAGGGATTTGCACATATCAGACCTGTACACACAATTGTCTATATAATATATTTTTTTGCTATTTTGTACATTGCAGTTCTAAATAAATAAATAAAAGATATTTAGGTAAAATAAGAAAAATGTACACATCTTTATTCTGTGCAAAAGTTTATACAACTATCACAAAAAAAGATTACAATACAGTATTAAGAATCAAGCATATGTAAACTTTTGAAGGGGGTCATTTTTAAATATAACTATTATTTTATCTTGTAAATATGACTATATGTAAATGTCTTTTATGTGAAATATCAGGTCAGTACTAAATAAAAAATATCATGCATTTTGTATGATCCCTCTAATGTTGCTAAAATAATTAACATTTTGCTGATACTGCAAAGTGTATGTAAAATTTTGACCACGATATGTGTTTGCAAAGATGCCTTTGCATCCAATAGCGTGAGTTTGGGGAGTGGCTACTGTAGCACGCTGAGCCAGAGGATGTTTAGCCCATAAATGAAAGAAACTCAGATTCTGTTACAGTGTCAGGGTTATGGACCTGTCTGTGTTGTGTTTTGCTCCCCATGTGTTCCGTGTGACCCAGTTTCTGTCTCCCTTTGATTGTTGATTTGATACCAGGTGTGTCTCCTTTCATCCCTCGTTATCCTGTCTTTTAAAGCCCCAGTCCTTTCAGTTAGGTTTTGTTGGTTCTTGAATGTTTTCCTTGTGCTCTATGTTTGGATTATTAAAGACTCTCATTTTGTGAATTCCTTGTTTCCGCGTTCCGTGCTTCCTTGAGTCCAGGTGTATTGTGACAGAAGAACCGACCAAATACAGTAACCTCCATTTGATTTCCCGTTTTATTCAGTGTCCTTTTTTCCCCATTGTGTTCCCCGTGGATCCCCTCCTTTGCCCGGAATACCTCCTTCTCCTGCTGGAGCAGGGGGAGAAATCACTCGAGGGCCACACCAGACTGTTCCTGGTCCTCGCAAGCCTCACCACCTACCCAGACGAAGCAGTTTGAACATCGCGTGCAGAGCGCCGTCGTCCGAGGACCGACGAGCCATCGCCGCACTGAGAGACAGTGCTGAGGATTGCATCAGTCAAGGTGTGTGAGCCGGCAACAAGGCCCGCCACGAGGGAGAAAGAATACCGCGGACATTGAGAGGGTGGAGAGGCTGAGGGTGAGCTGAGTATGATGGACTGTGCCACAGCAAGGCAGGGAGGGCCACGGATCCCAAGTCCAGCCTTTCTTCGCAGGGGTTAAAGCAAAAAAAAAATCTTTTGACTGAAAATTTTTCTCGGCCAAACCCCATTCCACAGCCATACCTGTCACACACCCAGTTTAAGAGCCGTGTTTTTCTTGCTCCCCACCCAAGAATCACCTGCACTCAGAATCAAATTTATTTGAACTAAATAAGACAAGTAAATAGTAAATAATAAAATAAGAACAAATAAATTAATGACAATCAATAGTACAAACAAAAACAATAGATACAAATTAAATTATCAATACTTAATATTTTTCAGTTAGGTCAAACTATAATCTATTCAACTGTAAAATAACACTGAATAGTCTTCACTGTATAATGAAAGACAGCAGCAGGTTTATTTAGGCTGCTGTCTCTTTAAGACCTCATGCACAGATCTAATATGTTACACATGGCTCTGTGCTTACTTTTCATTTAAGGAGTGTTTGTCCTCCTAATTAAAAAAAAATTAGGAGCACCTTCTGATCAATAATCAAAAATTAGCCTTCCTAATACGAGGTGACATTTGACTCCTTAAAGTGACTTACAGGGGTATTTTCTTTTTACCTTTGCAATGGCATCATTTTCATCTGTCAAATTCAAAAACTTATAAGCATTTTAAAATTTCTATTTAAAACAATATAAGTAGTAGAATAAGACAAATAAGTTACCAATCATATGAAATTAGTATTAATAAAAAAATAATTTGTACTACAGAGGTGGCACAGAAGAACACAAAAGTGGTTTGTACATTTTCAGATGTTTAATGAGGCTCAGAGGTGGCATGAGTGCACTTAAATTCATAGATTCATGTGGAGATTAATGTTTTAAATATAAAATTTTGAATACAGAAATATTAAATGATTTAAATAACTGAAATTATACGCTAAAAGTGAAACTGAAACCGCCAGCAGGTGGCGGCAAGTCAATGATTTCTTCACTGAATCATTCATTCAATTGATTCGTTCGAATGGATGATTCATTCAGGAATGAAGCAAGTGAGTCCCTGCGTCCCAATATGTATACTATCCACCCTATTTGCCCTAAATATTATTGAAAATTACTGCTACCACACAGGATTTAGGATGGATAGTATGCACAATGGGACGCAGGCTGTCTTTATGAATGGTTAATCATGAATCAAAAACGCACTTTCATTCATGAATGAAACACCGCTGTGTTTGCTTTTAGAGGTGCGCAGCGGCTCAGCTGTTACTTCATTTAGAACTATTTTCGTTGATGATATAGAGCAAAATCATGCAGTACTTGTTTATTAATCTGTTGTATTAAATCAATATCACATTTGCAAACTCCCTTAATAATAATTAAAAGCTGTCACTCTCCTTATCGCGACCTGTGCACAGAAAATGAGAGCGCGCGAGAGTTCAAGACTCAAAAGCAGGTGCAAATGCGATGCATTCCGTCGGAACCTGTGGGAATGAGTAGAATGATTATTACCGGTAATAGCTGGAATCCCACGCCGAATTCTGCTCAGTTCTCTGATAATAACCCGACTGTGAATGATGCGAGCGGCGTTACTGTGTTGTCAGTGAGAAGCAGCAGCCGTGGCAGGGATGATTTTTGGTGTGCCGGCAGAACAACAACAACAACAACAATGCGCTACATGTTTCTTTTCCCTCACTTTTCCCCTGTTATCCCTAATAGCTAATGGAGTGAACACGGAGCAGTTTTTCCTTGAGCGGGAACAGAAAACCCGGAGTGGAACCACAGTGGAGTGAATACAGAACGCTTAGAGCGGAGAGAGGAACGTGATTTTACTCCACTCCAGGCTTTGATCACACCCCCTTCAGCAGGCCGAATACACCTCGTCTTTCCCTAATTTAAGACCTATTCAAGCTAAAATTAAGACATTTATTACACTGTTTGAGAAATGTAAGCCGATTTACGGCCTTAAAATTATGAAAAGTGAATTTAAGACATTAAAGACAGGCGGGAACCCTGCAATTGACGGAAATCCGTCGTAGACTCTCTGCAATTAACGGAAATCCGTCGTAGCGACAGAGAACTTTAATCCCTGTCTTCGTCTCCTGAGTCTCCTTCGCCTCCACTGATCCCGTCCAGCTCCGCTCCTCCAGAGCGCCCTCCAGTGCCCGCTCCACAAAAGCGTCCTCCAGAGCCTGTGCCTCCAGTGCGCCCTCCGGTGTGCTCTCCAGTGCCTGCTCCTTGAAAGTACACTCCAGTGTCAGCTCCCATTCCTGAGTTCAGCCCTGGAAGCCCAGAGGCTCACAAATGCCCACCCTCCCACCCGCTCCTGCCTCCTCCACCTGTTGTCTGGCAGCCCCTCTGCTCGCCCTCAGCCCCTCATCTGTATGGCGCGAGCCCCACAGGACTGCCATCCTCCAGCATCGCCTGGGCTGGAGTATCCCTCACCTCTGTCTCCAGCCTCTGTGGTCCGGACTCCACCTCGGCCCGTCGACCCGTCGGCTCCACCATGGCTCCTAGCTTCCTCCTCGCTGCCGTAGCCCATCTGTCCACTGGCTCCACCGGGCTCCCTCATCCCTCCGGCTCCACCTTGGTCTGGCGTTGACCATCCTGCGCCTTGGGACTCCACTCCTCTGGCTGCGCCTCGTCCCTCCGTTCCTCCGGCTCCGTCAGGCTCCTCCATCCCCTCGGCTCCTCCTCAGTCCTCTGTCGCTCCGTCTCCACCGCGGCCCTCTGGATCACCGCCTCCGCCTCAGTCGCTGGCACCATCTGCTCCGCCTGGGCCCTCCGGATCCTTCCCGTCGCCCTTGCTCTTTGGCTCTCTGTCTCCGCCTCGGGCTCCTCCACCACCTGCTCCGCTGCCGTTGGTCATCCCTCCTTCGGCTTCACCGTGGGCCGTGATCATGGCTGTGGTCTTGGTCCTGCTGGACTCCTCCTGCTCCGGGTCCCTCCTGTCTCCTCCCTCCTTCATCGTCTCCCTGGTCTCTGTCTGCTGGCCCCCTCCCGGGGGTCCGTCCTCCTCCAGAGTCTCCTCCCAAGCTCCCACCCGTCCCTCCCTCGGATGATTCTATGGCGTGAGGACGCGCCTTCCGGGAGCGTGCGTAATGTCAGGGTTATGGACCTGTCTGTGTTGTGTTTTGCTCCCCATGTGTTCCGTGTGATCCAGTTTCTGTCTCCCTTTGATTGTTGATTTGATTCCAGGTGTGTCTCCTTTCGTCCCTCATTATCCTGTCTTTTAAAGCCCCAGTCCTTTCAGTTAGGTTTTGTCAGTTCTTGAATGTCTTCCTTGTGCTCTATGTTTCCCCGTTGGATTATTAAAGACTCTTGCTTTGTGAATTCCTCGTCTCCTCGTTCTGTGCTTCCTTGACTCCAGGTATATTGTGACATACAGAAGTGCAAGCCAAAATTCAAACAATTACCAAAATACAAAGAGACAGACAACGGGGTAAAACAAGGGTAAACATTGTGACATTATGGAAGAATTTGATGGATGTTTGGATTTCGATTGATCTGACAAACTTTCAGAGATTTTTTTTTTTGTTCCACTAAATGACACTAGTAGTGTAGTAAGTTACCAACTAGTAATATGGAAAAAGGGTAGGTTTAAGGTATATATATAACATGTATGTATGTATGTATGTATGTATATATATATATACTGTATATATATATATAACATGACTAAAATTTTACATGCTATTGCAATTATTTTTTGTTATTTTGTCATTTAGCTGTTTTATAAACATACTATACTCTATAATCTATACATTTCTCTTTGTGCTGGCATCATGCATGGTCTATTGGAAAATATTTCTCAATAGCCAAATAGTATACTTAGCCATTATATTAGCAAACCCTCATTTGTTCTGGCTTAATTCTGGTACATATTGAAACACGCTGTAACATATTATCCACTGACGGTGAATCAAAGTTGAGAAACCATTTGCAGTTTACTGACAAACGTTAAATTAGATACAAAACAAAGTAATCAAGACAATGAACCATTGAAAAGACAGAACTGAGGACCACCTGCCAAGACAACAAACCAGTCAAAACATAATACATGAAGACAAGGAAGCACACGACAAGATCACATGAGGGGCAAAGGGAATTGCATGACACAAAATAGGAAATATGCAGTAATGCTTTAGATTACACCCCGCAAAGTACCGCGTAATTAAACAGAATTTACAGCGCACCTATTTGTAACTATAGATTACCTCCACAGTACTTACTAGTAAGTATAAGGGAACAATATGCAACATTTGTGTAATGGGGCTGACGAGATGTGAGATGTGCGGATCCATGTGCAAGCTTTATTTAAAAGACAGAGACGAGGTAATAACAGGCAGGGTCAAACAATGGCAAACAGGTATATAGAGGGCAAGGCAAGAGAAGTATCCAAAACAGGCGTGTTCGATCGTGGGCTAACAATATCCAGAGGGCTAAGACAAAAGAGGTAATCAGTAAACAAAGCAATGGTCCAGGCTGGGGCACACAGTATCCAAATGGCAGGGCAAGGGTTAATCCAGGGAACACGGGCTAGAATACGAACACAGGAAAACAGGCAAGGCAAGACTAGGATAACTAACAAGGGCTCTGTAGAGTAGCTAAAGCTAGGGGAGCGATAAGCGCATACAATATTCGGCAGTGAGGGAGTCCATGGCTTATGTAGGGTGTGTGAACAGTGCAATCAGCTGTGTGTGCAATCAGTGTAATCAGCTGTGTATGTGTCATCAGTGCAATGGATGATGGGAAATGCAGTCCAGTGTGATGTATGGTGTGAGAGTCAATGTGGTGAGCGAGTGACCTCTGGCGGTGAGTGAACGGAAGTTCATAGACCGGATTCATGACAGTTTTGGGAAAAAGGAGGTAATACCCTGCAAAATTATAAAGCATTTATACTGTAAGTATTTTATAACTAAAGGGTACCTATTCTGAAATTACGTGTATGTAGAGTGCGCGATTTTCCGCGTCAGCATAATTTAAAGCTGAAGGTACATGTAGATAAAAATTAAAATTATTTACACTATTAGTATTTCAAGTAAGGTGTAACTATTCTAAGATTACGTGGTATTCATAACCTACTGTTTTAGGCAACAATATTATGATTTAGAACAAGTTGCCTTATTGTAACAACACAAAATATATGATGCAACATATGGGTAGCCTACTTATTGGATTATTACAACATATATCTTACATGACATTGATACAAATAGTAAACTGTAGTATACTATAGTATAATTTAGTAATTATAGTTAAAAATAAAATTTTTAATTTAATTTATTTATAAAATTTTACCACAGTTTACTAAAGAATATACACTATATTATTTACTAGTGTTATGTATGTGGGGTCATGGAGATTACTGAAAAACTCAGCTGAAAGTATGGGGTAATTATGTGATGAGCTCCTGATATGATTTGGTCTAGAAATTCCCGTATGTAAATTTACCTGATGAAAGACTATTGCTTATGGTCATCTCAGCAGCGAGTCAGTTCACCAGCATTGTATTGTCGAGGTGCAATACAGTGGAAAAGTAGATTACCTGTTTAGCTCCTCCCAGGATATATAACAGCATAATACACAACACATATAATTACTGTATAATTGATGTTTTTTGATAGCTGTAGTGCTGTTGGTGCACTTTGTATTATAAAATGTACTACAACCTTTTTCTATGTTATATGTAGTTATTGTGTAAGTGTAACATCCGCGGGCTGTAAATTAAAGTGATCTCTTGTTACGTGTAGTTACTGTGTAAGTATAACATTGCGGGCTGTAATCTAAAGTGATGCCTTGTTACCCTCTTGTTACGTGTAGTTACTGTGTAAGTATAACATCGCGGGCTGTAATCTAAAGTGATGCCTTGCTACCCTCGTTACGTGTAGTTATTGTGTAAGTGTAACATCTGCAGGCTGTAATATAAAGTGATGCCTTGTTACCCTCTTGTTACGTGTAAGTATAACATCGCGGGCTGTAATCTAAAGTGATGCCTTGCTACCCTCGTTACGTGTAGTTACTGCGTAAGTGTAACATCTGCTATCTTGCCACTTATACAAAATACAAAGAACTGTAAAACACACACACACACAAAATCATGTTCTACATTTATTTTTAATAGGCATATTGTCAGTTTTTCCTTTCAGCTGTGGGCAGGAATCAATGAATTTCTGGAGATCTTTTGCATATGCTTGCAAAGTTGTCCCTGCAGTATATGAGGGGGCAGAAAGGTCGTCCCCCTCTGATGCACTTTTCACCTGTGATCACAATTAGAGAAAAATACATTGCAAAAAACCCCCCCAAAAAACAAAGTTAATACATGTCAAGTTTGCAAGTTTACATGTAAATAAGTGTTGCACAAAGCTTATATTTAACCAACTATATAAAATAAGGACTTCTGTGAGGACTCTGTGTCACAGCAATGTTTCAAGGAAATCTGTAAGAGTTGCCATCACTGTGATACCGTAAAGCAATAAATAATAAAATAACAAAGGACTACAAAAGTACACAGGTAACTGGAAAATAAAAACAAGAACTTAATAGTATAACAAAATAGAGAATAGCCTATGCGACAGTAAGTAGGTGACAGTCAACTCCACTCTGATGGGCTCCAATTCACCTTAAAGGAGTAGTTCACTTCTAGAACAAAACTTTACAGATAATGTACTCACCCCCTTGTCATCCAAGATGTTCATGTCTTTCTTTCGTCAGCCATAAAGAAATTATGTTTTTGAGGAAAACATTTCAGGATTTATCTCCATAAAATTGACTTCTATGGTGCCCCCGAGTTTGAACTTCCAAAATGCAGTTTAATTGCAGCTTCAAAGGGCTCTAAACAATCCCAGCAGAGGAAGAAGGGTCTTATCTAGCGAAAAGATTGGTTAAACACTCATCTTGTCTAGCTCTGTGTTAACTGTGTTTTTTTTCCGGTTCATGACAGTTAGGGTAGGTCTAAAAACTCCCATCTAATTTTCTCCTCCAACTTCAAAATCGTCCTACATCGCTGCAGAAGTACTGACGCAGTGTTTACACAGTGAATATACAAAGAAGGTCAAACGCCCTTTATAAAAACGGTAAAATCGCGATGTAGGACGATTTAGAACGATTTTGAAGTTGGAGGATAAAATGAGATGGGAGGTTTTCGACATACCCTGAACGGGGAAAAAACAGTGTTAACCCAGAGCTAGACAAGAGGAGCGTTTGAGGTTAAAAAGTATATAAATGGTAATTTTTTTAGAAAATAACCGATCGTTTCACTAGATAAGACCCTTCTTCCGCGGCTGGGATCGTGTAGAGCCCTTTGAAGCTTCACTGAAACTGCTTTTTAATCTTCAATCCACTGACCACCATAAAAGTCCACTGTATGAAGAAAAACCTGAAATGTTTTCCTAAAAAAAAATTTCTTTGCGACTGAAGAAAGAAAGAATGAAATCTTGGATGACATATGGGTGAGTAACTTGTCAGGAATTTTTTTCATTTGTGTTTGTCATAAAATTATGAACATTAAAACAATACCATAGTTTAAAACTTAGAGGGTTTTCGGTCCCTCTTTATATTGAGTGGCCTTAACATTTAAATTAATCATTTGGTACTATGCACATATTGTGTACATCATTTTTTTACATTGTACTTATATTTGAAAAATATCTGCATGTAATTACATCTGTAATTACAGAAATTAATTACATTTATAATTACACTTTGAACCATGCCTTACTCCTTAACCCACCCTTAAACCTACCCACACCACCAAACCTCAACCGTATCAAACCTCAATACCAGAAAAAGTGATTTGCAATACAATATAAACACAATAAGTACATTGTACTTATTTTTTGATGCAAGTACATAGTAGTTAAGGTCAGTTAATATAAAGTGAGACCGGGTTTTCTGTACATAGAGACAATTTTTTAGACAATTTTTTCAATGTTTCTTTTTTTTAACTATGGTATAAACATAGTAAAACAATTTTCATAAGGTACAGGGTATACCCAGGGGTTAAGGTGAGTTAGAGCTCATCAGAGTGGAGATCACTGTCACCTTCTGACTGTGCATATTGTCTATTTTGTTTTAATATTAAGTTCTTGTTTTGTAGTCCTTTTTTATTCTATTATTTATTGCTTTACCGTATCACAGTGTTGGCAACTCTTACAAATTTGCCTTGAAACATTGCTGTGACACAGAGTCCTCACAGAAGTCCTTTTTTTATATTTGGTTAAATATAAGCTTTGTACAACACTTCTTTACATTATGCAAACTTGAAATGTATTAACATATATATATATATATATATATATATATATATACATATATACATATTTATTTTTATTTTTATTTTTTTTTGCAATGTATTTTTCTCTAATTCTGATCACAGGTGAAAACTGCATCAGAGGGGGAGGACTTTTCTGATCCCTCATATACTGCAGGGACAAAAGATCTCCAGAAATTTGTCGACTCCTGCCCACAGCTGAAAGGAAAAATCGATAATATGCCTATTGAAAATAACAACCTGTCCTCCAACCAATAGGCCCGTATAGGTCGTTTGTCCAAATCCCTGAAATACGACCCATCAGAGCGTATACTACAATTGCGCCCCTATCGGCAAAAGGACATCTTCGTATTAATGTTTTGTACTCTTTTATCTGCGTTGTAGTTCGGGTTTTGTGTAGCTCGGTTGGTAGAGCATTGCGTTATAAGACGATATGTAATTACGCGATCATGGATTTGATCCCAGAGAATGCACGCACTCATAAAATTTGCACTGAAAATCATGATTTTGCATGATTCCTGTAAGGGGTAGGTTTAGGGGTAGGGTTAGGTGTGGTCATTCGTACGAATTAGCCACATAGTAAAATATGTACGAATACTGTGAGATCGGTGTAAAAAGTCCACACATTGCATTTAAATAAACACGCATTTTGATTGGTAATGACAGTCATACGTCATTTCATGATGACAAACGCAACACGAGACTGTCATTATTTTTACGTGCGCTAGAGGGCGCTTAACTTTAAAACGTAAATATAGGTCGTAATAAGGGTTTGCACAAACGACCTATAGGGTCGATTTTTGTTGGAGGACAGGCTCGAAAATAAATGTGTGTGTCATGGATCAACCAGGCTCCTCCACCAATCACACACAGCGATCACAGTCACCTGAGTTTTAATCCAAACCACCTGCACCTCATCAACATTCATTAAGATCAACACTACTTAAGCACACACCTCACACCCGTCACTGTCCGATCTCAACTACACGAAGTGGACTCTCACCCTCCATGCTTGGATACTTACCTCTCGAAAACTTACCTCCTCTCCCAGATCATCGGTGTTCGCCCGTGTCTCCTACGCCTGTCTGTCTTCATCTGTCGTCCCAGCTAGCAGTCAGTCTCAGTCCAAGGTGTGTGCACATCCCATCCAACACGAGATCCTGGCAACGCAACTACCAGCAAGATATCCTTTATCAGTCCTCGATACCACTATTATCATCTCGATCATCCTGCAATATTTACCCGTCTGCTCATCTCAATAAACTCCTGTGTATATTCCATCATCCTCTGTGTCTGGTCTGCTTCACGTAACAGTATGTGTGTGTGTATGTGTGTGTTTTTACTGTTCTTTGTATTTTGTATAAGTGATTGCAAATGAGTTTTTTCTGCATTCTGTTCTTGGAAAAGATCTGTTAAAATTTTGTTAAATAATAAAATTATTTATTTAACTTAAAGGTCCCATGACATGCTGCTTTTTGGATGCTTTTATATAGGCCTAAGTGGTCCCTAGTACTGTATCTGAAGTCTCTTTCCCGAAATTCAGCCTTGGTGCAGAATTTCAGCCACTACAAGCCAGTCCTACAATGAGCTTTCCTTAGGAAGTGCCATTTCTGTGTCTGTAGCTTTAAATGCTAATGAGGAGGAGAGAGGCGGGGCAAGGTGGAGGGTGGGTGTGTGGCCTTAACCAGCTTGCGGCCACGGTACCATGCGCTACCATGCGCTAATGTTAACAGTGGATGTATCGCAATGGCTCGTAGAGACTCAGTCGTTTGCTTTTCAGTTTGACCCAGAATCTGATCCGGATGGAGAAGCACCGGATGAAGAAGTTGCAACTCAGCGGCTACAGCAGGACGTCTCCGAATGGTTAGTTTAAAATATTGTGTCTGGATATGGTACTTTAGTTGTTTTGTTTATGTATGCTGTTACAGTTATTATCATGTGGCTAATGCTAGCCTACATTGTTGGCTTTTCATGTTGCTCTGATTTGCTATGGTTCTAAAGCTGTATTAGCGTCTATATCAGTAATCTTTGTACTTTAGAGAAGACTGTTCTGTGGATAATTTTTTTAATGACAAAGTTGCCCATGTCCACGTATATTGAAGTCATGTTACACATGTTACACTTCATAGGCTCGGATGAAGGAACTAAAAAAATACTTTGGTGTTCATTTGTACATCCAAACACTGAGCAACTGTCATGCTTCGCTCGTTTGCAAGCCATGATGTCTCTCGAGGGAAATACATTTTTGGCTCGCCTCGCACAGTGTAGCTCATTTTCTCGTGGGCAGGCAAAGCAGAAAAAGGGGAGGCAACCTTTCCCCGTATGACGACATAAAGGGAAGATTCCAGATTGGGTCATCTGAGCTTTCATTTTCTTAAAGGCGAAGCAGGATACCCAGGGCTTGGTTTACACCTATCGCCATTTCTAGCCACTGGGGGACCATAGGCAGGCTAGGGGAACTCATATTAATGTTAACAAACCTCATAAAGTGAAATTTTCATGCCATGGGACCTTTAAGGTCTTTGGACCTTGCATTTAACTATGTAAAACAGTTCATTGTTAATAACTTTGAAACACATCTATTGTATCATAAATAAAATTGTTTAATGTTACACTTACACAGTAACTACACTTAGCAAGAGGGTAACAAGGGATCACTTTAAATGACAGCCCGTGGATGTTACACTTACACAGTAATTACACGTAACAAGAGGGTAGCAAGGCATCACTTTAGATTACAGCCCACTACAGGTAACAAGAGGGTAACAAGGCATCACTTTAGATTACAGCCCGCGGATGTTACACTTACACAGTAATTACACGTAACAAGAGGGTAGCAAGGCATCACTTTAGATTACAGCCCACTACAGGTAACAAGAGGGTAACAAGGCATCACTTTAGATTACAGCCCGCGGATGTTACACATACACAGTAACTACATGTAACAAGAGATGACCATATGCAATGCTCTTATCAGGTAAATTTTCATATCAATTTTTAAACCAAAAAATTTGTAAACTCGTTACAAAATTTCCCCATACTTTAATAATCTCGACTATGGTGGTTTTTAACTTTACTATAATTACTAAATTATACTATAGTATAGGCCTACTACACAGTGCTATTTGTTTCAATATCATGTAAGATATATGTTCTAATAATACAATAAGTACCAGTATGTAGTGTAAAATATACTGCATCATATTTTATGTTAACAGTAAGTCAACTTGTTATAAATCATAATATTGTTGCCAAACACAGTAGGTCATGCATACCATATAATCTTAAAATAGTTACACATTACTTATGAAATACTAACAGTATAAATACTTTTAATTTTCCAAGTCATTAACCCCTTATCCCCCAATCTTTGCACATTGTTTCCGTTTACCTACAGGTACGTACAGCTGTAAGTTATGCTCAAATTGCGCTTTGTGTGTCATATATACACGTAATTTCAGAATAGGTGCCCTTTAGTTATAAAATACTTACAGTATAAATGCTTTATAATTCCGCAGGTTGTTACCCCCCTTATTCCTCAAACGTTGCATATTGTACGAGTAGGTACTGGAGGTACTCTATAGTTACAAAATAGGTACGCTGTAAATTCTGTTTAATTACAAGGTACATTGCAGGCTGTAATCTAAAGCGTTACCAAACATGCTATGACAAATTTTTAAATAAAAGATGAAAGATGAAAAAATTAACAAAACCTAAAACAAATGTGTTCCCACTCATGATTTCAATACCCATGATCTAGTAAATGTCCAAAAATAGTTCTGTCCTACATTTTTTTTTTCTTGTAGAAAATCTAGAAAGATACAAAAGGATAGCTAGAAAGCTATTTTGTTTATCTAGAAGACATTTCAATAATGTGATCATTTTGAAAAAAAAAAAAAAAGAGTAATTAAAATCTGCTGCTGCACACATGCATTCATAAAAGTACAGATACATGCATATGCACATACACAAAGATCCTCTGTTTTACGACTTCACTGAGTTATTTGTTTACATGCTGACCTTGGTTTTATCAAGTAAGACATTTTTGTTGATTCTATAAAAACATACTTGTCAACCAAAGGATACTGATCTAGGAACCAATTCTACTTGACTAAATCTTGTTGTGCACTTTGCAGTGTTACTGCTATGATAAGATATGAAAAAATAGCCTACGTATTCACTAACAGCCACTTCAGAGCAGGCACTTGAGTTCCAAGCATCTTTAAGTATTCAATTACTTTTCATGAGCAAGTAAACAGAACCATTATAGAACTTCAGCATAGGCTTTGAGATTCGTTGCATGGTGTGATGATTAGATGGGCAGGCTCTGACTGAATATCTAATGCATTCACACAGTGTTTCTGAGTGATTACTTTATGCTGATATGAGTCACATCTTTCTGAGTCAGACTTAAACAGCTCAAGACTCCCAACTAAGAACCAAGTGAGTCTTTCCCTTTGAGTCTGCAGTATGTGGTGCCATCCATTACTCTTACTCCTGTGTCTGTGTTTCTAATGCTTTCTCTCTCTCCTTTCTTTTTCCTGGGTCCTTATTTTGAGTCTGAGCACACACACACACACACACACACACACACACACACACACATTTCCTGGGTGTCATGAATCTTTCATTCTGCCGCTTGCTATAATCCCTGAGGCGTGCTCCCAGGAGATACACACACACACACACATACATACATGCCCATTACCTTACACCAGAGGAGAGAGAGGGAGAGAAAGGGCAAGAGAGAGGAAGACAAATTGATGCATACTGCAGGACTGAGCTTCAGAGCAGCTATTACTAGGGTTCTTTTACAAAAAAGCTTGAGAGAAAAAAGCAAAAAGACAAGGAAAGGCAAGCCTCTTTTCTTTTGTACTTGCAGCTCTATACCCTCCACTTCCCCCCAGCTATCCCACATCAGACTAAACCTGAGGTATGCTCACACAATTTCCAAACGTCTTCCTCAGCCTCATTCTGAACAGTCAGAGATACATCAGAAGCGTGCATGGGATAGGATTTGCCTTCAGGGGAAACATGTTCCACAGTTTCTACTAATGACCATATAAAAAGAATCAAATCTGACCACTGTCAGTAACACAACCAGAGTCTAATGAGCACATTAAACATATACCATACAAATTAGACCATTTAGGAGTTATAAAAACATGTGTGAGTTTCCCCACATGTAATGCAACTTTCTTAATTCTATTTGTGTTATTCCATGTGGAAAAAAATAAATTGGAGCTCTATTAATTAATGACGTGTGTGGTTGCACCAGGCCATAAATACACAGTCTGAGCATCCACTTGAATATATGATGCTACTGATAACAAAGTGATGTTACATAACAGTGAAGAGAGAGCGAAAGACAGAAAGAGAGGCATGATAAGGCCTATTTTTCCAATAATTACAGCCTAAAAAAGTTTGAATGTTTTAAGAATAATGAAAATAATGAAACATTTAATACAACGCAATTCAAAATAAAGATTATTTGGTTGCACTTTATTTTACATTATGTGCACTTACATGTACTTACAGTGTACTTACTGAATAAATTATTGATAATATAAGGTAACTACATAGACAAGGGTTAGGTTAAGGGTTATGTTTAGAGGTACCTAGTTATTACCCCGCTATAACATGCACTTAGCACGTATATGCGGAACAGGGCTGTAAAATAAAATGCAACTGGTTATTTTTTATTTGTTTACTTTTTTTTTTTTTGCAGTGCAGACAGGAGAATGGGAGGCAGAAAAAGAGAAAGCAAGAACCACCAGCATATTGGTGAGGTCTTTTACCTTTCAGAATAGAAGGAAGGAACTACCAATCCCCAAATGCATTTCTCTGTGCTGTCTCCACACATATATATGGGTTAATATTCTGATAACCACTTCTGAAACACAATTATAGTGAGTTATGAATGTGAAACACAGTGTGTGGGGGAAGGGAGGGCGATAAGCTCATCGGTATAGCTATGGTCTTGCAGTCTTGTGTCGCTGCCTCTTGGAGGGGGCAAATGAAGAGGGCAGAGCAAATTTCACGCCTCTGCCACCATCTTTTCAAGCTACAATTGTTCGCCAACTCCAATCCCTCTCTCTGCCCTCATCTCCCCATCCCCCTGTCCCCACGGTCAAAAAATGACAAAAGAACAGAAATTCATCTCCAGCTAAACCAGCATACTATCATCTGCGTAATTATAGAAAAAGAGAATGAGAGAGAGAAAATATCCATTTCAGTGCTTCAGCCACAGTCACAGAGCTGTTTCCATATGCACAGGGACAACGTTTGCTTAATTGGAGATGTTAAATGGCCTATTTATCATGTGTCCAACACCTCTCCACCAGTACATGCCTAATTAATGCCCATAACTGCATAATAGGATTGCAATTATGTTATTTAGATGCAACAACACAGTGTTGACATGTCCCCACCTGTGTTCGTGTCAGATGAACGTTGTTTCTGTTCTTATTTTAGCTGCTGCTTTCTTAACAGTGTTAGAACCAGCAGGATGCCACTTTTTACTGCCTTTTTGCAGCTAATCTTTAATTGCACATAGCAGGATGAGGAGGTGTTTGATTCCAGTTGTTATGGATGAATGTTTATTCCAACAGAATGGAACGTTAATGCCTTTGTTTCTGCAGCCATCCTAAGTGACAGTGATAAGATGCGGTCCTTCATTTCAGACCCCTGGCAGCCATACACCAGACAGTTTCCCATGGGAGGTATATGTCTGGGTGGGGCTTTCAGACATCCCGTCCTTCATTTTCTAGTCTTCAGACCAGAGAGTAGACTGCAGGCACAACTGTTTGCCAAGGACACTTAAAGGTCATTAAGATTTAAATTAATATGCTTTAGACTGGGCCACAAAGGCTAAATATTTCCTAGTATCACAACTGATAAACTTTCTTTGTCCAGCTTCAGTTATGATCTTTCAGACATGAAGACTCTTTCTGTTGCTGTTTTTATTTTTTTGTCTTTTAATAGAAACATGGTTTGCAGGATAGCAGCATTTACAGATGCAGGGGTGCCAGCCATGCCTCAGCGTGATTAAACAGCTTGTACTCACACATTACTGGAGCTGAAGGGCTCATATCCCAACTCTTCCCAAATGGGATTTTACACATGGATGAACTGTGAAAATCCATATTTCCATGACCGCATCCCTGCATTCCGGCAGGGGAATTACTTTGCCCTCTAACACTTTACCTCAAATTAGGGGGATGTTCATGAATGGGATGAGAGGGAATTCATTATTGGTTGGGTTGGTAGAAATAACACATTCTAAATGTAGCAGAAGTAAGCTATTAAAGGAGAATCAGATGTTATCAATGTGGTAATATCTGAGGAGTAATCGCAGTTCAGCTAATAATGAACTATCAATCATAGGTCACTTAACAGATGGGGGTTGGTGCTCTGGAGCAAAAGAGTTCACACTGACACAAGAAGGAATATTTTGGCAATAATTAATTTGTGTCTTCTGTAATTTGGAAACGCATACAGGAAATATACTTTTTATTGAACAACAAACACTGTACAATAAAGTCTGCTTTAAGGAAAGTCATGAATACCTATTTACAATCCATTTCTTATGAAGTCACGGATCAGATCTCACAATAAAATTAGTACTGCATATAACACTGCCCTGACCTGTACGTTATCTTACTCTTAATGCAATTGCTTAGAGACGAACATGATGCAGAATCACAACTGACGGTGTGGTGCGGTTATATGCATAGATATGTATTGGTAGTTGACACATTCGACTGCTCCAGACACATTGACACATCCACCATCTTGGAACGGTCAATGTGTCATCACTCACAGTAAAAATCAATGAATTTTCATAGATGCCACAACATTGCACAGCCTCTGGTTATAAAAACTGCTGAAATTTAAATTTGCGAAGAAATGGGATAAACTTTCACAGGTGAGAATGTGTTGGTTTGTGTTTTAATATGTATTTTTGAACAAATCAAGTGAGCAATGACCCATTTATAAGGGCTGCATCCGAAATCGCATACTTCACTAATATATGCAAAAAACAGTATATGACAAGAGTAGCTTTACCTAGATGGCCTACTGCTTTCGGTGAGATTCTGAAGTGTCATGAGGCCACGGGAGAGGATTTGTGAATGACAGTGGAGTGAACCAACTGACGCTGGTCGGTCACATGACAATGACAACATGTGAATGTAGTATGTCCGGATTACATTCAAGACCTTTTTCTGAACACGGAAGTCTCTCCCCGATTAGAACGGTGCTTTACATTTCTGGTTTTTAGTCATATTTACATATTTTCAGAGCCGATAATATAATGTGAAACCTATGAAAGTCATTTAAAAAAATCATGTGGTGCCATTGTTTTATCACTTTACAGTGTCGCAATGACCGTCTTTTTACAGTAAAGGACCAGTCATAGTTCAATGAGTGGGAAGATGACATGAAGCGATGCGAGGTTAAGCTGCATTGAAAACAGATGAGTGCACATACAGCTCCCGATCGGGGTGAAGTTCATGGGATTTTGTACACAGAATTATAAGAGCAAACATTATTTTAACATATATTATTATTTCACACTCAGTATTTTAACTTAAGCGCTGCAAGCCGTATATACAGTGCCTGACAAGACAGATTTTCTGATACGCAAAACAAGTACATTAAAGGAATTCCTTAGCTTACTGCCGTTACTGTGGCAGCCAACAACAGCACAGCAATCCTCCGCACATTTTTATATGTAGTTATATTGAAAAAGTTTAAATTCAGTCTATCTTTTTTTTTTACCCCGGTTTAACGGATTTCTATGGAGATTGGAACAGCTAGGAGAGCACCCAAACGGAAGTTAGAATCCATCATGGCGCTGCTCATCGGTTATTCAGGAAAAAGGTCTATAAAAGAATATAGTTTTTTGCATCGCAATGTAATTACTTATTCAATGTAACCCACTCAAGAAAGTATATGATTTCAGACATAGCCAAGGACAGTAACTTGCTTTGTTTTTGAATAAATCAGAAGTTTGACTGAATGAGAGAGTGACTTAAACATACACTTCTAACAACACAAACGCTGGTCTAATATTTTATGGATGTTTGTGTGTGTGTGAGAAAGTGTGAGTGTGTGTATGCAAGTGACCTTAAGGATATTTGTCTCAGTCAAAAAGAACATGTCTGAGAAAATGGTGAAACTTATATATCATCTGACTATGTAAATATATGTGCAAGTTCTTTCTGCAAGGCTTTCCCTTTCCTAACACCCTCTGAGGACTGCATTAAGCTCATTCTGTACAAAACCCAATAAGCACACAGATAAATACATAAAACTATGAACCTGCCTGTGTGAACTAGACTGACAGCTCAAACAAGGGCCAATTATCTCATAACAGTAGGATAATTGTAAAATTTAACAGTGTTGGTTAAAACAAATAGATAGATGACAGGGTCAGTAACAAAGAGCAGATTCACTAGACCAGCAAAATGAGTGAAACATAAAACAGATAAACTCAGTGGTGCTAACAAAGCAATTACATCCATGACAAGGCTGTAATTGTGTCTGATTGCAGTACCATTACGTCTATTTGCATCACCTCCCATTATGGTCGCCTTTTTGAGCGTCTGCTAACCTCTAAGCTGCCTCAGGTTTTATGCATTCACTGGTAAAGCCACTGAAATGTATGCACTTTACGCACACATACACAATTATTTATGCATGAGTATGCAAACACATTCATGCATGCACACATACATATTCAGTCACTCGTAGTCACACACACATATTCTTAGAGCTTCCAGCGACACTGCAGAGATCTCTCCATTCTGAGGCTGTAATTATGGACTCTCGAGATAAATCAATTAACACGAATATATAGCCTTTAATTTAATCCACAACTAATTAAAGCCAACAGAGGAGGGTGGGCTGGGGTGGTGGTCGAGCCATGGGAGGTGTGTGAGTAATGAATGAAAAGATTTCTATCTAAATCAATGCTTCAGAAAGATTACAGTAATCTGATCAGTGTAGTTAATGGTGTCTATATTCTACAAACATGTGAGTTACATTTTTTCTTTTTTTAGAGCCTCAAATAACTTCTTTTGACAGCTTTAAATCAAAAGTCTTAAAAATTCTACCCAATTTCCGAAATGCATCAACTTTATATGTTTCATTCATTGTGATATGAGTCACAAAGCTTGTGTCAATGATTAGGGTATATTACTCTATATGGCTGTGCAGTGCTAAATACCAACAAATTAACATCCCACAGCAGTCTGCAGCAGCTGGAATGAAAGGACCTGAACTGATCACAATCTTTCCATTTCAATTTAGCATTGCAGTTGACTACGTCCCCGTTAGCCATTTATCTTTCTCTGCATCCTTCTCTCATTTGTCTCCCCCTCTCTCTCGGACAAATGGAATGGATTGGAACTGGACACGCCATCACATCCTGGCATAGATTGAATCGGACAGTAAGAGTCTGGTCTTATCAGGGTGAGAGCGTGCTGTCTGGAACTAGCATTGGCCAGCTGAGAACAGACCGGCACACTCTGGTTGCAGCATTTATGTCATTTTCATCAGATTCATTCAGCCACAAACAACATTCGCTGCTTGAGTTACTGCAGCCATTCAACTATGAAAAGTAATCAAGCCCAAGAAATGCAGTCTTAATATCAGTGTTTGCAGAGTTTACTCCTCCCTAAGTATACAACGTTTTCTTAATTGGAAGTAAACAGAACGCTGATTTCAAGGGTATAAGAAGTCTGTTATTATGAACGCTAGCTGTCTGAAGTGAAGTACTCAACCTTAGCTGATAATCCAGAGCTGTTTTTGGGTAATAACATTTATTCATCTATTTATTTTACTCATCGCTGATTTTGATTCAAGGTGAAATTATTTAATCATGTGCAAAGAAAGAGACTGTGGAGTGATAGGAGAGACATGCAGATATGTACAGTATATGGACAAATATTCAGTTTAGTGATCATTACAAAAAGTATTTGACTGCATAATCCTGCAAATGACCAATCAAAATCAAACAGTGTGTTCTAATAAGTTAACATGCATATAACTCAAAATAACATTTTCTATAGACTCCCTAAAGACTTTTTGTAGGTCACTTTAATATTTACATATGAAGAGTTCAGATGCAAAAGCCTCTAAGTGCAGTCTGAAAATTTTATCTAAAATTAGCATTTTTATCAGGCTTGTATGTTTAGGTTCAGTAATTTCACTCTAATGGCAATGTATATGTCCCTTTCTATGCAATTAAATTGAAATAACTGAACATAAATATAGGAGGAAAATTTCAGATGGCGCTTAGAGGCTTTTGCATCTGAACTCTTCATATTTACTTGGAATATAGCCTACTTCTTTGGCTGTAGAGAATGCTTGTAATAGTTCAACCAACAATTAAAATTCTGTCAATATTTGCTTACATTGTTTCAAACCTGTATATTTTTTTCTGTTGTGAAACAGAAAAGGAAATATTATGCAGAATGACACTTTTTCCCTTATGGAAAAACATTAAATGGTGACTTAGGCTGTTTTTCTGAGGATGAAGAAGTGTCATATATGGGATGAATACAAAATCAAAGTAAATAAATCTTTTTGGGTAAACTCTGCTTTTAAGACCATAAATAATGTGTTGTACTGAAATTGTAAACATTAAAAGAAAAAATGTGCCCAAAGATTCCCATTGTCATTTCTTTGCAAACTATAATGTAAACTGTGTCAATTGTTGAGGTGTTCAAATAAAAACTACAAGGCATACTTAAAATGACATTTTACTTCTCCCAGATCCATTTTGCCTAAAGGCAACCTAAATATACTACAAGGCCATACACTCCAGTTAGCTGAAGGAGAATGTGGAGGAATGGATACAAAAGTCCCATACTAGACAGTGTAGTATTTTTCTTGTATTTGAGGAATAAATACTGTTTGAACACAATCTGGCCCAAAATCTTATAATCCTGGGCTTTGCCAACTAAAATCATGTCTTCATTTTTAATTATTATTATTTTTTTAATCTTATTTGTTTATTCACTTTAAACCACCAAATTCTGTGGGGGTAATACAGACCTGATGCTCTCATTTGTTGTTAGGAACATTTATCTTCATCAGGGGCTTAGTCTTCAAACAGCAGAGAGACATGGAAATGTGCAGAATCTGGATTTAAACCGCCTTTCATTGAAATTTGTCTAATTAAGCCCCCAGATTAGCCCTGAGGCTACATTGATTTTTCAACCGTTTTCTTATTCATTGGATTTTCTTTCCCTTGTTGCGATGTGGAAAGAAATTTAAGATAACCTTGTTGTTAGAAGGTCAAATTAGCAAGGCAGACACTGGCTAAATTCAATGTTTGGCTTGATCTAAAATTGTTTACACTGGAGACATAAGCCCACTAGGAAATGAGAGGAATGCATGGACAGCACGTCAATGCTAAATCAAGTAGCATAATACATTTCTTATTAATCCTTAAATATAATTAAGTCTTAAAATTCACTATTTAGCTGCTTAAACTGTCCCTAAGGGGAAGACAGGCGTTTCTAGTCAAGGTTAGGAGTGTTAGAGATGAGATGAGTTGCCCTCCAGTCAGCAGTGCTAACTTGCTAACCTGAGGCCCTGTGATCGTTTCCAAGGCGACGGCAGGGAGGAGATATAGAACCTGCCAAATGGAAAATGTCAATTACAGCAAATATGTAGATATGGTGCAGTGCGTGTGCAGCAGGGCAGACTGGGAGAGAGGGATAGAAGGGAGGGGAGGGTAAGGCGGGAGCTAGGGCGAGACAAAGGGCTGAATTGTGCCCGCCTGGCTCACAGAGAACGTCTGTCATATTTCATTGTATAACAGTCTCTTCAGGACAGAAGTGGTGATCCAGGTACGGAGATTTTCCCCTTTAGAAAGCCCCCATACACCTTCTCGTTCACCGTCAGAACCATTCGTCCAGTTCAGCCTGTAAGATGATTGAGCCACAGAGATAAGGTCAGCCAGATGAGGAAAGCAAGAAAAGGGATGGGATAGAAAGACAGGTGAATAAAAGGAAGAAACTGAAAGGAATGTTAGGAAGGGAATTGAGGGGGAGAAAAGATAAGAGGAGGATATAAGAGGGTATTCTAGCACAGTCACTGCCATTTCTTTCATATGGGCTCACTTGAGGAAATCTGTTTACTTTGAATATTAAGTGGCAGTACCTAACAGTTGTTTATCATGCAAAATCTAAAAAAAAGAAAAAGAAAAAAAAAGACATCTTAAAACATTGAAATGTTTTATTTGAACACTGAAAGTACCGTGAAGTATATTTTGTTTGTGATTTTATCAGAAGCCATGCTATCTACACTGTAAAAAAATGTACCGTAGAATTTACAGGATGTTACTGCCAAAAAAGTTGGCAATAAAAATCTTGTAAAAATGATGTTATTTGCTGTAAAATGGATTACAGTATAATACTGCAAAGCAAATCACAGTTAATTGCTGTATGTGAAATACAGTAATTTGGAGTATTTTTAACAGTAACATTGAATTAAACTTGTAGTTTATATTACAGCAATATTTTGTAATCTCACGGAAGTACAGTATTTACCTGGCAACAAAAGTTGCCAATTGTCACAAATTCAGCCTCTGTGGCTCCCTCCAATCACCACCAGAGGGAACTATGACCAGAGTATTAACCGGTTCATTAAGACTTCATTTCCAACGTGATCTCACAGAATTCCGTGTAATGTTCACGGACTTAATTAACCTCCGAATCTGTGGTGGCATCACGGAATCGCCGAAAATTCCGTGATGGGCTCACAGAAAAAATTCCGTGATGGACTCACAGAAGTGATACCAATGTAAGTCAGTGACAGGCATCAGCCGTGCTCCACGCACGGAAACCCTTAGCATCAATATGCCGACGCGATACTGGGACATTTATCGTCATTATTGTTCAGAACTGGGTAGGTTTAGGGTAGGGGTGGGGTCAGGTACTCCAGTGAAAGTATAACTGCATCGGAGTCACTCTATTTAAGCTGAACCAGTGAATCCGTGTATGGACCACGGCTGATGCCTTCTGTGAGCCCATCACGGAATTTTCGGCGATTCCGCGATGCCACCACAGATTCGGAGGTTAATTAAGTCCGTGAACATTACACGGAATTCTGTGAGATCAGGTTGTCATTTCCCACGTACCCCGTGCCAGAGACTGATCACCTGCACAGGTGTTCCTCATTGCTTGGTCTATTTAAACTGTGCCACCCTTGCTCTCCTTGTGAAGTCTTGTTTTGCTATGCAGTCATTTCTGAGCGTTTTCCCTGTGTTTGCTTACCTGTTGATGACCTGGATTGTTTACCCGTTTCTGAAGGATTGCTGCCTGCCTCTTCTGACTCTGCCTGCCTTACTGAGTATCTCTATTGTCTGTTTGCCGCCTGCCCTGACCCTCAGCCCGAACGGTTTCTGATTCTGCCCAGCCTCTGCTATATCTGACACCAGTTACTGATTTATGCCTGTCTGACTTCTCTTGTGTTTCAATAAAACTGCACATGGATCCTGACGCCACTGCCTCATTACACCAATAAAATCCTGTAAATATATTTTACAGCAATATTTTGTAATCTCACTAAAGTACAGTATTTACCTGGCAACAAAAGTTGCCAATAAAATCCTGTAAATACCCCTAAATCCAAGATGATGTTGTAATTTAACAATGAAAATGCTGCAAAGAATAATTTTAACAGTAAACTGTAAAATACTGATTTAAATGAATTATCATGAGAACTATTTTAATTCATTTACAAATGAATAAAAACCAAGTCAAAGATGTTGCAAATAAATATTTATTAAAACTGTCAGAAAGACATTGCAAGGCTTTTACTGGTAAAAATAAAAATGTCAGTCTTTCAACAGTTAAAATCTTATCATAAAAATAACATAGCATCACACAATAACTACAAATAACTGTTATATCACAAATAAGCCATATTCTGAGTAGAACATTAACTTTCTATAAAAAATTAAGGTCAAGCAACAGAGTTTGTATAATTTTGGTTAAAGGATTAAAATAAAATGCTGAAATCAACATTATACCACAAATTCTGTTGTTTGAGCTTATGTTATATTCAATTTAGAATATTCCTGCAAAAGACAATTTAATAAATACATACTGAAAGTCCATCAGCTTTCTGAGATGAGCACACACATGAGGGTTGTCCCTCTTCTCTGAGACCTTTCCACTTGTTTTGCCTCTATGTATCTTTGTCTTTTATCCAGTGAGTGTTGTGATTCCAACAAAACATCTGCACATAAAAACAAGCAGAAGCTTTAGAATAAAGTTCAGTATTGAATGAAACTAGCTCAATAAAATGTAAAAATGCCACATATACAATACAATCACCATTTACCAGTACTTAAACTAAATAAGTAACCTTTTTTCACAAATGAAATTACTCAAGTAAAACACGTTACCTTTGAAATTAATTCAAGTGTGCAAAAGACGCCTGCTCCCGGGACGCCAGACTGAAGTTGTAATAAGACTGAAAATCCAGCCGCAAAGTTGAGGTATGAATTCACAACCATGTGACCCTCGAATAGGCCTAGTCAAAAGCCACTGGGTGCACCTCAAATGAATAAATAGAAGCAATAATGTAACTCACAATACAGTATTTCAATATAAAATGTAATCTAAAATACAAGTTTATCAAATAATTTACAACATAATTAATACATTACCTAATATAATCAGCTTCAGAGAGTCTTGAAGCATCAAACATTTCTCCACATCAGCTTCTATTCTTTGCACCTACAAGAAATAATGAAAATTATCTTGTGATTTAAAAATGCATTTACATAAATGAGACCAAAATGAACACCCAAAAAGGCATATATTTTAAAATAAACGTTTACATTTGATTAATAAATTCAATTATAACAATACATTGTAGAACTGTACCACCAATCAAATTAAATAATTTATAATGCAAAATTACAACTGTGTTATGACATTAATTTTTGAAATTACAAATAAGAAACGTTGTAAAAATGCAATGATACTTTTTAAACGTGAAACTAAACCGCCATTAGGTGGCAGCAAATAATTTAATGAGTGAGTCAATTGAGTCATTCATTGAACCGATTCGTTCAGAATGCTGAATCATTCAGTAAAAACACCGCTGAGTTTTGCTTTGATCTTTGTTTGGAACGATTTTCGTTGGTGAAATAAAACAACAGTCAATATTGTGTCTAAAAAGTAAGTAACTTAATGTTAACTAATTGTTTATTGAACTACGTAACATTTGTAATCGTGATAATCAGCAACAGTTCACTTGTTATGCTACTTAACAATATCATGTGTTATAAATAAACTCAACAGTTTGAACATTTACCTCATGTTTCTTCCGTGAGTTTGTGTGTGCTGTTAAGGTTATTTGTTTTGATGTTGAATGTAACAGTAGTAAAATCAGAATCAGTCTTGCATTTCGATGCTTCCCTAGTTATTTTTTTTTCACTCAAGTTTTAATCAGGCTAACTGATGGGCATGTAAAGATGTATTTCACAAAAAAAATTGCCCCGGACTAGCTTTAATGTCGAGTACAACTACAGTGGCAATAGACACAATTTCTAATTATAGTAAAATGTCATGTCAATATGGGACAGTTGAAAACATATAAACAAATGAAATTTCACATATTTTGCTGTTCATCAGTTATTTCGACAGATAGAAGTTAACGTTACTATGTACAATCGTTCACACTGGACATTACGTTAAAAATTGGGTAAACACTACTTTAAATGCTTTCAATAAGAAAATTAAACTGCCAAAATGAGAAAAATGCAGCATTTAGCCTAACTATGCTATGATAGCAATTTCCATCTTACTGCACATACCAAGGCCACTTGTCTAAATGTGATAGCAGGCTATTGTGACATGATATCACTTATACATTAACTTAAATAAATATAAAAGGATATATTTCTTAAGTAAAATTAAGTGAACTTACCAGGAATTATGAATAAAGCCTCTAATCTTCAATCGTTCTGGCTCTGCTCCAGTCGCTGGATTTCAGATTTGAATGATGCGCGCGCAATCCCATAATGCCACACTACAGTAAACTAGTGTAAAAAGCAGGAGCTACAGTGATAACACCTGCTTCTTGTAAATTAATTACAGTTGACATGGAAATATACAGTTAACAACCGTAAAACCTTATTTGACCCATAATGCATTGCGAATTACAGCTACATCTTGTAAAATGTTTAAACAGTAAAATTCTATAAAATTTTGCTGTAGAAACTACAGCAATTTTTTACAGTATGTGTAGTAAGAGTCTTTGGTTTGTAAATGTCTTGCATTTACAAACAACCAGCACAAAGCATGTTAATCCTTGAGTTCATGAATGCCAAGTCAATCGTATTTACCAGAAGGAAACTTGTTTCTTTAAGCCTTGACTTTCCAATTTGGGTGTGTAGTAATTATTTATGAAAAAAAGCACATTGTTTTTGAATAGTTGTGAACGTTGATGGTATCCTTTGGTTTGCACACATTTAGTGTAATGTCGATAAAAATAGCAATAACACTTGCTGGAAAACATTAGTCATTTAGCTGGTTTATAAAGAGACAGACGTGTTTGACAAATGGCTAGACCAATAATAATTCAGTGTGTGCTGGTAAGCCAGAGATCTGATTTTACTCCTATGAAATAATGAATAAGAATAAGTGAATAACTGCTAATAACATGGCAATACAATATAAAGCAGACTCCTCAATCTCACACATAGTTTTACAGTTGCCCAAAAATGGGCTCAGTTTGCTATGTAGCTCATTTATACTGGGTTAGTTCTTGTTTTTAAATCATTTCTGTAATTAATGAAGGTTCTGTAAGACTCTAACTGGGAAACACTGACTGTTGGGGTAATAACCATAACAGCCCTGTGTGAAGCTATTTAATGATGTGCTTAAAACCGTAAGGATAAAAAGGAGCTCTGTTCGAATCTAGGGAACGAATACTCCTTATTTAGTACAGTTCCCCATTACATGACTATCCTCGTGATAGCAGGTAGCCTCAGCTAATGGCCAAGGTATTTTGAAAATGAAGATAAGTAGGCCTATTGAACAAGCATCAATATCTTTTGTAAGTCTTTAATACCTTTCTGAATACTGCTGCAAATTCTAAAAATTAAAACTCTTCTAATTTAAAGAAACAGAGGAGAAGTAATAAGAAAAAGCAGTAGAGAGGACAGAAATGTATGAACTAATAAAAACAACAACAAAAAAGCGCTGGTGGTATTGACATAGATGGAAACAAATAAAGCAAAAGCAAAGGTGTATGTCTGAAACAGAAAAAAGAGAGGCGGTTGAGGAGTGGTGCCATAAATAAATCATTCAGCAGATGTATGAGTTCTGACTGGAACTGAAAGAAAAAAAAAAGCGAGAGCTCTGACGAGATCAAAGGAAGGTCACATAGAGAAGATGAGAGAGAACATTCTGGAAAAAGGTCAACCATAATGTGAAGAACCCACTGCATGGAGCAGAGTGAAACCATCATACAGGCTGTCAGCACGTAGAGTCTGTCTACACGTAGAGGAATGAACTCATTTAACCACTTTTTAGTTCATATAATTCCACAAAACAAAAACATGATCATGAAAGGTTAAGTTTAACTTATAAACAGAGAGTATAAGCTAATTAAAACAATAAATAACTCATTGCTAAACTATAATGAGCAAGCTTGTTATTGAGGCACTGACACTGACTATGGGTATAATTAATATAATTTTGATTATCACAGCTATAATTATAAGCATCATTATCCCTGACAGTATTAATAATGATAACTATGTAGGCCAATTCAAGGCACTTTATTTTCACTATCAGTATGTAGAAAGGTAATCCTTTAATTAATCACAATGAGGTAAACTTACTTCATTCTCTGTATAATCTTTTTTAATCTCCACCCTCAACTGATATTGGTGCAATTTATTAGGTGGCATGTGTGAAGCTTGGTAGTGAATTACTGTCAGTGTAATCCAATTAGTTTGAGCACAGCGATGTTCAGGCTCCAAGCTGGTGTTGAGGGGATTCTGTCTGCATGCACCCTACCGAATGCTTCCCTGCTGTGAGTAAGAGCATTAACAACACTGCCTGGACACAAGCAGGCAGTTTTATTAGCATTATTATCACCTTTCTATAAAGAAGGCGGGGGAAAAGCTCTGCTCTGTAAATAGCCAGGCTATGGTGATCATGGGAATCACCGTTTTGGTTGAGGGATCTCTCACAATGCTACCATTACCTCATAATGGGTATTTACAAAGTGACTATTCTGGAACATGCTGTTGATGATCTTTCCTGGAATTGTCACTGCAGACTGTTGTAAAACATGATCCACTTACAATGCTTCTGTACTGTTTTGGGTAATTTTGACAAATTTTAGACTATAACACATACTTACTTAACATCATTTCAGCCTGAAACATCACGCCATCCTCCACAGATGCTGATTTTGTAATTGCAGCAGCAAGGCATGGACTAAATAGAATAGAATAGAATAGAATAGAATAGAATAGAATAGAATATAGGGTCACACTTTAGTTTGGGGACCAATTGTCACTATTTACTAACTATTAACTTTTACATCAATAAACTCCTAATTAGCTGCCTATTAATTGCAAAGTCTCTTTAAGACAAGTCATGTCACTCGGTGGCCATCTTTGAAACGACTCTCGGGCATGCAAGTGCAGCTCCTATCACTTTGTATGGGGAAACATCAAAATCTCCCAAACTGTTCACTAAGCTTACGATTAAATTTGTGACCTGTTCTGGCAAAATGAGTCGGAATGTGCAAATTTTCAAAAATGACTTTTTATTTTCACATTCTCCATTAAAATACCTTCAAAATGATATATTACTTGTTGGAATCGGATAAAAAAAAAGACTGAGCTACGGCCGTTTGAAGGCAATAGAGGCAGCAGATCTGATTTTGAGAAAAATCGAGTTAAAGATTCCAAAGAAAAATCACCATGCAACGTTGCATATTTTCCTCCAATTCTTTTCTTAATAATAATTACTATATTATTAATCACAATATAGCTATTTTTATTTTATCTTTGTTATTAAAAATAAGAACAAAGATACAAATAAACAGTAGTTTAATCAAGAGCAGCGAGTGATTCCGTCTTTTCTTTTAATGTATGATTAGCATTGAGAGTCTCAGTTTGAGACAGATCTATATTAAGACCTACTGTAATGCATCGATCAAATATATTACACATCAGATTTTCCCCCAACCATTAACTAAACGTTCATAACAGATTATGATTGTGTGAATCTCACCAATACATATTTCGCAATAATGTTCTTTATAAAGCCCAATTTATACTTCTGCGTCGAACCTACGCCGTAGCTCACGCAGAGACGCACAGGCCTGCTCCGTAACCTATGCCGTACCTGGCGTGCACCTCTCCAAAAATCGCCCCAGCGCAAATTCGCTAGCCTTGGTGCCCGCAGGGACCACTGAGTACATCGCTGCTGGAGCCAAGCCGCTGTTCCTTTCCCCACAGAAGTCGGAAGGATTTCGACCTTCAATGAAAGATAGCTTCAAGTCTTTCCTATTTGTTGTTACAGCTTGGCAGTAACGACGTGAAGCGCCAGATCCCCGGGTGAGGGGGAATGGCGCAGCAAGCGTGACACCGGCCAGCTCTTCCCGCCACTTACCTGTTACCCAACACACAGGAAGAAACTGACGCGGAGATTGTAAAATCTCGCGAAGGTGTTCGGTGTCGCCCAGCCCGCAGCTTTACAGATGTCTGCCAGAGAGGCGCCGTGCGCCAACGCATAGGGAGGGGCAACACTCCGTGTGGAGTGAGTCCTCACCCCCAGGGGGCACGGCTCGCCTTGAGATTGGTACGCCAAGGTGATGGCATCCACTATCCAGTGGGCCAACCTCTGCTTGGAGACAGCCTTCCCTTTCTGCTGACCTCCGTGGCAGACAAAGAGCTGCTCAGAGCCTCTAAAGCTCTGGGTGCGGTCCACGTATATGCGCTATGCTCTTACGGGACACAGCAACGCCAAGGCTGGATCTGCCTCCTCTGAGGGCAGTGCTTGCAGGTTCACCACCTGATCGCGGAAGGGCGTGGTGGGAACCTTAGGCACGTATCCAGGCCGGGGTCTCAGGACAACGTGAGAGTAGACCGGCCCGAACACAAGGCACTCTTCACTCACCGAAAATGCTTGGAGGTCCCCGACCCTCTTGATGGAAGTGAGTGCGGTCAGGAGCGCTGTCTTAGCAGACAGGAACTTAAGCTCAACTGAGTCCAGCGGCTCAAAGGGACCCCTCTGAAGCCCAGCCAGGATAATAGAGAGATCCCAGGGGGGCATCAGAGGTGGCCTAGTTGGGTTCAACCTCCTGGCACCCCTCAGGAACCTCACGACGAGATCGTGCTTTCCCAGGGACCGGCCGTCCACTGCATCATGATGGGCCGCAATAGCAGCCACATACACCTTCAAGGTGGAGGGTGACAGCCTACGCTCCAACCTTTCTTGCAGGAAAGAAAGCAGTACTCCAATCGTGCATCTTCGGGGGTCTTCTCGGCCGCGTCCCGTCCAGGAGCCACACGTGGAGGTTCCACAGATCTGGACGCAGGTGCCATATGGTTCCAAGCCCCTGGGAAAGGAGGTCCTTCCTCAGAGGAATGCGCCAGGGAAGAGCTGTCGCAAGGAGTATGAGTTCGGGAAACCAGGTCCGGGTGGGCCAGTACGGCACGACCAGCAGGACCTGCTCCTCGTCTTCCCTGACCTTGCATAGTGTCTGTGCAAGCAGGCTCACTGGGGGAAACGCATACTTGCCAGCTGTGTGCCAGTGCGTCCCTGCCGAGGGGGGCCTCGGTCTACCAAACAGGTCTACCTGAGCTTCCCCGAATCGACTCCAGATCAGCCGGATCATCTCGGGATGGAGTCGCCATTCTCTGGGGAACGTGAGCTGTCGTGAGAGCGCGTCGGCCGCACGATTGAGCTCCCCCGGAATATGGGCAGCACACAGCGACTTGAGTCTCGTCTGACTCCAGAGGAGGAGATGGCGGGCGAGCTGTGACATGCGACGTGATCATACACCTCCCAACCGGTTGATGTACGAGACAGTCGCAGTGCTTGACACACGTGCTTGCCGAGCAGCAGTGGCCGGAACTGCCGCAAGGCCAGATGCACTGCCAACAACTCTAGGCAGTTGATGTGCCAATGCAGGCTGCCTGCCCGTTGCATGTAGCGCCCCAACCCGTACTGGAGGCATCTGTCGTGACAACGACATGCCGGGACACTTGTTCTAGGGGCACCCCGGCCCGTAGAAAGGCAAGGTCAGTCCAGGGGCTGAAGGAGCGGCGACACTCCTGTGTGATGTTCACACGAAGTGTACCGTGACGCCATGCCCACCTCGTGACTCGGGAGTGCAACCAGTGCTGAAGTGGTCTCATATGAAGCAACCCGAGCGGCGTGACTGCGGCTGCGGATGCCATATGCCCCAGGAGCCTCTGAAAAGGGTTTCAGTGGTACCACCGTCCTGCCTCTGAAGGAACTCAGGCAGTTCAGCACGGACTGGGCATGCTCGTTGGTGAGACGCGCCACCACACTCACCGAGTCTAACTCCATACTGAGAAAAGTATGCACGAGGGAGAACTTGCTCTTTTCCCAGTTGACCTGAAGCCCCAACTGGCTGAGTGCTGAAGCACTGGGTCCCTGTGATAACACAACTGTTCTAGCATGCGGGCCATGCTTCGAGATAGTTGAGGATCCTGATGCCCACTTCCCGTAGCGGGGCAAGGGCGCCCTCCGTGCCTTCGTGAAGACACGGGAGGGACAGGGACAGCCCGAAGGGGAGGACCCTGTACTGCCATGCCCGACCATCGTACACAAACCGTAGAAACGGTCTGTGTTGTGGAAGGATCGAAACATGAAAGTAAGTGTCCTTCAGGTCGATCGCTGCAAACCAATCCTGGGGCTGGATGCATTTGATATGCGCCTGTTCGTCAGCATCTTGAACGGGAGCCTGTGCATGGCCTGGTTCAAGACTAGCTGGTCCAGGATTGGTCGAAGGCCACCGCCTTTCCTGGGTACGATGAAGTAAGGGCTGTAAAACCCTTGCCTCATCTCGGCTGGAGGGACCGGCTCGATTGCATCCTTTGCCAGGAGGACAGCAATCTCCTCGCACAAGACAGGAGCGTTCTGAGCTACCACTGAAGTCTCGAGAACGCCGCTGAACTTGGGAGGTCGCCTGGCGAACTGAATCGCGTAGCCGAGTCGAATCATGCACGTGAGCCAACGAGACGGGCTGGGCAGCGTGAGCCACGCCTCCAGACGCCGTGCAAGTGGCTCCAACGGCACGATCGACGTACCTGCGGTGGTGCAGCGAAAGGGAGTAGAGCTGGATGGTACAGAAGGCTGTGCGTTCTGAGGCATCCTCGCAGAACTCCCTGGGTCCCAGAGGGGACTGGCTAGAGGTGCATGGGGAGGCACTGCGTCACCTGAACCGCACTCTCTTGGCCGCTGGCAAGATGGGTCGTGGGTGAGAGTGAGGAGGCAACGCGTCGCACACTGTCGGCCCGTGGACCTGAAAACCCGGAGGAAAAGGAAATTGCTCTTTCTTTTGACAAAAAGGGGGAAGGAGCGGCGCTGTCCCTGCCGTCTCCTGAGAAAGAGCAGCTTCCCACATCCCTGGGTTGCCCATGTCAGGGCTGCTTTGTCGCCTATCTGGGCGATTAGGGGCCGACTGGGACACAGGGGGCGGCGTACTCCTGCGAGAGGCTCGATGCACCGGCATATGGGACGATTCAGCACGGGGCGGAGCAACTCTGGAGGATGTGGGAGAGCGCCCACGGCGACAAGCAGACTGGGGCTTGCCCTGCGGCGGAGCGGTGCATCACGCAAAATGTGCTACTTACCTGTTACCCAATTGGCCTCGGTCTGCTGAATTGGCCTCGCCGAACAATCCAGCCTGGGAGACGAGAGCGGCAAACAGCACACTGTTGACATCACTCTTCTCAACAAGGCTGAGCCATAGATGGCCCTCTTGGACCCCAAGTGTGGACATCGCCCTTACCGAGGGACTGCGCTGTGACTTCCATCGCCCGTAGGGCACAGTCAGTTACCGAGCGCAGTTCCTGCATCAACCTCGGGTTGGTACTACCCTCGTGCATTTTAATGCCTTGGCTGGTGTACTTGCAGGATAGCCATGGCATGCAGGGCAGAGGCAGCTTGGCCCGCAGCACTGTAAGCTTTGGCCGCGAGCGGCCGTCAGCCTACAGGCTTTGGACGGGAGACGTGACGATTCCTCCAAGTGGCGGCGTTTTGCGGGCACAAGTGCACTGCAAACGCACTCTCCACCTGGGAAATGTCAACCTACCCTCTAGCTGCCCCGCCATCGAGGGTAGCGAGGATGGGGGAGGGAGACGAGACGCTTCTGGCCGTAAAAAGGGGCTATCCATGACTTCGTCATGAACCGGGGCAGGGCGTGGTCGCGAGCCACAGCCCGTGCCGAGGAACCAATCATCTCGCCGCGAGGGCTCAGGACTAGGAGGTGTGCACGCGACTCCCGAGGGAGGCAGCCCCGCCGAATCTTCATCCTCAGAGGACGATTGCCCATCCCCCGATGCTGCGATCGACATCTGATCCTCTATCGGCGCACCGAATGAAACGCTGGGCACGCCGTGAGACGGCACAGCAGAATCACCGGGGAGCCGCACAGAACAGCTGCTGCGGGAGGAGTGAGAGGTCCGTGGGGACTGGCCCGGCGGAAAGGCTCTCACTGTAACCCTCAGATCGCCCAGAGTACTAGCCGATGGTTCTCTGCTTGGGGCAGAGAAGCCAGCGCGGGTAGTGACAGAGGGAGCCCCTCCCATCCCCGTGAGGAGAGAGAGGCGCGATCGCAGCACTGCCATGGTTACACGCTCAGAGCGAACGCATAAACCATCCACGAACGCAGCTTCAGCGCGCTGGATGCCCAGACACCGAAGACAACGATCGTGGCCGTGGACGGAGGATAGGAAACGACCGCAACCAAGAGGACACGGCCGGAACGGCGTCTTTAGAGACGTCTTTAAAAGACGCGAACAGACTGTGATTTTCTCTTTTAGGAAATCTGCTCTTTTTAGTTGAAGTGCCCAGGGGAATCGCTGCAGACAGGGACACCGCTGTTCGCACCATAACGCCAACCAGAACAGCTTCCAGACAGATGATGAATGGCTCTTTGTGGAGATCAACATGTTCATCCACTCGGCTCCGAAGCGAAAATCTAATGAGTGGATGCACCTGCCGCTTATTTATACCCGTGTGCACGGGGAGTGGCGCAGGTATGCAAATTCCACTAGCCAATATTCATTGGCGTTTTCTCTTAAGTCAGAGATGATTGGGGCTCCCAAGTAAATCCCCTATGTCGTCACGACATAACTCGTAGTGACCGACAGATAGGGAACAGTAGTTGATCAATGATCAAACAATGTTGATCTGCCGTGTGGTACACGTGCTTGTGGAGATTGAAAGAATGCCATCTTCTCCTGTTCCGTTGTTGTCCCCCTTTTTGTTGTTTTAAATAATGATTTAATGATTTGATATTTACTTACCGCCGTCACGGCTATGCTTCTCCAACGAGCCGCTTCTTCTTCGGCTTTTGACGTGGTACTGCGGGTTCACAAGCAACATGCCCGTGGACACTGTAGACTATCGGTCCGCATGTGTACTGCACGTCGACGCGGACGACGACGCAGAAGTATAAATTAAAACCGACGCACAGTTTACGGCGTAGAGGCTACGGCGTAGGTCCGACGCAGAAGTATAAATTGGGCTTAAGGGAGATCGCACGCTCGCGGAAAGGCACGTCTTATGCACAAGCTTTGCAAATGTCAGCGCGATCGTTTTGTTTTTATCAGCATGGGTTTAAAAATAATATTTCACTGGTTTGGACCCATGTCATGGAGAATTCGATATGAATATTCACAAAGCTGGAATGCTGCGCTTTGCAACAATAGACAACTTGTGGTGAGAAGCAGCAGCAGCCGTCTAGAAGTGGGCAGAGAAAAAGGTACTCCTCTCAGAAAACGTACAAATAAAGATAATTTTAGATGTTTAATTACTATTTGGAGCATTGGGATCACTAGAAGAGAGCTTAATGAACTCATTTTTGTGAAAACCTCAAATTTGACCAAAACTGACATTTTTCATTTCTGACTGTTTCTATAGTAACCGGGACTTCTAACGGCAGCTGCAGTGACGTGCTGACTTTACCAATTAGCAATTGGTTCTTTCATTCAGAAGGCGGGGCTTCCTGCGATTAAGCGGCCATATTAAGCCTTGCATTTTCCCCCTTTCAAAACTATATCAGTGACATGTCTTGGGTATTTTATATTCTTTGTTAATAGTTAATAAGGCAGTTGATAAGTTTAGTATTGTCAGTCCTCTGTCCTGTGTGTCGTGCTCCTGCCTCTTGTTTCCTTATTTGGTCATGTTCCTGTCCTTGTTAAATGTGATTATTAGTTAAGTCTTGTCCAGCTGTGTTTTAGTAATTATCTGTGATTGTCATGTGTATTTAGTTCCTGCCTGTTTAGTCAGTTTTTGTCTGGTCTACTCGTTATTCCCCCGGTGTTCCTGTCTGTGTTAACCTTGCCTTGTCTTGCCCTGCCGCCCTGATGTCATCATTAAAGACTATTATTTTGAAGTTTATCCTCGTCTGCGTGTTCCTCGTTCCTCCCTGCTGTGTGCACCGTGACAAGTATATGGTCATGCAAAATAAGGCATTAATATGTACTTGTCAGCGGTACACAAACCAGAGAGATGTAAAGTAAAGTTCAAGCAGGCTTTATTGAACACAACAGCATGGATAAGGCATTGGATGATCAGATAAGCATAGAAGATGCAGCAGGAGGATGATCAGACAGGTGAGATGCCACACACAAACACTTTGGTATTTGTGGTTTACAGGGACTCTCCATAGGCGTAATGGTTTTTATACTGTACAAACTGTATGTGCTATTGCCCTATACCAGTGGTTCTCAACCTTTTTTTCCACCGGGCCACACTATGGTCCAAGTGCAAGTCTCACGGGCCGCACGCATGTCATTTACATATTACGTCATCAATACAAACAAACCAGATTTATAATATTATTTATAGCCTAAATATTATGGTATCTAAACGATTACATTTACTGAAATAAATAAATAAATAATTCTACTCACCATTGATAAAACACATGATGCTGTCGGGAGCTGACCAATTTTGTGAAATTCTGCTCGAAAGGAGTAACGGCACAAAGAAGTTGCGATTGTAAATTGCAGTCTGTAAGACGCGCACGGAAGCGTGACTTGACACGCGACATTGCAGAAATGTAGCCTTGATCCAAATATGGAAAGCACTTTCGAATTTAATAATCTGAGGTTCTCTCGAGAGATGTTTGCCACATTTCTGTAATTAAGCATGATTGCTGCGTAGTAGCGTATGGGTGTTTCTTTTTTGCAATCCGTGATCGCGTGCAGTTGCTAATGCGTGCAAATCGCTTTCTTATGTGCGCTGTTTTACCGGTTTCACTTTCGCTTTCAAAATCGATCACGTTCGGCACGGCCCGCGAATGCCCCACCTTGGCGCCAGCCCTGATTCAGCATGGTGGGCCGCATTTGAATTCGTGACGGGCCGCGGGTTGAGAACCACTGCCCTATACCAACCCTACACCTAAACCTACCCCTTATAGGAAACTTTGCGCATTTTTAGATTTTCAAAAAAAAACACCATTTAGTATTTTTTTTTTAAGCCTTTTGAATTACGGGGACATAGGCAGTGTCCTCATAAACCACCTTCAAATTGTAATACCTCTGTCATACTGCATGTCATTAAAAAAAATGACACTTGGGTGTAGAAACGAACAACAGGTAAGTATACTTTAGGTGAGTAACAATCCAAGGAGACTATCTGGTAGGTCTTAGACGAGACTAGACCATCTGCGTGTGTGTGGCGAGTCCTTTTAACCAGTACAGGTGGAATGAGAGACAGCTGGTGATTGAGACTGGATGATTGGTGACAATGAGTAGGTGAGCAGCAGGAGGGATGACAGGAAATGTAGTTCAGAGTAGGTGACAGAACTGGTGACCGTGACAGTACTTTGTAAGTACTAATAAATAGCCAATATGCTAGTAATATTCATGCAAATAAGGAACCAGTGGAAATCGGTCCCTAAATTAAAGTATTAAATAGAGATAGTCTTTTTGTGTGAATCTCATGGTAACACTATATTTTAAAGTCCAATTCTCGCTATTAACAAACCATTAACTATGGCTTTTGACTCAAACTCCTAATTTGCAGCTTATTAATAGTTAAGGTAGTTGTTAAGTTTAGGTATTGGGTAGGATTAGGGATGTAGAATATGTGCTTTATAAGTGTTAATAAACAGCCAATATGTTAATAATAGGCATGCTAATAAGCAACTAGTGAGAATCGGTCCCTATACTAAAAATTTACCAGTGTCATTGATCTTTTCCTCTCTGGCTAAATCCTAACTTTCTACTGAGTATAAAAAATAAGTACTGCACTTGTGATGAGAAAGTACTGTCTAGTATGCACTTTTGAATATGTAGTAAGACATTAAAGCATGTGAATGTACTACTGCATCATACTATTGTGTCTTGATAAATCTAAACCCCTAAGGTATGTATGGATGCATTCTATTTTCAACACCTTTATTATTATAATCTGTATTCCAAGTTGTATATAGTCTTTCTCTCCAAACACTATTATAATCACCCATTCTGACACTGACATTTATGTTTTAAGAATGTACTTTTTATTAAAACACTACACAATTGTGCAATTGTGGTCATTTCAACTATGTAGACAAGGACAGCTTCAGAGAATGCACAATACTAGCTAAAATAGATCTCAAATGCCAAGGACAACCCCAAAGCAATTAGCAACTACAATCACCATTTAATCATGTCATACCTAATACACAGCCTAGAGGAATCCCTCAAGACAAGCAAAGGTTCCTTAGCCGAGAGAGCTGCTATCACCAAAAATGACAGAGATGAAAAGGGGAATGCATTTTTAAGTCACATTAAGAGCCCTTTCTTCTTAACCGTGGACAGCAGAAGCACTTAAATAATCAACACTATTGTATTCGTACCTGTAATGACTACTGTCACAGAGACAGCCATGCATTTGCTGATACTCAAGTGAAAAGCTTGTAGGTCATTACAAACGATTTGTGATCACAGTTTAAAGAGCCCACTTACATCTATTTATTTGTCATGTCAGAGCAAAAGACTTTTTAAAAAAAATGAATGTATTGGTTTATTTAATGTTAGTTTTTATTGTTTTCAATAAAAATGCAATAGATGCTCTAAAATGATTGAGTCAAACATTTATATTAACAATTGATTCATGTACAGGATATATTAGACATTTTGTAAATAAACCTTACACAGAAATACAGAAAATAAATGTTACAAAACTTGTCATATATAGACAGACAACAAGAGAAAATGGATAACAAGTATTCTAAAATACATATAAAATGAAATATCTGAACAAATGATTCCAGAAATCCATTTTTTTGCGAGGGCAGTGGGGTCACAAATAAGGGTGCCTGCAGAAACACTTGCACACAAACACATATATCAGCCTCAGCCTATCTGTGGAGAGGAACGAAATGAGATTTTTTTTTCATGGTCTGATACGGCAGTGTGCGGAAATGCATGAGGTGTTTTATAATCACAGATTCTAGGATTGAGTGTCAGAGAAGGCTTGGGTGACGATCTATCACTGGCTCACAGCAGACACAGGAGGTCTTTAAAAGAGATGACTTCAAATGCACTGAGCAGAGCTTCTGTTCTTTGGCCCATCACTGCCATGTTGGGGGGCTACACACATTCTAAAACTATTGGAGCACTTCTACAGCAAACACACATGAACAGCAAACAGCGTGTCTGTTCCACATGACTTACCTTTAGAACACTTTCAGGAAGACCAACTGCTAACACACACACACACACACACACACACACTACATTCAGTACCACCTAAATGGAGTCTGATACAAATCTGTTTATCCCCCCCCCCCCATTTCTCTAAGCAGCTGGGAACACTGAGCTATAACAATACAAACCACTCAAAAACTAAATAAAACAAAATAAAAAACACGGATGAATGCAAACAAAACAAAGCAAAACAAAACGAAACAAAAAATAAGCTTTGGTGTGGAGTGGCAGCTATTAGTAAACAAACACCCTGCATCCATGCCAGTAGGTGTCATTATATAAGAAACACTTTCACGAAGGCAAAAGCTAAATCTCATTGGCTGACTCCCACAGGTTTCCAGATGCCATTAGATGCATCCCAAATGACGCATTATACACTATGCACTTATATACTACTGAATGTACTCAACCGTGTAGTGTATGCATTTTAGAATGTTATTTTGTTATTCATAGCGTCTGATAGCCCCTCCACTATGCAATTAATACCGCAACACCCGAGTGCATGAACTGTCCAACATTCCACACTTTTTTTTTTTCTTTTTTTTTTTTCTGTAAATTAAGTGCATCATCCAGGTATTTAAGTGCACTTTTTCTTTTTGGAATTTTCAGTGTTAACACACTACTCCCACTATTTACAAAACGGCATAAGAATAGAGCATAAGTACGCAAATTGGGATACACCTATTGAAGCAAATAATCAGATTTTTTTTTTTCAGTGGATTAATTTGCATGGATTAATTGTTCACTTTAAGACTAACAATGTGCGCTAACAAAATAAATATTGTAAATTTTAATTTCATGAGGACTTGGTTGTGACAAAGATTGTGGTTGTGCCATCCATTTGCATGCCTGTGTGTTCTTTGGGCTAAGGACACAAAATTACAAAAGAATAAATATAACTACTTTAATCTCCAGCTGAAATTTGGACAAAAATGCCTTAATTTCATTGTACTGTTATTGAAAGGTCAAACAGTGAAATCATTGCTTCTCCATATTCAGTGGTCCAAAGGGTCACAAATATATTTGAGTGGGTCTGAAAAGCACTTAGTTATCAGGACCGCTACTCATAGCCCTAACCATTTCCCACAGGAAAATGAAACAAAGGCCTTCATTAGCATATGTGACCCTTCATTACGCATATGACTACTGAATGATGCATAAGAGCTCCGCCGAGCTTCCGTTATTAGCAAGGGCCTTCACCTTTAACCTTTCATCCCTTTTATATTTCATACTTCCTAATGATCCTTCATAAAGGCTTGATGGATATCAGTCGTTGTCGGATTGAGGTGTCACTGGACTTTAGCTGTCACGTTAGTCGAGAGACGTATGGCAGGCATAGGGTGGTGAAGGCTTTGATTTGAGGTTAGTTAACTCTGCATGCTTCACCCTTTACTCATTTTAATATGCCTCAGTTCCACTGAGATCTTAGGTCAGGTCAGTAAAGATGAGAGGAAATGCTCTTCAGCCCATTTTCTCAAATATGAGAGATCATACACTACCCAGGTGAAAAACAAGTGCACTTGCATAATGTAATTAAAGTGCTCTATTTTTGCACACTAATTTTGTACTTAAGATAAACTTAAGATCATCTAAGTGTACTCAGCTGTGCTATTTTGGGACACCATGAATATGAACTAAAATGCACTTTTAACATACTATCTCTGTATTTAAAAAAAATTATTTAGTTACCACTTGTAGTACACAAACCATCTTTAAGTACATTATGGAAGTGCACTTTTTTCACCTGGGTAGGGACTGATACTGTACATAACATACGACTTCAAAAAGAATGTATGTCTAAATACAATAGTTCAATAGTTGCAAATACACTACTGACTGTGTACAAAATTTTAAAGATTATTAATATTAATAATATACATACAGGTGCATCTCAATAAATTAGAATGTCGTGGAAAAGTTAATTTATTTCAGCAATTCAACTCAAATTGTGAAACTCGTGTATTAAATAAATTCAATGCAAACAGACTGAAGTAGTTTAAATCTTTGGTTCTTTTAATTGTGATGATTTTGGCTCACATTTAACAAAAACCCAACAATTCTCAACAAATTAGAATATGGTGACATGCCAATCAGCTAATCAACTCAAAACACCTGTAAAGGTTTCCTGAGCCTTCAAAATGGTCTCTCAGTTTGGTTCACTAGGCTACACAATCATGGGGAAGACTGCTGATCTGACAGTTGTCCAGAAGACAATCACTGACACCCTTCACAAGGAGGGTAAGCCACAAACATTCATTGCCAAAGAAGCTGGCTGTTCACAGAGTGCTGTATCCAAGCATGTTAACAGAAAGTTGAGTGGAAGGAAAAAGTGTGGAAGAAAAAGATGCACAACCAACCGAGAGAACCGCAGCCTTATGAGGATTATCAAGCAAAATCGATTCAAGAATTTGGGTGAACTTCACAAGGAATGGACTGAAGCTGGGGTCAAGGCATCAAGAGCCACCACACACAGACGTGTCAAGGAATTTGGCTACAGTTGTCGTATTCCTCTTGTTTAGCCACTCCTGAACCACAGACAACGTCAGAGGTGTCTTACCTGGGCTAAGGAGAAGAAGAACTGGACTGCTGCCCAGTGGTCCAAAGTCCTCTTTTCAGATGAGAGCATGTTTTGTATTTCATTTGGAAACCAAGGTCCTAGAGTCTGGAGGAAGGGTGGAGAAGCTCATAGGTCAAGTTGCTTGAAATCCAGTGTTAAGTTTCCACAGTCTGTGATGATTTGGGGTGCAATGTCATCTGCTGGTGTTGGTCCATTGTGTTTTTTGAAAACCAAAGTCACTGCACCCGTTTACCAAGAGATTTTGGAGCACTTCATGCTTCCTACTGCTGACCAGTTTTTAAAGATGCTGATTTCATTTTCCAGCAGGATTTGGCACCTGCTTACACTGCCAAAAGCACCAAAAGTTGGTTAAATGACCAGTGTTGGTGTGCTTGACTGGCCAGCAAACACACCAGACCTGAACCCCATAGAGAATCTATGGGCTATTGTCAAGAGGAAAATGAGAAACAAGAGACCAAAAAATGCAAATGAGCTGAAGGCCACTGTCAAAGAAACCTGGGCTTCCATACCACCTCAGGAGCCACAAACTGATCACCTCCATGCCACGCCGAATTGAGGCAGTAATTAAAGCAAAAGGAGCCCCTACCAAGTATTGAGTACATATACAGTAAATGAACATACTCCAGAAGGCCAACAATTCACTAAAAATGTTTTTTTTATTTTTTTTATTGGTCTTATGAAGTATTCTAATTTGTTGAGATAGTGAATTGGTGGGTTTTTGTTAAATGCGAGCCAAAATCATCACAATTATAAGAACCAAAGACTTAAACTACTGTTTGCATTGAATTTATTTAATACACGGGTTTCACAATTTGAGTTGAATTACTGAAATAAATTAACTTTTCCACGACATTCTAATTTATTGAGATGCACCTGTATATATTTTTTTAAAGAAACAGTACAGATTGGACTGAAAATTGTCCTGAGAGAAGACTGCTCAAAGCCAGAGCATGCACAGTAACCGTTGACAAGGATTGGTCAGTTTTGAACGGCATTGTGTCTGGCCATCTGTGACTCTTGTTTGTGCTGTGAAGATTTATTTTGGTTCCTGAGTATACCAGACAAGTAACCGGTGATCAATTAACTTCTTGTCTGAAACCCAGACTCCCAAAAGAACACTCTGGGTAAGAGGTCATGACCCAAGTCTGACCTCTTCCGTGTGGACATTGATCGCAAGCTAACGATTTCTTTGCAATCAATATCACAGTTGGATTATGTGATTCAACCCATTCAGAAAGCTCCTCTTTATGGGGTCAGTCAAGATAATGCCCCATGAGTACAAAGATAAAAAAGGAAGTTTTAATTTCTCACACAACAGAGAATTCTGTAATACATGGCTTCGAAAAATCACTGACATTTTCAGGTCAGTCTGGTAGGAAGTCCAAGAGAGCCTTGCTCTCCTTTTTGATCAAAAGGTCAACACAGCAGGGTCTGTTAGGTAAGCAAGCCGTGAGGAATGGTATGGCTTGGTTCCTTTATGGTTTTCAAGCAATAAAGGTTCCTCATATGCTGGCTGCATGTCTGGTGGTGTGAGATTATTGTAAAGTTTCTCCCACATGGCTTCTCTCTTTGTACAGATTTCCACAGTTCAGCAAAGCCAGCTACTGATAACACTGATTTCGTCAACCTTCAGCACTTTCTCTCTCTCACACACACACACACATAAACACACACATGCACACACACACACACACACACATGCATCACTGCTTGTGTTCAAACTAAATCAGAGAGCTCACACACACATTGAATGCTTCTTTGTAACTAGTTTTGTTGTTTGTGTAGCTATCAATTCCTAGATCCCAACAAAGAGGTCAAGTGAAAAGCTGCATGTGTGTAACAAGCAAATTAATCAAGATGTTTTTTAACTTCAAACCTCTGCTTTCTTCAGTAAAAAATCATCTTCTCTGAATCTGGAGATAAATCTACACAGATCAAACACATTTTACAAGATAAAATAGTCTAAAACATTTCTAAATAAATAGGTTTGTGGATTTTGTTGTGAGAGGACAACAGGGATGTACTAATTCACAGATAAAGCATTATTAAGATTATGGACTGGATTCTGGGCAGAAGTGATGGCTTAAAGTTAAGACGTCTTGATGTTTTTTGCAAACACACAGATTTTCACTTTACAAGACATTAATTGATGGACTGGAGTCATTGTCGATTATTGTGATGTTTTTTTATCAGCTGTTTGAATTCTCATTCAGCAAGTTATGCAATTTTAAATTTCTCTAAATCTGTGAAGAATTCTCTAAATCCGATGAAGAAACAAACTCTTTTACAGCTTTGGACAGCCTGAGGGTGAATACATTTCAGCAGTATTTTTTTTAATATTTGGGTCAACTATTTCTTCAACAGCCATTCAAATAAAGCTGTGTATTCTGACTAAATAACATTTATAAACATTTATAAATACATAAATATGGTTAATATTTATATTATGTTGTTTAGTCTTGTTTATTTTCCAGTGCCACTAATTCTGCACACACACTCACTCCAAGAACATTAACCAAGATTGTTGCTAGTGGGAGGAAAGATGCTGCCAGTGCACATGGGAAATACCAGAAAGTTGGGCATTTGCTATTATTCATTATTATTGTTAGTTGTCACACATTCAAAATGGAAACATAAAGATTACATAAATATTATATTCTCTATATTATAGATCGACACGCCCCTACTCAAAATGGAAACATATAGATTTGTCTCCCTTCGCTGTGTCTTAAAATATGTACTATACTACACAGTATACTTACACTACACACTTGACCATCTAGTGTATACATTTTTGACATGCATTTTTTACATTTCTTTTTACATTTACATTTACATAAATGCATTTGGAAGACACTTTAGTCACAGTTTTGAATGCCTGTGATGTATTGCCACTATCTTTAGTATGTTTATCCCCAATCCATCCTGCTAAGCTGCTGCACAACTAGTGCATAAAGTGTCCAGTATTCCACATTTCTTTTTTTTTTTCCAGGTAAGCAGGTACATTGTGAAGTGCATTATGTCTGAATGCATTTTTCAGTGTGAACAAAATGCTCACACTGCATACTGTATACTACAAAATGGGGTAAAATAGTGTAAAAGTCTGCAAATTTCGACACAAACCTGCACATTGTATATATATATTTTTTTTGATTGCTCTTGGATCGTAAATTTCAATGCTATTAAACTCTGCACTTGGGTTTCAACTCGACTGGGAATACTCCTTACAGTTGTCAACTGTAAACACACAAAATAAGAAAGAAAAGCGTGGAATGAAGATGTTATTTCTCAACATGGTGAACCAAAAAGTGAAAAAGAGAAAGCAAAAAAAAAGTTCATATCAGTCTGCTATGTGATGCTTTAATTGGCTGTGTGGCTGTTCGTAATTTGAGCTGGTATTTATTTGATGAATTAGAGGAGAGGTTCAGTTAATAAATCAGCTGAATGATGAATCAAGGCCTTAAGTAGGATATTAAGATTTATATCAGCAGCCTGGTACCCACTGACAACTACACAATCACTTCCCAGCACACAGCAGACAAATCCACATTGCTGCAGACAGACCGATTCCTTATCAAACACACAGAGTGAGAGAGAGAGAGAGGGAGGGGGTGAGGTGCCCAGAGAAGAGTGATGGAGCTCAGCTGCATTAGAGATTGAAGAAGGAGGAAGAGGGCGAAAAAAGAGAGAGGGAAATAGAATAATGTACATGGGCATGAGAAATGGAGGGTAGAGAATGAAGGGTAGAGATGGGGAGAGCTACAAAGGAGAGGACACATGTTTCAGAGGAGAGAAGAGTTTCTTATTAAAGGCTGGCACATGAGATGGGAGTGTGTATGTGCGCCCATCACACTCTGCCTCACTCTCAGCGCTCGCTGATGGTGAGTTATTTACCCCAGTGCAGACTCTGGAGGTCACAGTAATTGCTTTTTCCTGCTCCTGCAGCTCAGAGGAGGAGAGAGGCTTTGTTCCTAAGATGCAGGTGATGTCCACCACCTGCCATCTCTTTGAAGAGGAAAATATTCTGATAGAAAGGTTATGGGTAGGAGGGCGTCATTTGCGTTAGGGGAGGTGGGGACATGTCCCGGCAGGGATGTACACTAAAAAAGAAATAAGTTAAAAGAGGTATATCTATCTGATTTCCAGGAAAATTGTTTAAACATTCTTAAACAAGATAAAGTATTTTGAGGAAAAACTGTGTAAGCTAAATTGACTTGTTTTCAGAGTAAAATATTTTGAATTTAGTTGATTTGTTTATTTTACAGTTAATTGTTGTCTTGTTTTAATAATGCAACACAAAACTGTTTTAAGGCAAAATAGTAATTACACTAATATTGCAACAGAAAAAATGGCTGAAAATTTAAGGCAAACTCATTCGTCATAGGAAAGATCATAGACAGGGATTTTCAAACTTGGGTCTGGGAATTCATGTGGGACCAAAGATGTTTGTAGGTTGTTGAAATATTTCTCTGCAGTTTCTAATTCGTTAACATTGTATAGAAAAAAGAGGCACTTAACTGTTTCCCATCTTTCAATAACAGCATCCAAACAGGCGTGAAGGAGAGTAATTGATGTTGTGGTTGTGGCTGCTGAGGATGTGAAGTCAGTGTCTGAGCTCTATTAGAGAACTAACAGATGGGTTTTCACCCTTGCTCATAATTAAGCGTACAGAACAACTGAACACTCGAAACCATTTAGTTGCACGAGTAATGAGCTAAATTAAAGGTCTGACGAAAAGAGCAGGATTACCTTTAGACTCACCAGCCATAACGGAACCTATTAAAAGAATAAACACACACACACACACACACACACACACACTTGAATTTCTGAGTAAACATTCTGTTACATAAGATGTTTCACATCAGTGATAATGGCTACATTTACTGTCTCAGAAAAAATGGGATATTGAAAACCTGTCATTTGATTCTCTCATCTTAAACCTACCTCAGTGTTGTGTCCTGGTTTGTCTGGAGCACATGGCTGTCAGTTGGTATTTGTGTTTGCCATGTGTGTTTGTGTTTGTTACCCCACCCCTCTTGTTACCTGATTTTCTTGTTAGGGTTAACACCTGTTTTAGATCATTAGTCTCCCTTTATATTCCCTTCCCCCTTTTGCTGCCCAGTTCCCCCATCGGCTCTGGCTGCTGGATTCCCTACTGCCTGTGGCTTCCTCCCATCCCTGGCTGCCCAGCTCTACCTGCTTCCCTGACCCTTCTGGTTCCTTCCATCCAGCTGCTTTGCTAATATCAGTCTTGACCTCCAGCCTCAGAAGATTCCAGTCAAGCCAGCCAGGCTTCTGCCTTCACCCTCCTGGAACCTCTCTCCCACCTTCCCTGTGCCCTGGTGCTCATTGAAGAGCTTGTCTGTCTCGTTGCTCTTGGTCTGTTGCTCTCTGCCATTAACTCTGAAACCCCTTTCCTAGACACCTCCTGCGGAGCTAACATTTACTTCCTTGGACCTGGCTGGATTCTCTCATGGTTACCCTCTCTTCCTGAGTTCCTGTTATGTGTTTAGAAACTCAATAGGAGATCACGTGACCCTTTGACAGCGATCCACATCTAGTCCTTCGCTCTGCTCAGTTTGTCAAATATTATATAATCCTGTCAGTAAATTTCGAACCACTCTCTATTTAACCTATCATGAATACTTCAACAGTCAAAGACGATCGGAAAAGAGAGATTGAGCATTCGCCAATAAAGAAAAAATTCAAAGATTCCACCATCTCCAGAGAGGATCTTGACGGTGCTATCGCTAACGGTATCAAGCTAGCACTTAAAGAACAGCGAAGTACTTTGGATTCGGTTGTGGCCTTGACAGTAAGAGATGCGGTAGACTCTGTACTGACCCCAGCGTTGCATGACTTGCGTGCAGACATACAAGCGACCAACAATTCTGTTAAAGAGCTAAGAGCGGAGCTTGAGGGATTAGCTAGCACAGCGAAGCAGACACGTGACCGGGTCGATTCTGTTCAAGCAGCTGCACATGGATAGGAGGACAGTCATGGACTTAAGAAATCAGCTGGAGCAACTAACTGAGAAGATGACGGATATTGAGGATAGGAGCAGGAGAAATAACATGCGACGGGTGGGATTGCCGGAGGGGACAGAAGGCTCCGATGCAGCTGACTTCCTCAGAGCTAATCTTTCCAAGTGGATCCCTTCCCTGAAAGGCCGTGACATCGAGATTGACCGGGCCCACCGCGTGTATAACGAAAGGAAAAACTCAGATCGTCTGGTCACTCTCATCTTCCGTGTACTAAGATGGCATGAAAGATCGGCGGTCCTGAGGGGTGCTCGGCAGACATATCAAAATGTACGCAGGACAATGTCACGCTACTATTTTTTCCCGACTTTAGTCCAGTCAAGTCAAGTCAAGTCACCTTTATTTATATAGCGCTTTTACAATACAGATTGTGTCAAAGCACTTAACAGTATCAAATTGGAGGATAGAGTGTCAGTAATGTATAATGATAAGATTAAACACTCAATTTTCAATTTTCAGTTAAAGGCATTTCATTATTGAATTCAGAGATGTCATTGTCTAGCTCAGTTTAGTTTAAATAGTATCTGTGCAATCAAATCGGCTATAATCGCTAGAAATTAAGTATCCCCAACTGAGCAAGCCAGAGGCGACAGCGGCAAGGAACCAAAACTCCCTCTGTGACAGAATGGAGTCACAGCTACCAAGAGAAAGAGCTTTAATCCAGTCTTGAAGAAGATGACAGCACTTGGTCTCCAGCCCTTCCTCACCTATCCGGCGATAATTAAACTACGGCACAAGGGTGAGCAGATGATGTTCGACTCTCCTCAAAAAGCGGAGGACTTTATCAGCTCACTGTCACAGAAGAAGACTTATGCTGCAGCACTACAAAGCAACAGGAAAACAGTGGCCACCATCTCCATCCATCTATAAATTGGCAGCCTTCTCCTGCGCTCTTAATAAAACGAAGGGGGTGCTTATCCTTGTTAACAGGAAGTTACATTTAACAATTGAACATACCGGAAGTGATGAGGAGGGTAGATTTGTTTTTATCCATTGCAAAATACATAATAATAGGTTAGCATTGGTCTCTATTTACGGTCCGAATGAGACAGACAGTGCATTCTTTACAAATGTTTCCAAAACTCTACTTGAGCAGACTGATTGCCCATTGGTGGTGGGTGGTGATTTTAATGCTGTCGTAAATCCTGCTTTGGACAAATCTCAATCTGATACAACAGTCAATCCATCTTCCAAATTACTGAATAAATTTATCACTGAGCTCAACTTAATCGATCTTTGTATAATTCAGAATAATAAATCTAAGGACTTCACTTTTTTTTTTCTAATAGACATAAGACTTTCTCTAGGATAGACTACATATTTCTCAGCCCATGTTTAATTTTGGAGCTCCACGTCTCTCTAAAAAGCCTTCAAAAGGGCAAATCGCCGGGGCTGGATGGTCTCCCCGCTGAATTATATTTAGAAATTTGGGATTTGGTAGGGACACTTATGCTTAATTCAATTAATTTTGCAATTGAACATGGTGTATTTCATAGAGATCAAAAAACATCATTGAAATCATTACTTCTTAAAAAAGGGAACGATCCATTAGATTGTTCCAGCTACAGACCGATATCACTTATCCCATGTGATCTAAAAATCTATGATATAGTTTTTGCTTCTCGTATGGAGAAGGTAATTCATAGTTTGATCAAGGAGGACCAAACCGGTTGTCACGGTGCACACAGCAGGGAGGAACGAGGAACACGGAGACGAGGAGTAACTTCAAAATAATAGTCTTTAATGGTGACATCAGGACAGGGCAAGACAAGGCAAGGTTGACACAGACAGGAACACCGGGGAATAACGAGTAGACCAGACGAAATCTAACTAAACAGGCAGGAACTAAATACACATGACAATTACTGATAATTAGACGAAACACGGCTGGACAAGACTTAACTAATAATCACACTTAACAAGGACAGGAACAAGACCAAATATGGACACAAGAGGCGGGAACACATGACACACACGACAGAGGACGTGACACCAGTTTTATCAAGGGGCACAATACGTCTGACAATATGTGCCGACTCTTTCATATTCTTGACTTTGCAGACTCTCATCCGAGCCCTTGTGCGTTTTTTTTCACTTGATGCAGAAAAAGCCTTTTTCATATCATCACTTTGATGTTTCAGTCTCTAGTATAATTAAGGAATTTGATAATTTTAGTAGCTTATCAGGATACAAAATAAATTGGAGCAAATCTGCTTTAATGCCAATTAACAATGTTAAAAAATGACATTCAAAGATCTTAAAGTCTCTCTTCAAGTAAGAATCTCCACAGTTAAGATGAATTTGTTATCTCGGTTTAACTTTCTTTTCTCTATGCTACCACTCTCTCCCCCTCCAGGTTATTTTAAGGGTTAAGGGTTGATCCTCAATCTAAACTTTCATGGAGAGTGATTGAAGCTGACAAGGTTAAGCCAAATAGACTCCAAGATATGTTATTTACTGGCACAGGGAAAAAAAAGTGATAATTATAAATTTGGTTCGGTTGTGGCTAATTTGATTAAAATCTGGAAAACGATTGAACGTCTGATAGGAGGACCCTTCAAATTTTGTAACAGTACACATTTATGGCACAATTTTTATTTTGTACGCGGAAATCGTTAATTTGTCCAACCCTCTTGGTCTTCTTTAGAGGTAAACACACATGTGGTGATATATATATATATGATAATCAGGGCCTCTGTGCATTTCAGACATTAAGAACCAAATTTTGTTTACCAGCATCCGCATATTTTGTCTTTTTTCAATTACGTTCTGCTCTCAAAGTGTATGGAGTTCCTTGGGCATCTCCCATCTCCTCTCATCCTATGCGGGATTGGATTGCACCATCTTCTGGTCAGCCATCCGTTTCCTTAATATATAATATAATTATGTATTGCATTACAAAACCTCTTTCTATTAAATCTATTTGGAATCGGGAATTATCTGACCTTAATTTATCTGTTGATTGGGAGAAAGTGTGGTCTAACCTCAGCTTAACATCTGAAAACTTGGCTCATCGTCTTATTCACTTCAAAGTCATTCATAGAGCATACATAACTCCTTACAAAAGATTAAAAATGAAACTACAACCAAATTTGGTCACACTTTATATTAGGTGGCCTTAACTACTATGTACTTACATCAAAAAATAAATACAATGTACTTATTGTGTTCATACTGTATTGAAAAACACTACTGCTCCTATTGAGGTGGGATACGGGTAAGGTTAGGGACAGGTTTGGTGGTACAGGTAGGTTTAAGGGTGGGCTAAAGTGTAAGGGATGGGTCAACAGTGTAATTATAAATGTAATTACAGAAATTAATTACAGATGTAATTACATATATGTATTTAATAAAATATAAATACAATGTAAAAACATGCATGTACACAATAAGTGCACTGTACCAAATGATTAATTCAAATGTAAGTACATAGTAGTTAAAGCCACCTGAAATAAATTGGGACCCCAAATTCTAACTGCCATATATGTAATACTGCATCATCAGCTACTTTTCTTCATATGTTTTGGGACTGTCCTGTTGTCATTAATCTGTGGACACATGTAAACCTGGTTTTATCCTCCTTACTACAATTTGATTGATTTGCTAACCCAGGTTTATGTCTTCTTAATGATGATTCTGGTCTCTGTATAAGCTTAATACAAAAGAGAATGTTGTTTGCTGATTTTACGGCTGCGAAGAAGACAATAATACAGAACTGGTTTACACCGCACATGTGTGGAAAAACATATTGCCATCCATGACCTGCCGGCTTCATTTGATGACCTGGTGGACCTGGCACTTTGTGTTGAGACATGTATGAACCTACGCCGTCAGCGGGTCATGGCTCACTCTTCTTGGCCAGTTCCTCCTCATTCTGTTTCTGAAGCCGCTACTGTTTGCCCTGGACCTCTTCCTGAAGTGGAGCCCATGCAGGTGGGGCATACTCGTCTGGCAGCGGAGGAGAAGCAACGACGCCTCAACCAACAACTCTGCTTCTACTGTGACAAATCTGGGCATTTTGCTGCAGCATGTCCTTTAAAAGCCAGGGCTCGCCAGTAGATGGGGGAGAATTGGTGAGCATCACCCCTTTATCTGATTCCCCTGTATTTCGTACCCAACTGCCTGTCATTGTCAAGTGGGGGCCTTTTTCAAGGTCATGCTCAGCCCTGGTAGATTCTTAATTTCCTGGTGGCTCGGTGGGGCATTCCCACCACCCCTCTCAAGATGAAACTCATTGCCAGGGCTCTCAATGGCACCATCCTCACCCAAGTTACTCATGTCACTTCCCCTGTAAGTTTAACTGTCTCCGGCAGCCATAGTGAGGAGACTGTGTTTTACTTCCTCGAGTCCTGGTGAGACACAGCCCTCACAAGGCGGAGAAGTGCATATTCCACGCAGACTCAGTTCCGTTCCTGGGACAGATAATCTCGGCGAAGGGGTTAAGGTAGATCCTGCAAAGGTAAGGGCTGTCTCAGAGTGGCCAGTCTCCGGCTTTCGTAGAGCATTGCAGCAGTTTCTGGGATTCGCCAGTTTTTATCTGCGTTTCATCCGGAACTATAGTCAAACTGCTGCTCCTTTAACTGCTCTAACCTCAACTTGTGTTCCTTTCAGGTGGATGGAGCAGGCACAGGGGGATTTTATGAAACTTAAATCATGTTTCACATCTGCACCTTGTCTGTTCCAGACCCTGATCTGCAGTTTATTGTGGAGGCTGATGCTTCTGAGGTCGGGGTTGGGGTGGTCCTCTCTCAGCTTTTTTTTTTTTTTTCTCCTTGATGGAAAGGTGCACCTATGTGCATACTTCTCGCACCGCCTGAGCCAGTCAGAACGGAACTATGATGTCGGTAACCGTGAGCAGCTTGCGGTTAAGCTGGCACTGTTTGAGTGGCGACACTGGCTGGAGGCACCCATGCAAGCTGGCACCCAAGTTCTTAGGGCTATACCGAATTACTAATGTCTTAAGTCTGGAGGTGGTGGGGCTCAGGATCCCATCTGTCTTTGCTCGTGTCCACCCTGTCTTTCACATGTCTCGTGTCAAACCTGTCATTTCGTCCCCTTTGCCGTCTCGGGATATCTTGGACCACTTCTTGATCGAGGATTTCCACCGTCGACAGGCCTTTGTTTCTGGATCTCTCCTGGAGGTGGGGGTACTGTCAAGGTGCTGGTCTGATCTGGGTTTGTTTGTGTTGTGTCCTGGTTTGTCTGGAGCACATGGCTGTCAGTTGGTATTTGTGTTTGCCATGTGCTCTATTGTCTATTGTTACCCCGTCCCTCTTGTTACCTGATTATCTTGTTAGGATTAACACCTGTTTTAGATCATTAGTCTCCCTTTATATTCCCCTCTTGTTTTCTGTCCTGTGCCAGTTCGAATCTCTGCTCTGCTGAATTAACCTGACTTTCGTCTCTGCTGATTGTGATCCTGTTCCTGCTGTTCTCAAGTCTAGTCTTGCATAGTTTCCTTTCCATTTATTTTATACTTTTTGATATTAGGGTTTTTCCTTTGATTCCTTCCTTGAGGGGCCGTGACATTGAGATTGACCGGGCGCACCACGTGTATGACGGAGGGAGAGGCTCCGATCGGCCGCGCACTCTCATCTTCCGTGTACTGAGATGGTATGACAGATCAGATATCCTGAAGGGTGCTCGGCAGGCTTATCCAGTGAAATGCGCAAAGAACAATGTCACACTACTATTTTTTCCCGACTTTAGTCCAGCTACAGCGATCTGGAGAAAGGCATTTGGTCCGGTTTTGAAGAAGATGACAGCGCTTGGCCTCCAGCCCTTCCTCATCTCTCTGGTGGTACTTAAACTACGGCACAAAGGGGAACAGAAATGCTTCGATTCCCCTCAGAAAGCAGAGGATTTTATCAGCTCCCTGTCTCAGCAGAAGACATATGCCGTGGCTCTGCGGGGCGGCGACGGGGGAACAGCGGCCGCTGACTCTCCGGATGGCCGGGATGGACATGGATTGAAGCTGACAAGGTTAAACCAAATAGACTCCAAGATATGTTATTTACTGGCACAGGAAAAAAAGGGGATAATTATAAGTTTGGTCCGGTTGTGGCCAACTCTATTAAAATCTGGAAAACGGTGGAACGTCGGATAGGAGGAACCTTCAAATTTTGTAACAGTACACCTTTATGGCACAATTTTAATTTTGTATGCGGAAATCGTCCATTTGTCCAACCCTCTTGGTCCTCTTTAGGTGTAAAAACGTGCGGTGATATATATGATAACCAGGGCCTCTGTTCATTTCAGACATTAAGAACCAGCATCCGCATATTTGTCTACCAGCATCCGCATATTTTGTCTTTCTTCAATTATGTTCTGCTCTCAAAGCGTAGAGTTCCTTGGGCATCTCCCATCTCCTCTCATCCTATGCAGGATTGGATTGCACCATCTGTTGGTCGGCCGTCTGCTTCTTTAATATATAATACGATTATTGATTGCATTAGAAAACCTCTTTCTATTAAAACTATTTGGAATCGGGAATTATCTGACCTTAATTTATCTGTCGACTGGGAGAGAGTGTGGTCTAATCTCAGTTTAACATCTAAAAATCTGGCTCATCGTCTTATTCACTTCAAAGTCATTCATAGAGCATACATAACTCCTTACAAAAGATTTAAAATGAAACTACAACCGAATCTCAACTGCCATATATGTAATACTACATCATCAGGTACTTTTCTGCATATGTTTTGGGAATGTCCTGTCGTCATCAGTCTATGGACACATGTAAACCTGGTTTTATCATCCTTACTGCAAATTGATTGGTCTGTTAATCCAAGTTTGTGTCTTCTTAATGATGATTCTGGTCTCTGTATAAGTTCAATGCAAAGAGAATGTTGTTTGCTGGTTTTACAGCTGCGAAGACAATAATACAAAACTGGTTTACACCACATGTATGGAAAAACATATTGGATCCGTAGCCTCCTGCAAATAGTGACTTGTGAATGTACAACAGCACGAATCAATGGGGCCAAGCCTTCTACCATTGATGTTTGGCAGTGCTTTCTCTTTGATATACGTGACTGTATAAAGGAGTGACTTTTGTGTTTTTCTTGTCCTTCCCTCTCTCCCTCCCTTTGACTGGACTTTGAGATATTGAGTATGTGTCTGTTGTTTTTTTTTATTTATTTATTTTTTTTATTTTTATTTTGGGTGTTATGTATGAAAAATAAAAAATGTTGATAACAAAAAAAAAAAGGAAAAAAAAAAGAAGAAAATACAGATAGTTTTAATGAAACCTAAAAGTATATTTAACCAAAACTTTTATGCTTCAAAAAGTTCATAAAGAGATCATAAAATGAACCCTTATGATGAACAGATTTAATTTAAGCTTGTATTCACATATAAGCAATGCACATATATATAGAGCACAACTAATATGTTCAACAGAATCTCTACCTTATGTGCTTCATATGCAACAAACAACCTCAGAGCTTGTTCTCTTGGAAGCTGAAACATTACACGCAAAACAAAACCTATTTTAAGATAAAAGACACATAACTGCATAATGCCGTATTCTCAGTTATATACGTTATTCTAGCACACAAACACAGACAGGTACCTGGATCCTGATGTTTTTAACAACAGCAGATATGTAGAGCAGTAACACTGTCCTGATATATGGCCTGGGAAATGAGGAAGAGGGAAAAGAAAAATAAGAAAGAAAGCCCTTGAGTGGGCCATTACACGTTTACAACACAAGTATTGATGGAAGACATCTGTCCATCCAGCTGTTCAACTCATGCTATTATCATGTTCATAAAAACATGTGTGTATGCATACATTCACAGGCTCAGTACAACACACATCTGGAAACCAGCAGGAACACACAATATCACATTTTGCGCCAACACAGGAAATAAATTGTTTCTGATATTTTTCAGGTTTTAAGGTTATGTCAAGGTCTTGAAAAGATCTCATACTTTTCAATTGAATTCCTCTGGGACAGTCAGACAAAAGACTTCAGTGATTAAATGCCATTGGCCAATGTCATGCTGTCGTTGAGCATCTGTCTGCACAGTTTTGGTGTTCCACACCACTGGCACTAGTCAGACAACCATCATTAGCTTTTTGGCCGATTGAGCATGTTGAATTGGCGTCAAAGCAACCAATCTGTGAGAATCTGTGAGAATCTGAAGAGACCACTTTGATTGGCTCCCTATCTTAGCAAACCAGTACTAAGTATATATATCGAGATACAATATATTGCCAAAAGTATTGGGTCACCCCCTTCTAATGAACAGGTTTGACTACTTTGGTAATTTCCATGAGTACAAATCTTAATGTTTAAGCATATAATGATATTCTAGGGAATTGTGTGCTTCTAATTTTAAAGCAACAGTTTGGACAGGACCCTTTTCTAGTCTAACATGACGATGCCTCTGTGTATAAGGCAAGGTTCAAAAAGAAATGATTGATTTAGTCAGTGTGGAAGAACTTGACTGGTCTGCAGAAAGCCAAGTCCTAATCCAAGCTGAATACCTCTGGTGTGACTTTAAATGCAGATCTTGAGCCAAAAACTCTTTACCAAACACCAATGACTTCATTAGAAGGGGGTGACCCAATACTTTTGGCAATATAGTGTATCTTATTTCAATATGTAAATATTTTTATAGTGCCATGGCTGTCTGGAACATAGAAAGTGAAAACCATCTAATCAAAATGACTCCTGTTTAAAATGGTAAGCAAGGGCTGCTTTGTTTACAGTTTGTATAATCACCTCACCATTTCCGGTTTTCTTTTTTAAATGACAAATACATATGCTGCCATATGCTGGTATGGAAAGTTATACCATATCTTGTAGGCGCAGAATTTATTTTCTAGGTGTCATTGGCTGTAGTCTTTGCGGTTTGTCCAAGTGCAATTTTTGGCCCAGACATAGGTGATGCAAGGCAACACTAGAGTCAGCTTTCATTGCCATTAGTTCTTTGATGTCAGCTTGGTGTGTAATGGCTTTAAAAGAAGCAGTTGAGCAGGTGCATTTGTTCAACTTGGTAGATAACTAGAACATTCCACAGAGACTGTTATATTCTGAAAACTGGACTAGCCTGGAAAAAAAAAATATAGTAAATATATATAAAAACAATTGTATTAAACTCAATACAATAACTCATAAAAAATGTAGAGAAATGTCTGTTATGATTACACAATTAATCATTGCAATAACAAGTACATCACAGTAATCTAAAGCTGTCTGTTTCAAGCCTCATTTATCTAGATTGTTCTGATGAATTGTTTTTGCTTTATGGATGATGGTTAATTGAGTTTGTTCATTTAAACCATTTTCTTTTGAAATTTTATATATTTCCTCTCATAACTTAGCACCGCAGCCTTACACACCCATCGATCTCCATCCCCACATTCACTTCATCTTCAGCCTTTTTTCCCTCCTCTCAGCATACATGCTTTGCTTTTCTTTCATCCAATTAGTTTTCCTCAGTTCACTGCCAGCACTAGACTGCCCATGTAAGGTCTTCACATCCCCTCACACCTCCCCTCACTGTCTCTTTAATGGTGAAAGAGTTAATTAGGCTCGTCTCTCACACTCTCTCTTTGAGCGTGTGCCCATGGGTAGAGACGCCCCTCTTCTTCACTGATCACAGCTTTATTTTTAGAAACACAACACAAAAGAGTCTGCTGAAGGTCACATTGGCTCTTCAGTGTGTGTGTGTGTGTGTGTGTGTGTGTGTGTGTGAGAGAGATGCCATTAAAAACGTGGCTGACAGACTTGTCTGTGGAGAATAATGGATCAGCTCTGCTGGAATAATACAGTGTGAAAACAACATTTAATTTAAAGGTTTTTCCGGATATGAAAAATTTTGGATGAAAAAATTTAAACATCCTAGTCAAACAACATGCTTTAAAAATAATTTATTATTTTAGCAATATTGCAAATTAACATGAACACAAGAAAGAAAAAAAACTTGATTTTTCATTTGAGCAGATGAATGCAATATAGGTAAATTAATGAATTAATTAGTTAAATAGTTAATTAATTAATAAAATAACTCAAAACACAACACAACTGTAAAAGCCCAAAGTTACAGCACCATTAAAAATTCAACTTGACACGCTTCTCTTCTTTTATTAATAAATAAACCTATCACTTGAAGCAAAATACTTAATGGGTAATTATGGGAAATAACTGGTTTCCCCATACACTTTTAATGCCTGTTTTACCCCATGACCCAAACCCTCCACCAGCCCCCCTCCAGAACACCTCATAATTAACAACATACTGTATCATAGCAAAATACTCCTTATTCTCTTCATGCAAGGGCAGAAGATGCGTAGTGTTAATTAACCAATGTAAAAGTGAGCAAACAGAGTTGTACTGCATACAATGCTCTCTTATTCCCTCTCTCTCTCAATCTTTTTTTCTGTCTATACCTCTGTATCTGTTTGATATCATTCAAACTCAATGGTCCAGAACAGATAATTATGGAAATACGATATTTCATAGTTCTGTGCATGAAAAGCTCTGAAAAAGCAACACTAACAAATCAAACCTAATCTGCAGCAGATTTTCTTTATAAAAGAGCTGCCAACTGTTTTACACCACCAATACATTCAGGGATGAGATAAACACACACTAACAAATACAAACAGTGAGATCCCCTAAGAGGACATGCAGCAGGCTAATAAAGAAAACAAATAAAGCGAAATAAAGAAAATAAAAAGTGTGATGATACTATTATATTTTAAAATAAAAAGTGTACACAATACAATGCTGATATTTAGGTGTTTTCTTCCTTTTCTTTTCTTATTTATATATGAATTCATCATTTTTTAAACCTAACATCAGCAAGCTTTTATTTTGGTGGGTTGCCAGCAAGTAAGTATACACTCTCAAAAATAAAGTTTCCAAAAGCAGGTCACAGTGTGCTGTGGACAGACAGGCAGAGAATCCAAAAAAGTAATCCACACAAGTCTTAAACCCAAATGCTGAGGTAAACAGAACGAGAGAGAAGAGAGATACAACACAATAAAGGTAAGCAAGACTGGGCACTCAATGCAGGAAAAGGAAGAACATAAATACAGATAGGCCATATACAAGGTAAATTAATAACGCACAGCTGAACTCAAGAATCAGTCAAATCAATATATGTCAACAAGTGGGAAAATCAAACCAAGGCAGACAGGAAAAGAATACAAACTAAATGTCCAAGAAACCATAACTGAACATAACTGTAACAGGGCGAACGAGACGAGAGACGTGCGGATCCATTTGCAAGCTTTATTAGTCAGAGACGTGGTCAAAACCACAGGCAGGGTCGAAACACCAGCAAACAGGTATGGCACGGGCAAAACACAAGAGCAGTCCAGTGAACAGACGGGGTCGATCGGCAGTGAACGTGATCCAGGGAGCAAAACAAAGAGAGATAATCCAGGTACATGATAATAGTCCAGACAGGGGCAAACAGAGTCCAAACAACAAGACGAGAGAAAGAGATATCCAAGGCAGGCTATAAACTTCATGGCAGGCAGACAGACAGACAAGAAACAAGACACACAGGCTAGGATCAAGACACAAATGACTCAGGCAATAAACAGGATAAACTAGACTTATGCCGAGTTCACACTGCACGATTTTAGCCCGATTTTTCACTCGCCGACAGGTTTTGATAAATCGCCGACAAATGCCCGACATCGGAGGCAAATCGGAGCTCGTTCACGCGAGTGACAATCGCGCAGTGTGAATTACCAAGGACGCGATCTGAGAGAATCACCGACACGTCGCCGACGCCTGTGAAATATTTGGCATGCTAAATATCTGGAGCTGTCGGCGATTCACAATCACGCTGTGTGCAAGGATTTCTGAATGAAAACTACATCACGATGACCTTCAGCCAATGAGAGACAAAGATACAGGGCAGAGGAAAGTTCGGTGAGGAGTTATAGACCATATCAGTATTTTAATATGTACAATTATATCATACAGAAACAAGCACAAACGCTTGACCAGCCGCAACATCAGCATAACAGTTACTGCAAATTATTATTTACCAGAACACAATCCCTGTTCCCTGCATCTCCCTCCTGCATAATCTGTTTTTGTTTTTGTAGCTGGAAATCAGCGCACAGACCATTTGCGGGCTATGTTTTTTAATACTTCCAGTCTCGCTCGAGAACAACAGTCTGACGCACGCAGGTTCTCGCGTTATTTCCTTTGTGAGGTTTTGTTGTGAAACGTAGTTTGCAGATCAGACAGAGTTGTCGGCGATTCTTCCTATTGTGAAATCGTGCAATGTGAAAGCCCCTGTCGCCGATCCATCGTGCAATGTGAACACAGCAGCGACTGAATGCTTCCCCAGATAGTCACGCAGTGTGAAAACAACATCGATCAGACGAGTTTGAAAATCGTGCAGTGTGAACTCGGCATTAGACTCAGACTCAACACGGAATGGCTCCGTAATGTAGCTATCACTAGGAGAGCAATGAACGCTAAACAATACTCGGCAGTTTGAGAACGACCTGAGTGGGTGTAATCAAAGTCCCTTTCAAGGAAAGTCTGTTCACTCGGCCGCCATATTTGCAACGCCTCCGGGCAGCTCAGACAAGACCAAGTCCTATGAATGGGGGAATCCTGAAATCTCAAAAACGGCTCGCTGAACTTGCGATTAAATTACATATTTCAAATCAGAAATAAGATCTGAAATGAACTGCCCCATAAATGTTGTTTCTTATGCTCAAATAGCATTTAAAAATCTTAGCCAATGCGCAAGCGTAGCTTCAATGTGCTTATGACTGTGCAGCTGCTGGTCCCATAGATATGTATACGTATATGTCTATGGCTGGTTCCATAGACATATATAGACTCCCTATTCGACCGCTCCAGGCACGTAGATGCGGCCACCATCTTGGAACGGTCAACTTGATGTCATTCACCATATTGTAGGTTCGCACAGAGTCGTTGGGTTCAAAGATTGGCTGTGCAGGATTGTGGCATCTTTCGAATATTCATTGATTACTATGGTGGATGATGTCAAGTTGACCACTAGAACATGTCAGACGGCTTACGTATAGCGGCCCATAGAAACAGTCGCTAATGAGGCATCTACGTATATATATCTATGGCTGGTCCAGCCCCAGGTTTCAATGGTAACCAGAGCTTCTAACGGCCGCTGCAGTGACGCAATGACTCAGAGATGGGACCAAGTCATTGTTTAGCAAGTCACAAGTAAGTCTCGAGTCTTTGCATTCAAGTCTCGAGTCAAGTCCCGAGTCAAAATAGGCAAGTCCAAGTCGAGTTGCAAGTCCTCAACTTTTAGCTTCAAGTCTTAAACAAGTCATTAGTGCTCTTTGCCCAAATTAGTGTCTCAATATTAATTACCACATCAAATTTATCGTAATTTATATCAGGAAGTCAGGTAGAATATGTTTTTACATAGTTTAATTTCATGTGAGATGGGTGCCCTTAGTAAAACTACTCAAGTTCAATTTAGGGATTGTGCCAAGGGACAAGGACAAAAAAAAACTATTTTATTAGTAACAGAATAGCAAAGACAACAGAATTTCATAACAGCTGCAGTACTTTGCATGTGTGCCTAAGAAGAATATATGCTTCTAGGTGTTATATCTAAACCAATGAGCCATTATTTGGAACCTCAATGAAACAGATTTAAAAGCATGTGAGCAGAAACGCAGAAAGAACTGTTTCGAAGAACTATAAGAAAAACTGCTACCATACTTTACAAGTGAGAGGAAACATGCAATATGGATGCAGAAAAACTCATGAAGACAGTCATTCAAAAATAATGTGCTACCATCCTTTATAACTAATAGTAACAAAGACAAAATGTTGTACTTTAAATGTTACGTTTATAATATGCATAGTTGATCGCTAAATTTAGGGTCTATGAGCACTATACAGACTGATTTACAACAGGTGAATTCAATTATTTACCCCGAAAGAAATAAAAGTGAAATGAGTGCCTGGTGAAGAGGGAGAAAATTTAGTATATTTTATAGTTATATATAGGCTAAAATTCACAAATCATTTTGTGAAAGAAACACTTCTTCAAATTATATTTTAAATGATCATTAGGCCAAGTGCCGCTTTTTCTATCAAATTATAGCTAAATTGTTTGCAATGATTAATTTTAAATCTAGCTTAAATCAAGGTTTATCTAATAATTATTTTGCACTTTAAACCTTTAAAAATAAGCAGGTTTACATTTTAACCCATCATTTTGATCCTGGATTTAAGTAATATTTAAGATTAACTTTAATCCTGTTGCACCATAACTTTAAACTGATTTAAATCTTGATTATGGATTAACTTTAAACTTAATGGAGGTTTAAATAAAATAAAATGCACATGCAATTAAAATATGCAACTGATTGAACAAAAAGTGGGGATCTGATCAAAAAAAAAAAGGTCTCGGAGAGGTGTTTACAAATTAAAGTACATGGAGTTGACAGAGTGCGAGTATCGTGGCGGGATGGTGCACCTCGGTGTCGGACAAACAAAAGAAATGAGGAATATGTTTACCATTTAACAGCAGCGGTCGGTGATGGTAAGGCGAGCACCAGTGATCGCGGCAGCGCCTCTTGTTTCTCATGCCCGCTCCGTGTGTCTGCTGGGCGGCGATCAAACGGGCAGGGCAGCGCTTTTCACGAGCGGAGATAGCCACTAGACGAATCATGTAATTTTTTTTTTTTTTTTCTTATCTTGGTTCTTTTGTCGAAAGTTATGCTATTACTCCATTAATTTATACTGTATATCAAGCCTCCCTGAACGCAGTCTCTGGCTTATTGCCAGTCAAGCCCAAGCACGCTGCACCTGTCTAGAGTGATAACGACGCTGATCTGATCAAGTCTTTCCGAGTCACAGGGCTCAAGTCCAAGTCAAGTCTCGAGTCATTGCTGTCAAAGTCTAAGTCGAGTCTCAAGTCGTCTTTAATTATGTCGAGTCGAGTCGCAAGTCATCAAATTTGGGACTCGAGTCCGAGTCAAGTCTCGAGTCATGTGACTCGAGTCCACACCCCTGCAATGACTTTACCAATCAACAATTGGTTCTTTCATTTAAAGGCGGGACTATCCCGCCATATTGCTTGTTGCACTGGGCTTGTTTGAGATGAGCAAAATCTGCGCAGAACCGATCACCGGTGATCACCGCGAGGTGCATGCCGGTTAGAAAAGTGTCAGAGTTACGTCCGCCTTGCTCTGATGTCATGCTGACATGTGCCAAAAAACTCTCGCGACGGCGAGGCGGCTGTGTCCGATTGCAGTCGCGCACAGTTGCTCTCCACCGACTGCGCTGATAAAAAGCATGATGGGAAATGACTGACTGACGACATAGCTGAATGCTCATTGGTTCAGACAACCGTGATGCTGCGTTCTCTTCTAAAATGTTTTATTTTTTAAATCTGATTTCATGCGATTATGTATTTCAATTGTGCATGAATATTCCCAAACACTATGACAGTGCGATCTCTGTGTGAGATATGTGATTGTTGTCATATTTTCTATAAAAATCTAAAGTACATGTTTGAATTAAAATAAAAAAATTTATGATAAATACACCTTTCGTATGGAATTAAATAGCAAGCACTTTGAGTGTCTTCATCATATTTATATTCATATAAAAACAACAGAACTGAAATGATATCATGTTTATCAGCAGCACAGCATATGAGTGAGAATAACGCGATATCTGCCTTTGATCTCGTAGGTATCTGTTCCACTTCGAGAGGGCAGAACCGTCCGTCTTGACTGCGCTTATTTCACTCCTCCCCTCACTTGCAGCCGCCTACTCTGGCCTACATTTCAGGCGAGGCGAGGCGCATCTCAAACAAGCCTACTTTCTTCCATTCATACATATAGGAGTGAAGTGTAGTATAGTGTGTGTGTGATTGGTTACAGCTGTGTGCAATCAGTGCAATGGATGATGGGAAATGCCTTCCAGAGTGACGTGCAACAGTCTGTGTGGTGTGAGAGTCAATATGATGGAAGGGCGACCTCTGGTGGTAATTGGGCGGAAGTCCATGAACCGGATTCGTGACAATAACTGTGACAAGAAGAACCATTTTGGCTTCCCCCAAAAAATTTCAGTTAACAGTTCTCAAAAGAAACATAATTTTCTTAGAGTAATTTTTTAATAATTTAAAGAACCTTTAACCACTATAAAGAACCTTTTGTGCAATGGAAAGGTTCCATGGATGTTAAAGGTTTTTAATGAAATCATCAATGCCAATAAAGAACCTTCATTTTTAAGAGTTTATGTGCTGCCAATTTTAGCGCTGCAGAGTGAAACGTGTCAGTGAATGAAATGTCATTGTTTTGCATTTCGCTCTGAATCCAGCAGCTCACAGCCTAGATTTATGCTTTCAGTTCGAAATGGAAATCTTATTCAATATAACAGTTAGTCGATCTAAATCAATGATTGTGCATTAACAGCTGTCAACCATGTAGGTACGCAACTGAGCAGTCTGAACTTATTTACCCAGTGCATTTTTTATTTTGGTCATGCATACGCACCTGCACACCACTTATGTGCATTCCTGTCTGTAATTACACTGTTACATAGTCAGTTTTCATCACCGCCAGTTCTTTGTTAGCTTGGGGTATCACAGCCTTAACAGGTTCAAAGAAATTTTAAAATCCGAATTAGTAATGAGTAATAGCCAATTTTCCCTTGAGTTATGAAATTTGTGGCAACCAAAACAAACAAATGCATAACCAAAGAGAGGCACTGTTTACACCTCATGAACAGTGTCATGCTGTATACAAGCTAATCATTTATTATCATTTATTTTCCCTTAGAGGCCCATTTTCCACTCCTGCACCTTTAAGAAATTCCCCTTTGCATGTGAAATTAAATTCAGATAAACTGTGAATAAATACAAGTGATGTACAGTCTTTCAGTGTCAGAGCCTTTGCAGTGTGAAGAGAGTGAGAAATGTAAGTATGTCCCAGCAGAGACATCCACAGGTCTTACATCTCACCAAAACAGACTACAGGCTTTCCCAAGAGAGCCATTAAAATCTCCTCATCACTAGAGAGCTGTTTGTGAATCTCGCTTCCTTCTAACCTTGAAACACAAGCACACACTCATAAATCCAACAGAGAAAAACCTTGAAATAAAACAAGGAAGAGATTAAACAAGAGTCTGACTGCTCTGGCCTTGAAGGAGGCTGTGTGTCTGCTATTTTTCAGCGCTATCTAATATCTGCAGCAGTTTGCTGAGGTAAGAGCTCTCCCCTAGTCTGAGGCTGTGTTTCAGGGGCACATAACTAACTCTGGGTTCATCCTGCCATTAATATCATCTTATAGGCACTCCCACATATCGAAATGCCACGATGGTTGCGGTGTAAAGCCACCAGGTGACAGAGTGAGTCAGAGCAGCGGAACTGATTGCAATGTGGCGGCTGTTCCTCTCAGCACCATTACCCCCCCACCCCTCTTCAAACCCCCTGGTCCTGCACTTATAAGCCGTGTCTCAGTTCCCTGCTATTGCTGCTGATATTGCCTTGCCATTACATCAGTCACGGCAGCTGCCCCTTAAGGATCCACAGCGTGACTCGGGGGAGGGAAAGCTATTTCACTCCTATCGTCAAAACCTGCTCCTTCTCTGTTTATAACTTCCCATCCAAGCTCAGACATAGAAACAAAACAGACAAACCCACAAGAGCTCAGTTTATTTTTTATTTTTTTATACTTGCAGTGCTCCGAGAGAGATGCAGTACATTTGATAGAGCCCATCCACCCCTTTACTGTGACCTCAAACAGGAGTGCACCTCTTTCTTACCTCTTACATGCCCAGAACGTTCCCAGAACATTTGTTTCTGTTTATTAAAAAATGAAACCTAAAACTATTCCTACAGTGTTAGGAATTGATTCTCCAAGAAATAAGAAAAGGGGAACTACAAACACTTACGCTAGGAGTACATTATGTGTATACTGGGTCAAAGGTCAAAAATCTGTGTTAATAAAGAAATCTAATGATTCAGTGCTCATGACACTGAGCACAAAACCTCCCGCCAAAGAGGAAAACAAGCTTCCCTTTCTCATTCCTTTCTGGTCTCCCTCCTCTCTCACTCTTCCTGCTGAGGGCACATGCCTAAGAGATTGATGTAGCTGGCAAGAGTGTTGCCATGGTGCTACCTGACGATGAGGAATGAACCACAAAGTGAACACGGGGTGTGAGAGAGTGAGTGAGTGAGTGAGAGAGAATGAGAGAGCATGTATAACGCAAAGCAACAGACAGTGAAAGAGAGCGAGAATGGGGGATCTCTGTTTCATAGAGTGTCGACGTAGCCGCAAACTCCATTCTGCAGAATTAAATCATTGTGCTTTCCCATAGACACCTCACTGAATTATTTATGTTCTCTCTACGCCCGCTCCGCCTCTGATAAAGTTACAGCTGCCACTAATCTCCAATTTGATGAGGTGAGCTTTAAACAAGGGATTCTGGGCAAACATTAAGCGCATATTGTCTTTTACAGATTCGATTGCTTTTTTATTGTTATTGTTATTAATGCACTAGGCACAGTTCCTGCAAATGCCAAATCACTACACGAGGGAGAGTGACCCTTGACAATGGAGATATTAACCTGCAAATGAAGTCCGCACATTTTAAAAATACACCCACACGCCATTTGCCACTATAACCTACAAAGTAAACAGCAATTTGTGTCTTGAACAAAAATTCCACTTAATTTTCAGTTAAGAGCAGCTGGAAAGCATTATTTGGCATTTTTATTAAGGTTCAATCAGACTCATTCTTCCCAAAGGATTTTTTCCCCCCTGTCACACAACATCATAACAAGACGAGCAGTTGTCACAAAAAATACAACTACAGGCACTTTTTATTTATTTATTTATTTTTGCTACTTTAATTATTAGTGGAGTTTTTTTTCCCTCCCCAGACCCATATTTTCAAATGGTTAAATAACCAAAAACAATGAAACAAACCTAACATTTCCTTTTTGTTTTAAACAGCATTGAATATTTATTTTGTGAATTGAGAAAATTATTATACAAATCATGACTGCTATTCAGTCCTGATAGTCAATAGTGAGCAGATACATAAAATTACATAAAATTATCATTATCCAGACAAAGAAGTCTTCAATGTTATTATTGTTATTATTTTTAAATGTTTCAAATGTTATCAAAATAAAATATAGAATTTAAGAGAGTGAAGAAACACCCAAATAATCCACACCATTCTATCTCTTATGACTACTTTAAACAGAATTTCTTTAAATACACCACTCTCCACATAGAGTGCCACTAGACAGAGACACAATTAGTTCCAGAGTGCCATGTATTGAGCTTGTTAATTGTCCCATTGGACTGGTATTACAGCACAGACCAGCATGCTGTAGTTATGAAGGCCATTTCCCTTATTATATCTTCTATCTGGACAGAGATAAAGTGAACTGGTGCAATTGTCTCTGTTAAGAAATGCTATGCAGCTTCAGTTTAATTAATCAAAAAAGGACATCAAAACCAAAGACGCTCAAAGACGCCAAAGAATTTGATGTCACACTCACTTGCAGTCACGCCTTTGCAAAGGGAGGAAAGTAGTAACCCAATGGTGTGTGTTGTTACTAGGACGTCTTAATTGCGGGTGTACGATGCTGTCAGCCTGTCAAAAGCCCCCAGAGCAGCTTTGGAAACATTCTCTTTGGTATAAAAGGATAGGCCTTTTCATCCAGCTAAATGGTTTGTGAAAGGTCCCATTGACTAAATAAGCAGGCTGGCTCTCCAGTGCTCTGGGCTTTTGTGTGCTGCTACTTATCTGACAGGACAGAACAGCAGGTTCTCTCCAACTGATGGCTGCGTCTCAACATCCTTGACAGAGATGTATCATCCAGCGGACGCATTAAATGCTCGGCCATCTGACAGATGGAAGCTCTGAGGATGAATATGATTCTGAAGAACATGTCATTGGAAAGATAGGTAGCTTTACAGATCAATACCACGCTTAAACCACTCTCTCCATTACACACACAAATACTGCTTCAAGAGTGTCAGAGTGCGCCCTCAGAAGAGAAAAATCCTCGTAACTGTTATGAAGGCTGTCATCAATCAGAATGTATTGGCTGTGTGTGTGATAACTCCAGTTCCACTTGTTTTTGCAGTAATGGCCCTAGTCACAGTGGTTCTACTCTTCTCTAATGGTTTAGGCCTCCAGCCACAGCTGATTCAACACTTACAGGTGTCAGACTCAATCTTCAATGCTGCCATGATGCATGGGTGTGATATACAGTAAAGTGACAAAGAGGAATATAATAGAAATAGCTTTCTGGACCCCTAAGTGACTGTCAGAGAGACAGTTTGGTGTGTAAAAGTAAAAAAAAAAAATTGTTTGTTTGCTTAAATTTGAGTGTGCTGAGGGTAGTCAGGGATCTTCTGTCAGTGGACATTTGGGGATTGACCCAGACATTTGGATTAGTATGGGGACATCTGTTTAATAAAAACTTATATATGGTGGTATACAATAGTAGTTATAAGATAAATAAAATAAAATAAATCAATTAATAAATCAAATATTACATCAGTGAGGAATCATTTCCTAATTTATTTTAGACTCAGCAAGTCACACTTAAGGTCATTTTTTAGCACTACTGTATACACCTATTATTATGATGCATTTTAGTGACCCCATGTAGTCAGACAAGACATATTATTGTTTACACCTGGTATTAACATGAGTTTGAAATGTCTCCTGTGACCACTTGGATGTTTGGATTTCATCAAGACACTCTTCTCTTACTTAGTCACACTCTACATTACTTTAGTGGGACACAAATACTGTTGAGCGAATTAATCCATGTTACAGTAGTGTAGGCAAAGTAAAAAAAGGATAAGGAGGGAAGCTACAATTTTGACATTTTATATATATATATATATATATATATATATATGAAGAGTTCAGATGCAAAAGCCTCTAAGTGCCGTCTGAAATTTTCTTCTAAAATTAGCATTTTTATCAGGCTCCTATATTTATGTTTAGTTATTTCACTTTAATTGCATAGAAAAGGACCTATACATAGCTATTAGAGTAAAATTACTGACCCTAAACATAGGAGCCTGATAAAAATGCTAATTTTAGAAGGAAATTTCAGATGGCACCTAGAGGCTTTTGCATCTGAACTCTTCATATATATATATATTGTCATGAATCTGGTTCATGGACTTCCATCCGCTAGCCACCAGAGGTCACCCTCCGATTACATTGACTTTCACACCACACAATCTGTTACACATCACCCTGGACTACATTTCCCATGTTCCATTGCACTGATTGCACACAGCTGTATCAATCACAAGCTCACCTGAAAGCTATTACACACACCATATAACATGCACTCAGTTCCTGCTCAGATCGCCAAGTATTGTTCTAGCATTTAGCACTCTCCTAGTGTTAGCTGCCTCACTGAGCCTTTCCATGTTTCTGTTTAGTCTAAAGTATTGTTCTGTGTTGATCTCTCACCGAGTGATAGCTGCTTTACTGAGTCTAGTCTCCAGTTCTAGTTAGTCTAGTCTTTTCGTGTTGCCTTGTTTCCTGTTTCCTGCCTGTGGATCTTGGATTAACCCTTGTCTTGCCGTTCGGACTCAGTTTGTACCTCGCCTGGACTATTGCTCATGGTATTGGACTACCACTCTTCTCAAGCCCTCTGGATATTGTTCGCCGATCGTAGATCCACGCTTTCCTTAGGATTTACTCTTGGTCTTGCCTGTGTTATATCTGTTTGCCACTGTTTGAACCATGCCTGTTATGACCACGTCTCTGTCTAATAAAAGCCTGCAAATGGATCCTCAAAATATAACTATATATATATAATTTTTTTTTTTTTCTCAGTACAACACAGCATAGTTTGAATTGCTTGTTTTGGTGAGCTTCCTCAAAATATGTCCCAGAACTATCATGTTTTGGTTGAATGGGTGGCGACTAGGCAGAGCTTTACTATGCACACATCTGGAAGGATGAAGATGAGTGTTCGCACTACACATGCAATGTGTTAACACACATTTCTGACAACCTCCATATGTAGTTTCAGTTATGGGATTACAAAATTCTTTAGACCCAGTTTACAAACAAAAAACAAACAACAACAACAAAAAACATGTAAATACCAGGTGTGAACAGGATCATTTAAAAAGCTGATTAAAAAGCAAACAAAAATCACTGATTTTTTTGTGCAAGCAACTTATCAATGTTATAAGCATGTATAGCTCTGGTATTTTGTATGCCCAGTTTGCCCAAATGTCCAGACACAAGGATTGCCAACAAATTCATAAAGCACTGTATAATATGTTTAATAATACATATTTAGTCTCTGAATCATTCTGTGCTTATTATACCTGGAAATAAGCAAAATCAACATTGAAGTCAACACACAGTTTCAGCTTATTTCTTCAGTGTTGTCGGCAGACCAGAACACTATGGCATAATTTGAATGAGCTTCCAATTTGTTGTAGACAAAATAGCTACAACACACTACACTTTAATCAAATAATCAAAAAGTCTGGCTTGAAAAACTGTCTCTGAATTTTAGAGCAGAGGTATGCCTATAATTTTATTACTGGAAAATATTAGCAGACAAAATTTGTAAAAACATTCAGGGGTTAAGCTCCAGAAGCTTGTCTACTGTTGAGAGTAGTAAATACATGCAAATAGCAGTGTCAACAGTTACTCTATTTTGACACACTGTGTGGTTAGTGAACAGGCACTGCTGGCAGATATAAGTGTATGTGCAACAATACAACAAGTGACAACCATTAAACAGACTGGGGGAGGAAAAAAAATATTCAAAAGACATAAAGAAATAAAAAGAAGAAGCAGGGACAATTTGAATATGAAACAGGGACTGCGTGTGGGAAATATAGATGAAAATGCAGCAGAACAAGTGACTCTTTGGACAAAGGCAAAGTACATTGCTTCTGGGAGAAAAAAGAGGGACTGTTTCACTTTCCTACAGCATTCCACATCATTTGCATAGTTTATAAACAGTCCTCTCAATAAGCCTTTCCATGTAAATGAATCATAAAGCAACAGAGAGCAGAGAGGAAAGCAGAAGTACATTAAGAGAGGCCTGGCGGCCCTAAATCTATTTCAATTAGATGACACTTTCAATATCGTGCTTCTGATTTCGAGATATTGAAACCTCTTTTTTATGCACATAACCTCTGCAGAAGCAATCTCCCTTCTCTTCTACATACAATATTCTATCCTTTTTGGGATATTTTGAGGGACCACTAATTTCATGGAATTAGGTGAATTTTCAGCACAATTGTGATTCATAGCAGCAGTAGAAGAAATTAATATAAACATAAAGCTGCTTTGGTCAAACAGAAACGTTGCACATCACTTTACTTGATGGCAATTGTTTCTTCCTATCTATTCTCTTTCTCCCTCTCAAACACACACACATTTCATGTTCTAGCCAATAAAACTCCCATCTAAAAGGAGGAATATCCTCTCCTGTGAATGAGGATGTGTCCAGCATTCCCTGCTTTGCTCCTGAAAGGCCTGGGTAACTCTGATAACAAGCTGGAGAACAAAGGTAATATTGTAAAACTAATGAAAGAGATCTGGCTGCAAGAATCCTGTCTATCGATCAAAGACTTGGCAGTGAAGTGCTTTTCAAACAGCAATAAAGAGGCAATAGTTCTCTCCCTCTGGAGGCGAAAGCCATTTCCACATTCAGCACACTGAAATAAAGAGCAGAGAGATTATTATGAGCAGGGGCGGATGTGTCTATGTCTGACATACCAGTCTCAGCGCTGAGAGACAGATTAGTTTTGAAAACTGAGCCATTTTTTAAACGTCAACATTTCCATTGAGAATACAGTGTGGGATTGTTATGGTGAGAATCTCTCACACCATGAATGTGTTGGCGTTTCTTTGGATGATGGATCAGAGGTGTTGGATCTTCACTAGACATTTTAACATGCCAAAACGGAAACTGAAATTTCAGATCAGCTTCCAAAGGAAGTGTAAATGTTAGAAGTCTAAACACAAACAAACACAGATGGTCAGCTTTGTGAAATATTCACACACACATTTAATGTGGTGAGTTCTGAAATGAGGAGACAGCTTTTCATTTTGTTTTTTGCTTTTGTTTTGTTGTCCAATGAAAATTCATGTTCCATTTGATGTTTACCCATTTTCTAAGGCGTTCACATACATGTCTGAATTTGGCAGACATTATACATTTTTTAAGTGGCGCTTTTATTTTCATTAAATGTATATATTTTCCCATTACATTCTCGTATGTTTGTAAACATTTTTGTTGCATTAAATATAAACTACAATAATACAGTAAAAAGCATATTTCATCTTTTATTTATTACTGCTGCTGTTATAGTTATTAATTTGACCATTATTTTCAACTATTATTTTCATCCTTTCAAGTTCATTTCCATGACTTTTAATTAACTTAAATTTGGTCCTAAGCAAAAATTATGATCTCTGAATTGTTTACATTGTAATTAACCCACGAAACTATCCACTGGTTCTACTGTTGATGTTACATTAAAAAAGGGCTGTAGACACTTCAGTTGTCATGCAACATAACATTTGTTCAGATTTAGTATGGTACTGCAAAATTACTCTAAACAGTCATGGTCTCCCCTGCCTCCCACACCTTTCTGCTTTGATTAAAAAAAAAACTAACATGTACACTAGTGCAGAAAAAACACTCACCCACTCTCTCTGTCTATTATAGTGAGATTATAGTGATTTTTGACAGTGGTGCATTTGCATATTATCAATTCTTTCCATGCTGTTCATCTCCTCTTATTTCAGACAGCAGTCATTGTGCTGCAGAGGCACTGCAGCCGTCAGCTTTGTTCAAGACAGAGCGAGAGAGAGGCAGAGAAAGAGAAAGGGAGAGAGAGAGAGAGGAAGTGGGGAGGGATGGAGAGTCAGAGGAGACATACTGCACAAGCCATGAATTTCCATTAATCGTAACTCCTCTATTCACTCACTCACTATCACCACATACAGGGCACTCCAGAGAGAGAGAGAGAGAGACCTGTTAAAAATAATAAGCCACTACAGAGATGGGAAGTGCTGATTAAATTAAACTTGCGTTAATCAGAATTTTGACACCACCTCATCTCTCTCTTTCTCTCTCTCTGTCTCTCTCTCTCTCTCTTTCTACCTCAGGGCAGACTTATGTTAATGTCTGTGCCATAAGGTAATATCTACACAGACATAAGAAAGAGTCCAATAAACCTTTTTATTGTTGAAAGAGAAGCTAACCACAAAATTACAGTGGTTCAACCACACAGCGATAAAATAGTCTATTTCAGTTATTTCTAAACAATCAAACACATTTGACAAAAGCAGAAACAAAATCTGTAGAGATGGGATATTCAGTTTGTACATCTAGAACCTGCAGAGAAATAACATGTCAGAACCATAGGTTCTCTCAGGAATCTGGGAAATAAGAACTACAACTACCACAAGGTTGTAACGTTGTAAGGACAACAGCAACTTCTTAGCAACATAACATTTTTAAAAAACTTGACATTTTAAAAATAGTGGCTTCAAAAATAATTTTGAGACTTGATTGTGTCATTTACTGTATGTACTATATGTGTACTTTATGTTGTAGAATAAAATGTGAAAGTGTCCTCAATTAAACACCAGATCTTTTATCTTTATCTCAATTAGTTAGTTAAAGGAGTTATCGTGAACTGTAATATTTGACCCTTCACAAAGAGCTTGATTGACACTCATAATTCCAAATCTGCCATCTTGTCTGACAAACAAATCAAACAGGAGAGTAGATTAACTTCGGTGGATTTAAACTTGAAAAATGGTTTGTATTGACATCTTTCCGTGGTTCAAGTAAAATACATTCGGAATCACAGATTCTACGTCTTGGAAGTATGAACCAAATAACAATTTTCACCGGAAAATGTCATCTGAACAACTAAGTAACATGTCTGCCATTTTTGTTCTGACCAACTGAGGGAAAAAAAGCATTACAATAAATTGTGATACCAATGGTGATTAAATCTAATGATCCCTTAGCTCATATCACATCAAACCATGCAAAGTATTATTATTGTTATACTTTGTTCTCAAAATGTTAATGTTAACAACATCAGCATTGTGTGACTATGTGTATTTACTGTGTATTAGTGTTCAGACCCTCAGACGACACTGCATCACTCATCGGCATGATTCTGTCATTGACATTACTAAATAGACCCAGGAATACTTCCAGAAACCACTGTCGGTAAACACAATCTGCCGTGCCATCTGCAGATGCCAACTAAAGCTCTATCATGCAAAAAGGAAGCCATATGTGATCATGGCCCAGAAGCGCCGTCATGTCCTGTGGGCCAAGGCTCATTTAAAATGGACTGTTTCAAAGTGGAAAAGTGTTCTATGGTCAGGTGAGTTCAAATTTGACATTCTTGTTGGAAATCATGGAAGCCATGTCCTCCGGGCTAAAGAGGAGGGAGACCTTCCAGCATGTTATCAGCGTTCAGTTCAAAAGCTAGCATCTCTGATGGTATGGGGGTGCATACAGGTGCATCTCAATAAATTAGAATGTCGTGGAAAAGTTAATTTATTTCAGTAATTCAACTAAAATTGCAAAACTGACTGCAAAATCAATTCAAGAATTTGGGTGAACTTCACAAGGAATGGACTGAGGCTGGTGTCAAGGCATCAAGAGCCACCACACACAGACATGTCAAGGAATTTGGCTACAGTTGTCATATTCCTCTTGTTAAGCCACTCCTGAACCATAGACAACGTCAGAGTTATTAAAACTTACCTGGGCTAAGGAGAAGAAGAACTGGACTGTTGCCCAGTGATCCAAAGTCCTCTTTTCAGATGAGAGCAAGTTTTGTATTTCATTTGGAAACCAAGGTCCTAGTGTCTGGAAGAAGGGTGTAGAAGCTAATAGCCCAAGTTGCTTGAAATCCAGTGTTAAGTTTCCACAGTCTGTGATGATTTGGGGTGCAATGTCATCTGCTGGTGTTGATCCATTGTGTTTTTTGAAAACCAAAGTCACTGCACCCGTTTACCAAGAAATTTTGGAGAACTTCAGGCTTCCTTCTGCTGACCAGCTTTTTAAAGATGCTGATTTCATTTTCCAGCAGGATTTGGCTCCTGCCCACACTGCCAAAAGCACCAAAAGTTGGTTAAATGACCATGGTGTTGGTGTGCTTGACTGGCCAGCAAACTCACCAGACCTGAACCTCTGTTTGACCAAAGCAGATTTATGTTTATATTAATTTCTTCTACTGCTGCTGGGACTCACAATTGTGCTGAAAATTCACTTAATTCCATGAAATTAGTTGTCCCTCAAAATATCCCAAAAAGGATAGAATATTGTATGTAGAAGAGAAGGGAGATTGCTTCTGCAGAGGTTATGTGCATAAACTCACCAGACCTATTGTCAAGAGGAAAATGAGAAACAAGAGACCAAAAAATGCAGATGAGCTGAAGGCCACTGTCAAAGAAACCTGGAATTCCATACCACCTCAGCAGTGCCACAAACTGATCACCTCCATGCCAGAACTGAAGCAGTAATTAAAGCAAAAGGAGCCCCTACCAAGTATTGAGTACATATACAGTAAATGAACATACTTTCCAGAAATTTAAAAATTTTATTGGTCTTATGAAGTATTCTAATTTGTTGAGATGTATATAAGGTGCATATAAAGGTTTTAGAGCAACATATGCTCCCCTCAGGATGACGTGTATTTCAGCATGACAATGCAGAACCACATACTGCAGCTATTACAACAGCATGGCTTCGTAGTAGTAGAGTCTGGGTGCAGAATTGGCCTGCCTTCAGTCCAGATCTTTCACCTATAGAGAACATTTGGCGCATCATTAAATGAAAAATATGTCAAAGACAACCACAAACTCTTCAGCAGCTGGAAACCTATATGTGACCCTGGATGACAAAACCAGTCTTAAGTGTCAATTTTTAGAAATTCGCTGAATAAATAAGCTTTCCATTGATGTATGGTTTATTAGAATCGTATCTGAGGGTGCAAAATCAATAATTTTGACCCATACAATGTATTTTTGGCTATTGCTACAAATATACCCCAGCGACTTAAGACTGGTTTTGTGGTCCAGGGTCACATATCAGGCAATAATGGGACAAAATTCCAACACCAAAACTCCAGAAACTCATTACCTCGATGTCCAGACATCTTCAAACTGTTTTGAAAAGAAGAGGAGATGCTACACCATGGTAAACACGCCCCCGTCCCAACTATTTTGAGACCTGTAGCAGGCATCAAATTTGAAATGAGCTTATTTTGTGCATAAAATTTCTCAGTGTAAACATTTGTTATGTTATCTATTTTCTGTCCTGAATAAAATATTGGCTCATGTGATTTGAAAGTCTTTTAGTTTTCATTTTATTCAAATTTAAAAAGCGTCCCAACATTTCTGGAATTCGGGATGCATTTATTGTTTGAATTTCCTTAAAAAATGACAAAATTGAAAGCTGAGGCCTTGTTTCATTCCAGAAGTAACCTGTTCTGTCTTGTCTATCGGTGTTTTGTCAGTTTCCTCTTTGCTCCACAATGTATTTTTTACTGCTTGAGAACATGATGTGTAGTGTGAGAGCGGCATGACTTGTTGGACATAGCAACAATAACTAAATAGGGCAGGTTTTTGCGAAGGGTCAATTAAGCAGCATAATGGGAAAACAGGTAGAAATCGCTGCACAAAGTAAAATGTCCATTAAGTGGTGCTAAAAATACATTCAGTTTCTCCCAAAACAGATGAACGTGAATATGACAATGTTTTATTATGTTGGCTGTTGTGCATATTGTGGCAGTTTGGAAACTAAATTGTGGCAGTTGGTGCTAAAACTACTGGTTTATCACGTTGGAAAATAATATTTCAACTTCCATCTACAGTAAATGTTACCCTAAAGAGATACAAACAACATTTGCCAAGTCTTTGAGCTTCTTTGTGCTTTGTAGTGCATTCCAGTTGTACTCAGAAGTAAGAATTTTGGAGTTCCTGCTAGGAACTTTTAACAACAATGCGCCCTCAAGTTGGAGTTCTGACTCGGAAACTCAGAGGAACTGCAACATCCCAGATTTCACACTTCAAAATGGCTGCACAGTGCATCAACAGTAAGTGAATGTATTGTTTATTAGAACTTATGTTTGTTTGTCTCTCAATAAACTCAGTGGTGCACACAGTACTATCTGTGGACATTACACTTTGGCATTATCTTTGCAAAATACTGCTTCATGTGTTTTTATCAACTAGTTAGTATAACAGTGGATTCATCCATTGGTTTTCAGACTATTGTACTGGAACACCATCAAATCTGGTATCACATCATTCCCAGCCCCAATATCTGTCTTCAGAGGTAAATGAAAGGAAGCAATAAATAGTTCTTTACTGGATTTTTTGGAGCACCCTGCATCGTAAGTGCAACGCTGGTGAGCTACCAAGCAAGTTTTCTGCATCAGAAAATCCATACATATGGAGCAGGTTACATGACACAAATGTCAAAATGTATTATTTTACAAATCATGCACTATGGTAAAATAAATGTTGAGGTCATAACATAATATTGCGCAAGGAAATCATTGTTCACTGGTAATTTTCCCTAATCTTGATATGTTATTTAGACAAAAAAGGAGCTTGTAGTGCCACTTTAACAATTGAAAAATGCAGTGTTTTTTATGTACAATTAAGTTTCTTATATATTCTATATATTTAGCAAAAAACAAACAAACAAACAAACAAAAAAAAAACAGCAAAAATCTTTGGAGGAATTAGCTAGAAACATTACACATTAGCATGATAATGTTAGCAGGTAGTGCAAGAAACAAGAGACTGCCTAGCGTGTACATTACCTTGTAATTACCTTGTGAGCAATGTGACATATCTCAAGCAAAAGCTCCAATCTTCACCAAAATGACTACAAAAAAAAAAAATCAAAAAACAGAACAGAACATTAAACAGTAACAACTGGCCTCATTTTCTTCTTTAGTGTAGAAAAGTGGGTTTGACTGCCCACTTCCTAGATGTGGTAACTGTCCAAGATGTTATCCAAAAAAAAAAAACACAAAAAACAAAAATGAGGCTCAATTCACAGATGCATTAAGTGGTGTTTATTTACAGTGAAGCAGCATGAACAACCACAAAGTGTACTGTACATGTACATGTTTGTTTAACAACTATAACCCAGGGTTAAGTGCAGTGTGAAAATCCCTTACAGATTACAATGCAACACAAATTACATACAATACAGTAAAATTAAGTTGTGACAAAACGTTATATTTTCTTATTTTAATTAAGTAAATTGTCAACAGTATATACTGTACCTGTTATAGTTTGGAAAGCATATTTGTTCTTTTATCTCTTTCTCTCACTTGATTTATTTTTCTCTTTCATTCCTTTTCCCTGAATATAGTGTGTGAAGATTGATGAGTTCCTTTAGAAATCTGACCCCGCATTTCAAATGTCACTATACCGAGAAATACAGAGTGAGTTAAGGAGAGGGCACTGGAAAAAATAAAACAGAGTGAAGGTGAAAGGAGAAAGGGATAGCCTAGAAAATGAAAAAAAACAGAGACTCACCCATGTGTGAAAGACATAATAGAAAATGTCAAAAGATGTGAGGAATGATGCTTCTGAACAGGCTGTAAAAGCTCCTGTGCCTTCAGACTGTCCAGGCAGAATTTTCACGGCATCTGTCTCTGCCTTCTCTCTATATCTTTTTTCTAGCATGTGACCTCCTTCTAATCTGCTGAAATTACAATTTAGAAGGACTAACTATGTGTAACAGTTGGTATGTTCAGCTTGTGTCAATGTTGCCCATGATAAAACCAAAGCATAACTTTAAATTTTCATAACTGGGTTCTTTGGCAGATTTCTTTTTCTTTCTTTCTTTTTCTTTTTTTTTCTTTTTTTTTTTCATTCCAAATGAGGTAAGGTAAGGCTTACATAAATAATAATACAACAGCCCCTTGTGTGACATAATTTTCAAATTCTCATTTATCAGATATTAATATTCAAGGCTTTTAAAGTCAAAAGACAGTTGTTAAAAAGGGTTGCCAAACCATTAAACAGTTTTACAACAACAGGAATTTCCTTCAACATGAAATGGCACTCATAACATTATTTTTGGTGGGAACATAATAATACACATGTAAGCATTAGATGGATGAATGAATAAATTAGTGGTATAATGAACTATGTATTTTTATATATGTATTTATATATCACATTTGGGGTGGCAGGAGAGATTCCCCCTAATCACTTTTTAATTGTCTGCATTGTTCAGTGTTCTCATTGGTCGATTGGCATGTGGGCGATTTCATGTACCAGAATTGCTCACCCAAGCAGAAATATAATGTACTGTCGCCAGAACTGTATATTTTTCTCAAAGCAAACAATTTGTGAAAATCCATGGAAAACATATTCCTCTATATTTCTGACATATACCATGTACACATTATCTGGGATCATGAATTAAACGTTTAGTTAATGTAACCCTTATGTTAGTTACATTATGTTTCATAACATGACAATGTTATAACAATGTTATATATTACATACCAGTTGATACCCTGTTTGCCACTGTTATATACATATAACAATTTAATTAAAAGTTACTTAGTTTCTTAAAAGGAATGACTGTTAAATATTATATTTGTTTTTGCAGAGGTCAAAAACTGATCCTACAGTGTAAGCCAAGTTCTGCTTAAGGGATCATTGTGGGAGCTAAATGCTGTGCATGCTAGCACGAATGTGAAGATGCAGACACAGTAAACACGGTCATAATATGGAAAAGCTAATGGGATAAGTGGGGGCTTTGCAAATGTGGCAAGTGAAGTGTGAACACAGTATTAAATATGCAAATGAAACTAGAGGTCTCGCTTATGTCATATCTGTTCACTTCACCGCATCAGCCACCAAACAAGTGTGGTGCCTTGAAAACGTATTTACACCCATGCTCACTTGCATATTACATGTGCATGCAAGCAATAAAATACAGACACCACACAAGTCTTCTAGCCATACGCAACAAGCAACCACAAGGGGGCCAGCTGGTTAATGAGTTTTACAGTTGAGACTTCTGACTGCAAAACAAAATAAAAAAAAACATTCATGCTGAACCTACAGTATAACAACATATGGAACAGGACAAGCACTGCTGACTATGACACACTCTGAGGGCAAATTAAATCTGCAAAATATTAATTCTTGTATAAAACATATTAATACATCAAGGTCATGATTCTTAGACTTTCTTATTTTTGATAAATATTATTTCAGACCAGTATATGACCAGTATATGATAAGACATGCAAATCTACTGAGATAGCACACTGTGTTGGTTCATTTGAAGTTTTATCAAAGTTACTTATTAAACTAGCAAAAAAAAAAAAAACTAATTTTTATTCAGTATTTAATTTGAAACAACATAAGTAATATGCTTCTCTTTTTTCTAAAGCACTTTTCACATTACACTTAACAACAATTCTGTACAATGTTTTGATGATAACGTACTACATGAAGACTTACTACATGATTTTATGAGCACTAAATAGTTATTATTTGGATATCCTTTTACAAAAAGCCAGTATAACCTGTGGTGCTGACAAAATATAAGACCGCTAATATTCTTGAAATGTGTGGGCTTATGCAATGCCTCAGAGGAAAGCAAATGACAGCAGCTTCAGGGAAATGGGGTTTTATTAGAGCTGAGGAAATAATGATGACTGGGATCCAAGAACTCACTCTCATAATTTGTGTCAAATTTCAAAGTTTTTCCTGATCCACCAATCCTAATGGAAATCTAATAAAGGCCTAATCTTGAACTACCTTTTGGAAGTGTTTCAGTCCTCCAGAACAGCTTGCTTTAGTTATTTTCAGCTCAAATTGAATGAAGCACTAAACCAGCACTATTTTGGGGTGCCTGAAAAACCCAGAGTGCCACTTGTTTAGAAACAAACATATAAAAAAACTCATAGCACTGTATAGAAGCACATAGATATGTGGACTTAAAGACTGACATACACTCAGACATACATAAAGATGTACAGCAATGTGCAAAAACAATCAACTAAGCCTATTTAATTGATTCATTAGTTGATTAATTAATAAATTAGCATGGTAGCGAAAGAACACAATGAAGCAAATTACAAATTTATTCAAACCTCTGTTTAAGATTAGTGAACATATACATTACATTAATCAATTGCTTGACTTTAATCTCTCCACAAAATTCCTATATTTGACCATTTCATAAGATCAAAACAGCACAATGGCAGTGAGATGTTATTTCATGCTGGAGAGCAGATTAGTGAAAAAAAACCAATATCCAATCTTTGAAGCTACTTGTTATTCATACTGTGGCCCATCCAGGGGGGTATGTTTCCTGCTGTGCATAAACAAATAAGCTAGGAAATTGATGGGGGCTGCACAGAGAGCCTAATGAAATGGCGAATTGCTCTGCCTCCTTTGAAGAACAGCGAGAAGCCTTTAAGGAACACAAGGAGAAATGTGATTTCTCTCCTCCTTTTGCTCTTTCTTTTCTTTTCTCTTTGTTCTTTCGTCCCTCCCTTCTCTGTCCCCCCACTCTCACCCTTTCAGTCACTCACGTTCTGTCTCTCTCACATACACACACATATACACATTCCCCCTCCCTATTTTTCTAATTTTCCTGAGGACAGAGCAGCTTGGCACATGACATTGATTTCCATCAGCGTTTGGAAATAACCTCGCTGTTGCCCAGGCAACACACATTTACCTTTTCTGTCTTTTTTGCATATTGGTGCGAGTTTTTTCCATCAGTGAGGGAACGAATGTGGAACGGTGATGACAAATGTGCTCAGGTGGGGCAGTGAGCAGTAATGCATGTTTGTGTATATGTGTGTAAGTAATAAATGGTGATGCCCAGCTCTAGCAGGGCGATGCAGCATGACTGGGGGAAGGGTAAAGAGAGTGCTTGGGTGTTGAGATGAATATTCTTCTGTGATAAAAGAACAGGCCAGAGGACCACTCTCATTGTCCCATTATCACATTTCAAATGCCGAAAACCATTTCTGGATGTGTTTCAAGTAATGGAGGACAGTAATATACAATCTGTACTTTACATTTTTATTTTGGGATACTTTTGTTTCAATACATACCAAAGCATATATTTTTACTCCTAGTATATTTTTACTATATATCAGCTGTCAAGGAGCACGGAACGAGGAGATGAGGAATTTGTCAAAATGAGTCTTTAATATCCAACAGGAAACACAGGGAATGAAGGAAACACAGAATGAGGTTTAAGAACCGACAAACACTAACTGAATGGACAAGACCTTAAATACACAGACAATTAAGGGACTGGTGACTAGACACACCTGGAATCAATTAAACAAGGAAAGGAGCAAGACCAAAAAAGGAAACAAGAACAAAAACGGGCAAAACAGTCCAGGGGCGTGACATTACTGTCCCCTCCCAGAAGGTGGCAGAGCCAGAGCGACTGAGGACCAAGGTGGAGCTGGGAGGAAGGAGCCCAACGGAGCCAGTGGGATGAAGCGACGAGGTGCAGCCAGAGGAGCGGAGTCCTGAGGAGATGGCGGGTCGACGCCCGACCAAGGCGGCGCCGGAGGGATGAGGGAGCCCGGTGGATAGATGGGTGATGGTGCTAGTTTCTTGCCAGAATCCACTCCACAAAGGCGGCGAAATCCTCTCGAGGAACATCTTCAGACGACAGCGCTCTACACACGGTGGTCAAACTTGCGTCATAGAATGAGCAGAGCGTGTCATCTGGGTAGTGGGTGGTGTTAGCTAGCATCAGGAACAGTCTTGTATGGTCCTCGAGAGATCTGTCCCCCTGCTCCAGCAGGAGGAGGAGGAATTCTGGACGGGTGAGGGGATCAATAGAAACAACGTAAACAAAAAACATTGAGAGAATTGGGAAACAAAAATGGAGGGTAGACACACGGAGGTGTACTGTTTTAGGTCGGTTCTTCTGTCACAATTGTCAAGGAGCACGGAACGATGAGACGAGGAATTCGTCAAAACGAGAGTCTTTAAAATCCAACAGGGAATGAAGGAATCACAGAATGACATTTAAGAACCGAAAAACACTTACTAAATAGACAAGACCTTAAATACACAGACAATTAAGGGACTAATGACTAGACACACCTGGAATCAATTAACTAAACAAGAAAAGGAACAAGACCAAAAAAGGAAACAGGAACAAAAACAGGGGCAAAACAGTCCAGGGGCGTGACATTGGCAGTGTTCTTTTTGTAACATTTATTTATAGTATTTAATAATATTGTGAATTAGCTTTTATATTTTTATATTTTCAGTTTCCGTTTTAAGTTTTAATCATTTTTCATAATTTTAGTTTTAATTTTACTTCACATTTCAGAAAAAAAATAAGTGAAGAAATCATGACTTGCTCTGAGACCCAACATCAATATTTGATTGCAGCAGTTAACAACACACTCCATTCGGAGCAAGACTTAAATTAAGTGTCTGAACTACCATTTGGGTGTGTGTGTGTGTGTGTGTACACACACACACACACACACACAAATGGTAGTTTGTATAAAACAGTTCTTTTACTTGCCACATTCAAATACACTCTCAGAAATAAAGGTACAAAAGTTGTCACTGGGTGGTACCTTTTCAAAAGGTACATGTTTGTACCTAAAGGGTCCATTTTGGTACCTTAAAGGTACATATTAGTACTTAAAGTGTACATATTTGAACCTAATATGTACAAAAGTGTACCTTTTGAAAAGGTACTGCCCCAGTGACAGCTTTTGTACCGTTATTTCTGAGAGTGTACTTTTGTTCAAGTATTTAAATTCACAGCATGTTCTTAGGACATCGTGGCATGAAATTTCTGATGGGGCTGTCCTACATTGGCAGGACATTATTATAATGTACACATTTGTTTGTGCCTGTGTTGTGCAGAAGTTGGGCTGTCAGGAGTGGTTAACAGTTCAGTTTCTCGAGCTCTGATCGTAATTGCTATATTATGACCCTTAAGTCCCTCCTGTCTAGAATCCAGAGGGAATACCAGCAAGTAAAAGTACAGGTGAGAAGTTGATAAATGTGTGCATATTTAGGATTTAAGTATGAAAGTGTGTGTATTTAAATGATTTTTGCACTTAAATGATTTTGCAGCAGCATAAGTGTTCCCCACCTGTAGCCCAGTGCAGTGTGCACAACTGTTCCCTGGGGTACAAAATTGATCCTTAAACGGTAAAAAATTAAAAGGTACAATTTTGTTACTCTAACTAGAGGTATGACTAGTAAAAGTGCAACCAGGGGGGGAATTCATTTCTTATTGCCTGATTATAGTATCAGGATTCACTTAGAGAGTCTTTAAAATATTCCATATCTGCATTTCCACATACACACATTGGAATGAATAGTAATGATTGGAGACAAGGCTCCTCAGTCTCAGAAATAAAGATTGGCATTGCCAATATGTTGGTAGAAAGCAATTTGCACCTGAACTGGGTTCTGTCTCCAATTTCCCTACACCATAAATGTGCTGCCCAGCCCTTTCTCAATGAGACATTGTGTGAGCGTGTCACATGAATGCAACACATAGATCCAGCAGGTTCTTTAAATCAGCAAGACTGAATGAACTGATCGGATAAAGTTTCCACTTTCATGATCAATAGTTTGATATGCAGCACTTCACATATGGTAAAAACATAACAACATCAGTTTCTATCATCTCAAGATTCGATGGGGGATTTGAGGAGTATTTGGATGTATTAGAGTGTGTCTTGGGAATGAGAGCCCAAATCAGGTTTCCCTGGAACTCAAAAGCATCCCACCTGCTTATTCAGTGTTCAGAGTTCATTTTGATATGAAGATCGAAGGCTCAAAATGCCCTTATAAGACTTCAGCTGGGCCTACATAAACAAATTTGTTATTACCAAATTCATGAGGAGGGAAAAAGGACCCATCAGGATTGCTACTGGAGGGCAACGTTATTATTTTTCAGCCACTGCAAATGTATTCCCAGCAATCAGGTATTTGAGAAAGGGCAAATTTGCATAGCTACCATAGGAGAGTAAATCTGTTCATATAAATGTAAATAAGGAAAGATTTAAGTGTGTTTTCACATAAAAAATAAGTTGAAAACTGCATATGCATGGGCATGTGTGTGGGTGAGACAGACATAGTAAGGGGTGAAAGAAAGAAAGTGTAAGAAACATGAAGAGCTGGAGGGCACTGTAACTGTGAATCAGACAGCAGACTTAATTATCATTTTCCCACTGTCTCATATAGCAGAACAAGAGACGACACCAGGGGTAGGCAACGTCGGTCCTGGAGTGCCGCTGTCCTGCAGAGTTTAGCTACAACCCTAATCAAACACACCTGAACAAGCTAATCAAGGTCTTCAGATTTACTAGGACTACAGGAAGGTGAGGATTTTTTCAGGGTTGGAGCTAAACTCTGCAGGACATCGGCACTCCAGGACCGATGTTGCCTACCCCTGCACTACACCCACCCTAACACAGGGGGCAGCAGAGATTTAATAACATGCTTGTCCATATGGTAGAATGACATTATGGCTGTAAAGAGACTATACAGGTGCATCTCAATAAATTAGAATGTTGTGGAAAAGTTCATTTATTTAAATAAATAAATTCAATGCACACAGACTGAAGTAGTTTAAGTCTTTGGTTCTTTTAATTGTGATGATTTTGGCTCACATTTAACAAAAACCCACCAATTCACTATCTCAACAATTTACAGAATACTTCATAACACCAATAAAAAAAAAACATTTTTAGTGAATTGTTGGCCTTCTGTAGAGTATGTTCATTTACTGTATATGTACTCAATACTTGGTAGGGGCTCCTTTTGCTTTAATTACTGCCTTAATTCGGCGTGGCATGGAGGTGATTAGTTTGTGGCACTGCTGAGGTGGTATGGAAGCCCGGGTTTCTTTGATAGCGGCTTTCAGGTCATCTGCATTGTTGGGTCTGGTGTCTCTCATCTTCCTCTTGAAAATACCCATTAGATTCTCTATGGGGTTCAGGTCAGGCGAGTTTGCTTGCCAATCAAGCACAGTAACACCATGGTCATTGAACCAGCTTTTGTTACCTTTGGCAGTGTGTGCAGGTGCCAAGTCCTGCTGGAAAATGAAATCAGCATCTCCATAAAGCTTGTCAGCAGAAGGAAGCATGAAGTGCTCTAAAATTTCCTGGTAGATGGCTGTGTTGACTGTGGACTTCAGAAAACACAATGGACCAACACCAGCAGATGGCATGGCAGCCCAAATCATCACTGACTGTGGAAACTTCACACTGGACTTCAAGCAACATAGATTCTGTGCCTCTCCAGTCTTCCTCCAGACTCTGGGGCCTTGATTTCCAAATGAAATGCAAAATTTACTTTCATCTGAAAAGAGGACTTTGGACCACTGAGCAACAGTCCAGTTTTTTTTCTCCACAGTCCAGGTAAGATGCTTCTGACGATGTTTCTGTTTCAGAAGTGGCTTGCTAGCCCTTTTCCTGAAGACATCTGAGCGTGGTGACTCTTGATGCACTCACTCCAGCTTCAGTTCACTCCTTGTGAAGCTCTCCCAAGTGTTTGAATCAGCTTTGCTTGACAGTATTCTCCAGCTTGCCTTCATCCCTGTTGCTTGTGCACATTTTCCTACCCAATTTCTTCCTTCCAGTCAACTTTGCATTTAATATGCTTTGATACAGCACTCCTTGAACAGCCACCCCTTTCAGTAATGACTCTTTGCGGAGGGTGTCAATGATCGTCTTCTGGACCATTGCCAAGTCAGCAGTGTTCCCCATTATTGTGGTTCCAAAGAACAATAGATACCCAGAATTTATACTGTATGGATGGTCATTTATTGAAACTCAAATGTAAATATTCTAATATTTTGAGATACTGATTTTTGACTTTCATTAGATGTAAGCTCTAATCATCCAAATTAAAACAAAAGAAAAACTTTTGAAGTGTTTTACTTTACATGTAATGAATCTAAAATATATGAAAGTTTCACTTTTTGAAATAAGTTACAAGAAAAAATTATGTATGTAGAATTAAAAAACTCTTGATATAAGTGACACTTGGTGGCCGCTAAGTGAACTGCAGTTAACATTTAAAAAGTTAACATTTTTAACATTTGCCTGTTCTGGTTAACAAAGATGAATAAACACGGTAACAAATGTATTGCTAATGTTAGTTAATGCATTAACTTACGTTAACTAAAGAAAGTTTATTAACAAGCATTAACACAGTGTGAAACAACAGGGCTTCGCTGATTTTTTCATAATCAAACGTCTCTGTCAGTTCACGCATATCGAGGACCGCAGAAATGTGCGCAGCTGCAAATTATGCAGTTTTTTGTGGCGACCAGGATCTAGCACAATGTTTATGTGTTTCTTTCCACAAAGGACACATCTGTTTAGCGGATCAAACACTGTATAACCACAAACAACTTGGATTTTATGTTTCTAAATGAAACATGGCTTGAAGACAGCTGCAGTGCAACAGTCCTAAATGAAACAACCCCTCCTAACTTTAATTTTATAAGTGTCTGCAGGACTGTTAGGAGAGGTGGAGGTGGAGGTGTAGCTGCTCTATTTAAAGATGTTTATCAATGCAAGCAAGTGTCATTTGGTCAGTATTTGTCTCTTGAATACCTAGGTATTGTGCTGAAAGGTGCTCCACGCATGCTGTTTATCATTATTTTCAGGCCTCCAAAATACTCTCCAGCCTTTGTTGAAGAGTTCACAGAGCTGTTATCTATGATTTCCTCAGAGTTTGACTGTTTTACTATTGAAGGGGATTTTAATATTCACATAGATAATGCAGAAATCAAAACTGCAAAAGAAATTATAACTGTTTGAAACACTTTTGACCTAATCCAGCATGTGCATGGACCAACACACAATCGTGGACACACTCTAGATTTAATCATCAGTAGAGGTCTAAACATTTCATCCATTGTTATTAAGGATGTAGCACTATCTGATCACTTCTGTTTTTTTTTTTTTTATCTCTGTTACCACTGAATCTAGATCTGTCTCTGTCAGAAAGAGATGCATTTAACGAGAACACTAGTGCGCTATTTATGAAGGCTATATCTTTAACACCAAGCATTTCTGAAGACTCTGTTGATCTTCTGCTGGATTCATTTAACTCAAAAGTTAAGAATGTTATTGATGATATTGCTCCGTCAAGGGTCTGCAAGAAGAATGGCAGACAAAAATCACCATGGAGAAAATCAACAGCAGTTCAGAGTATGAAAAGACAATGCAGAAAAGCTGAGCGGATGTGGCAGAAGACAAAACTTGAAATTCACTATAGCATCTATAAAGACAGCCTTCATGCTTTCAATGTGGAACTAGCCACAGCTAGACAGACCTTCTTCTCAAACCTTATAAACAGTAACTTAAACAACTCTCACACTCTTTTTGCTACTGTGGAGAGACTGACAAACCCCCCAAGTCAAATTCCCAGTGAATTGCTCTCCGACACTAAATGCAATGAGTTTGCTTCCTTCTTTTCTGAGAAGATCAATAATATCAGAAAGGAGATTGGCATATCTAGTTTTGCAGAGGTCACACAGATTCGACCGCAATTTCAAAAGAAGTGACTATGTCTGTTTTGAAGCAATTGATTGCAAAATTTTGAAAGAAATAGTACAGCACCTTACATCGTCAACATGCTATCTTGACACACTTCCCACATCTTTTTTTCAAAAGTGTGCTCAACTGTTTAGAAGCAGATCTCTTAGAAGTGGTGAATGCCTCACTTCTTTCTGAAAACTGCAGTTGTTAAGCCCCTTCTGAAAAAGTGCAATCTTAATAACACCATGTTGAACAACTATAGACCAATATCAGATCTTCCTTTCATAGGTAAGATTATTGAAAAGGTAGTTTTTAATCAGCTGAACAACAACTTAAACTCAAATGGATACCTGGACAATTTTCAATCTGGTTTCCGAGCACATCATAGCACAGAGACCGCTCTTATTAAGATAATAAATGATATTCCCTTCAATTCTGATTCTGGCAAAATATCAGTGCTGGTACTACTAGATCTTAGTGCTGCATTTGACACTGTTGATCATAATATACTTCTAGAGAGATTGGAAAACTGGGTCGGGCTTTCTGGGATGGTACTCAAATGGTTCAGGTCATACTTAGAAGGGAGATGTTATTATGTGAGCATAGGAGAGCATAAGTCTAAGTGGACGTCCATGACATGCGGAGTCCCACAAGGCTCAATTCTTGCACCACTCTTGTTTAGCCTGTATATGCTCCCACTAAGTCAAATAATGAGAAAGAACCAAATTGCCTATCACAGCTATGCTGATGATACCCAGATTTACCTAGCCTTATCTCCAAATGACTATAGCCCGATTGACTCCCTCTGCCAATGCATTGATGAAATAAACTGTTGAATGTGCCAGAACTTTCTTCAGTTAAACAAGGAGAAAACTGAAGTCATTGCATTTGGAAACAAAGATGAAGTTCTCAAGGTGAATGCATACCTTGAGTCTAGGGTTCAATCAACTAAAAACCAAGTCAAAAATCTTGGGGTATTTTGGAGACAGACCTTAGTTTTAGTAGTCATGTCAAAGCAGTAACTAAATCAGCATACTATCATCTCAAAAACATTGCAAGAATTAGATGTTTTGTTTCCAGTCAAGACTTGGAGAAACTTGTTCATGCCTTTATCACCAGCAGGGTGAATTATTGTAATGGTCTCCTCACCGGCCTTCCAAAGAAGACCATTAGACAGCTGCAGCTCATCCAGAACGCTGCTGCCAGGATTCTGACTAGAACCAGAAAATTTGAGCATATCACACCAGTCCTCAGGTCCTTACACTGGCTTCCAGTTACATTTAGGATTGATTTTAAAGTATTTTTACTCGTTTATAAATCTCTCAATGGCATAGGACCTAAATACATTGGAGATATGCTCACTGAATATTAACCTAACAGACCACTCAGATCATTAGGATCGAGTCAGTTAGAAATACCAAGGGTTTACACAAAACCAGGGGAGTCCGCTTTTAGTTATTATGCTGCCCGCAGTTGGAACCAGCTTCCAGAAGAGATCAGATGTGCTAAAACATTAGCCACATTTAAATCCAGACTCAAAACTCATCTGTTTAGCTGTGCATTTGTTGAACGAGCACTGTGCTACGTCCGAACTGATTGCACTATGTATAATCATTTTCTATTCTTAAATGTTTTAATTTTTTTTAAATCAATTTTTAAATCACTTTGTTTTTATTGTTGTGATTATTATTATTTTTATTATTTTTAATGACTATTTCACTTCCTTTTATGTAAAGCACTTTGAATTACCACTGTGTATGAAATGTGCTATATAAATAAACTTGCCTTGCCTTGCCTTACCACATTAAGCCACAAATGCAAATGCAAACCTGTCTGGGGCATTTAATAACTGATTTGACTATTATACACAAGCCTTTCACTCATGCTGAGTCTACAGAAACATTTAGTGAAGTTATTAATGTAATTTCGGGAGGAGTATGCCCATCTACTCTTTCAATTAATATCGGAGTATAAAAACAGCCGCTTACCATTTCCGTTTTTAGTTCTTTCGGCATCCTTCCACCTCCCCATCTCCTCCTTTATGCATATTTATTTAATTTATCCTTCTGTCTATAGGGAGGCTTTCGGAGCTCGAGTAGAGTAGTCTCTCTGAGCCCTCCATTGCGGACATCAAGCCAAATCCGTTTACCACTAATGCTAAGATTATATGGGCACACGAACTCGTGAAATTACAATTATTAAAATGAGTAGATTAACCATTGCAAGCATGTTTATTTTTGCTTATGTGACTCATTCAACAATTTGCAAGTGATTAAAACACTTAAGTATAGATTACCAACTTGTAATCACATTATACACACACACTCATAATGTCTCTCAAAATGCCCTCAAATCATAGGTCACAAGAAAGAATTTCACCCATCGAGGAAGGAAAGCACTGTCACTACTGTTAACCAGGCCATAGTGGCCAAACATGATACAACACCAGTAGCATGGGTCTCAACAAGCAGGTCTTCACAATTTCCACCACCTTGACACTTTGTATTAACTTCAATAGTAACAAAGGGACTGGTAGGTTTGCAGCAGTTTCATAAATCTAAGATACTTAAGTAGGTCTGAGGACCCTAAATTTTGATAAGATTGGACGCTAAATGTAAGGCTGATGATACACAGGGCAAGTCAACTTTTTTGAGCAATGTTTTTTTGGGCACTTTCCCAGTGAGAATGGCAAACTAATTTCTATCTGGATATTTTAGATCAGTCAAGGGCCCTGCGTCTCCCCTGGTTGCTCATTGATGGCAACATTGCCCAAAGTTTCCCAGCAACATTGCTCAAAAAGTTGCCACGTGTATCATCAGCCTAATCGGCCTAATTAGCCTAAGATAAGTGTTCTTGTCTGAAAATGGTCTACTTTTATGGAACAGGTTTGCAAAGAAAAACAAATAAAAACCCTGAAAGAAGTTTTAAAACTTTAGTTTTACTATCTACAAATGTTTGATTTTAATATAAGAAGTATTTTTAATTATTTAATAAAAAGGAGTTTATATTTAGGAATGAATCACGCTATTTCATGCTCATTCAGTCAAACAGATACTGGCCAGTCAGAAGTAAACTGGGGGATTAGAATGGAGGACACAAAAGATAGATAGATAGATAGATAGATAGATAGATAGATAGACAGACAGACAGACAGACAGACAGACAGATAGATAGATAGATAGATAGATAGATAGATAGATAGATAGATAGATTAATTTAAAATAAGTTTAAATGTAAATTCTGGTGTATCTGTTATAAACATCACAACCATATAATGCTGATCTTGCATATGTTTTTACATTCATCAGAATGACTTATATAATCATAAAGATGAGGAAGGCTGACTCTTACTTAAAGAATCTGTGTGCATATTACTTAAACAGCTCTTTTAGGCTTCTGCTATGTTGTTATTCTGGCTTTAAATGTTACAAAACTCATTAAACGATGCAAGAGTTTTTCATCAGTGATGTTCAATAGAAACGCCTCATTGACCTTCGTAAAAGATCTGCAACAACATACCTTTCTCTTTATCCCTGTGTTTACTTCAACTGCAAGACTAGAAAACATTAATTCAAGCAAATCACTCCCCTCCAGAGAGGACCGGCATGATATTTCTCTCTGCTGTAGAATCTAATTAAATTTGCAGCTGTCTTTTAATCAAAATGAGGCTAATTTGCATATGGGTAGGGTAACAGCCCCACCTTCCACTGTAAAAAAAGACTTGGCATCATGCCAGGAGACAGTCAGAGAATAGGGTCTCGGTGTGAGAATACTGCATGTACATATGTGTGCATGAGATTATTAATTTGAAGAGGGTGGTGGAGTAGAGGTAAAAGGCGATGAGGTAGAATGGAAATTACGCAAGCGAACAAATTGATGCTAGCAATTTAGATAGACTAACAAACAATGTGGGCATTTACTAAATTGGCTCAAGGGTATTGCAAACAGAGCATTGTGGGAGCTGTCTCAAAACAGAAAATTCAAAATCACCGAATTGTATCAAGTTAATTACTAAAATTAGCAAGTATCGCGAAACACACACATTTAATATTTCAAAGTGGTTAATATATGGCAATTCATTATCAGCAATTACCTTGGTTTTCTTGGTCTGAACAGATGTGCTAGCGTTGCGGCGATTAGCTGATCCTTAGAAGGATGACGGGCTTTTGTTTTGGAGCTTTTGCGACTTTCATAGATGAGGATCAGAGGAAAAGGAGAGAGGATGACGACTTCTTATGGGGAGACTAAGGACTTGAGTTAGATGACTGTCTGACACCAGTGTGTATACACTCACACATGCATGCACACAAAAATGATTAGCAAGCTATCTACCTAGCTATCTAAATGGAGATTTCTACCATTGCCAAATAAAGCAATTTTAAAGCAAATTTTACATTTTTAGAATTAAAAATAAAAGACAGAACACTGTTAAAGGCATGCATTAGTTTGCGTATTGACGATGAATTCAAAAGCTCACTTCTATGGGCATAATGTATATGTTAACGTGGGGTTCAAAACAGTGGTTGTGATGCAATTTGCAAGAACATTGAGAATAAGACAACATTTATTGACTGTTAATCTGTAAGCCCTCACACAGGTGCGCTAATAGATCCTTTATAAATCTAAAAGGTCATAGTTTCTATTGAGTAGCTGAACTTGACCATTTACTTCCATAATATGACATACTTCTGAATGAATAGAAGGATGAAACCACAAACCACACTTTTGTGTAGCTTGTAAAGTGTAGTTTTACAAATACACAAAACCTACAAAAAACAAAACAAACAAACAACAACAAAACAAACATACGGCAATAAGAGGGCAACAACGTACCCCTGATTCCTTTGAAGAGTTTACCCTGGGAAAGCTGAACATATATTATTAAAACTTTATTGTTTGCATAGTTATACATTTCATATAATAAAATGATGGTATATAAAAACGTGTTTACTGAAAACAAATATCAAAAGCTTTGGATTTTTGGACAGTTGGATGTCTTGTTAAAGTCAGGGCAACATTGTATAACTTTATGTAATGTATGCTTTATGTAATATATATGAATATAAAAAGTGTAGGTGGTGATAGCCTTGTGGGCAGCGCGCTAACATACATCACTATTGCACTATGGGTGTCTCGAATCCCGATCCTGCCCCCCTCTCTCTCTCCCACTTCGCGAAAATAAATCTAACAAAAAAAGTGTTTATATATATATATATATATATATATATATATATATATACAGGTGCTGGTCATATAATTAGAATATCATCAAAAAGTTGATTTATTTCACTAATTCCATTCAACTTGTATATTATATTCATTCATTACACACAGACTGATATATTTCAAATGTTTATTTCTTTTAATTTTGATGATTATAACTGACAACTAAGGAAAATCCCAAATTCAGTAAAATTTGAATATTACTTAAGACCAATACAAAGAAAGGATTTTTAGAAATCTTGGCCCACTGAAAAGTATGAACATGAAAAGTATGAGCATGTACAGCACTCAATACTTAGTTGGGGCTCCTTTTGCCTGAATTACTGCAGCAATGCGGCGTGGCATGGAGTCGATCAGTCTGTGGCACTGCTCAGGTGTTATGAGAGCCCAGGTTGCTCTGATAGTGGCCTTCAGCTCTTCTGCATTGTTGGGTCTGGCATATCGCATCTTCCTCTTCACAATACCCCATAGATTTTCTATGGGGTTAAGGTCAGGCGAGTTTGCTGGCCAATTAAGAACAGGGATACCATGGTCCTTAAACCAGATACTGGTTGCTTTGGCACTGTGTGCAGGTGACAAGTCCTGTTGGAAAATGACATCTGCATCTCCATAAAGTTGGTCAGCAGCAGGAAGCATGAAGTGCTCTAAACCTTCCTGGTATACGGCTGCGTTGACCTTGGACCTCAGAAAACACAGTGGACCAACACCAGCAGATGACATGGCACCCCAAACCATCACTGACTGTGGAAACTTTACACTGGACCTCAAGCAACGTGGACTGTGTGCCTCTCCTCTCTTCCTCCAGACTCTGGGACCCTGATTTCCAAAGGAAATGCAAAATTTACTTTTATCAGAGAACATAACTTTGGACCACTCAGCAGCAGTCCAGTCCTTTTTGTCTTTAGCCCAGGCGAGATGCTTCTGACGCTGTCTGTTGTTCAAGAGTGGCTTGACACAAGGAATGCGACAGCTGAAACCCATGTCTTGCATACGTCTGTGCGTAGTGGTTCTTGAAACACTGACTCCAGCTGCAGTCCACTCTTTGTGAATCTCCCCCACATTTTTGAATGGCTTTTGTTTCACAATCCTCTCTAGGGTGCGGTTATCCCTATTGCTTGTACACTTTTTTCTACCACATCTTTTCCTTCCCTTCGCCTCTCTATTAATGTGCTTGGACACAGAGCTCTGTGAACAGCCAGCCTCTTTTGCAATGACCTTTTGTGTCTTGCGTGATTGTGTAGCCTACAGAACTAGACTGAGAGACCATTTAAAGGCATTTGCAGGTGTTTTGAGTTAATTAGCTGAGTAGAGTGTGGCACCAGGTGTCATCAATATTCAGGGGTGCAAACTCCTCAGGGGTGAAAAAGGTGACAACCCCGTCAGTCAAGCAAAGCCGATTCAAACACTTGGGAGAGCTTCACAAGGAGAGAACTGAAGCTGGAAGCTGAACTGAAGAAATGTTTATTTCTTTTAATTTGGAAGCAGACAGACTGGCTAAACCGATCGTCTGCTAGCCGCCTCACGTCACCAAAATCAGTTAACTCTCAGCACATAGAAACTTTTTCACCTAGATATCACTCTATAGAGACTGTGTCTGTTCCCCGAACTAGAAAATACAGAAAACATCCAAACCAAAGTAATAGTAACAATTTAATTGATGTTCAACAAATAAGAAACCGATATAATACAGATAAAGACATGATAAAGCTTGGCTTATTGAATATTAGATCCCTTTCTTCAAAAGCACTTTTTGTAAATGATATGTTCACTGACCATAAACTACATGTGCTTTGTCTGACAGAAACCTGGCTAAAACAAGATGATTACATTACTTTAAACGAGTCTACACCACAAGATTACTGTTACAAACATGAACCGCGTCCAAAAGGTAAAGGGGGAGGTGTTGCTACAATTTATAACAATATTTTCAGTATCTCTCAGAGGTCGGGTTTCAAGTATAATTCGTTTGAAGTAATGGTGCTTCATATAACGTTATCCAAAGAAACAAGTATTAATGATAAACCTCCTGTGATGTTTGTACCGGCTACTGTATACAAGCCACCAGGGCACCATACAGACTTTATTAAAGAATTTTCTGATCTTCTATCGGAGTTAGTGCTGACTGCAGATAAAGTCCCAATCGTTGGTGATTTTAATATCCATGTTGATAATGAAAAAGATTCGTTGGGATCAGCATTTATAGACATTCTAAACTCTATTGGTGTTAAACAACATGTGTCAGGACCTACTCATTGTCGAAATCATACTCTAGATTTAATACTGTCACATGGAATTGATGTCAGTGGCATTGAAATTTTGCAGCAGAGCGATGATATCTCAGATCATTATCTAGTCTCCTGTATATTCCATATAGCTAAAGCTGTAAAGCCAACTTCTTGTTACAAATATGGTAGAACCATTACCTCTACCACAAAAGACTGCTTTATAAATAATCTTCCTGACTTATCTCAGTTCCTCAGCATATCCAATAGCTCAGAACAACTCGATGATGTAATAGGAACTATGGACTCTCTCTTTTCTAGCACTTTAGATGCGGTTGCTCCTTTACGCTTAAGGAAGATTAAGGACAAGAGTCCAACACCGTGGTATAATGAGCACACTCGCACCCTAAAGAGAGCAGCCCGGAAAATGGAGCGCAGCTGGAGGAAAACTAAATTAGAGGTATTTCGTTTAGCTTGGCGGGAAAGTACCCTATCCTACAGAAAAGCATTAAAAACTACTAGATCTGATTACTTTTCGTCTCTTCTAGAAGAAAACAAACATAACCCTCGGTATTTATTCAATACAGTGACTAAATTAACGAAAAATAAAGCATCAACAGGTGTTGGCATTTCCCAAGAGCATAGCAGTAATGACTTATTTCTTAAAATTGTATCCTTGCAGCCATCAGCTACAGTATCGCATCAGATAGCGCACTATAGATCCCCTGAGGAGCAATTCCATTCATTCTCTACTGTAGGAGAGGAAGAATTGTATAAACTTGTTAAATCATCTAAACCAACAACATGTATGTTAGACCCGATTCCATCTAAACTACTAAAAGAGCTGCTTCCAGAAGTCATAGATCCTCTTTTGGCTATTATTAATTCATCATTGTCATTAGGATATGTCCCCAAAACTTTCAAATTGGCTGTTATTAAGCCTCTCATAAAAAAACTGCAACTTGACCCCAAAGACCTAGTTAATTACAGACCAATCTCAAATCTCCCTTTTCTGTCAAAGATACTAGAAAAGGTAGTATCCTCACAATTATATTCCTTCTTAAAGAAAAATGATATCTGTGAGGAATTCCAGTCAGGATTTAGATCGTATCATAGCACTGAGACTGCTCTCATTAGAGTTACAAATGACCTGCTTCTATCATCTGATTGTGGTTGTATCTCTTTATTAGTTCTACTGGATCTTAGCGCTGCGTTCGACACTATCGACCACAACATTCTTTTGAATAGACTACAAAACTTTGTTGCCATTAGTGGAAGCGCCTTAGCATGGTTCAAATCGTACTTATCTGACCGCCATCAGTTCGTAGCAGTGAATGAAGAGGTATCATATCGATCACAAGTGCAGTATGGAGTACCTCAAGGCTCAGTACTAGGGCCGTTACTTTTCACGCTTTACATGTTACCCTTGGGAGATATTATCAGGAGACATGGTGTTAGCTTTCACTGTTATGCTGATGATACTCAGCTCTATATTTCTTCACGGCCCGGTGAAACACACCAAATTGAGAAACTAACGGAATGCATAGTCGATATAAAAAACTGGATGACAAGTAATTTTTTACTGCTAAATTCTGAAAAAACAGAGGTGTTAATCATCGGACCTAAAAACCCCACATGTAATAACCTAGAACATTATCTAACACTTGATGGCTGCTCTGTAAATTCTTCTTCATCAGTCAGGAACCTAGGTGTGCTGTTCGATAGCAATCTTTCATTTGAAAGCCATGTTTCTAGCATCTGTAAAACTGCGTTTTTTCATCTCAAAAACATATCTAAATTGCGACCTATGCTCTCAACGTCAAATGCAGAAATGTTAGTTCATGTGTTTATGACCTCAAGGTTAGACTATTGTAATGCTTTATTGGGTGGTTGTTCTGCACGCTTGATCAACAAACTACAGTTGGTCCAAAATGCAGCAGCTAGAGTCCTTACTAGAACCAGGAAATATGACCATATTAGCCCGGTTCTGTCAACACTGCATTGGCTCCCTATCAAACATCGGATAGATTTTAAAATCTTGTTAATTACTTATAAAGCCCTGAATGGTTTAGCTCCTCAGTACTTGAGCGAGCTCTTATCGCATTATAGTTCTCCACGTTCGCTGCGTTCTCAAACCCAAACTCTGGAACAATCTACCCATCACTGTTCGGGAGGCAGACACACTCTGTCAGTTCAAATCTAGATTAAAGACCCATCTCTTTATCCTGGCGTACACATAACACACTAATACACTTCTATAATTCAAATCCGTTAAAGGGTTGTTAGGCTGCATTAATTAGATCAACCGGAACCGGGAACACTCCTCATAACACACAATGTACTTGTTACATCGTAAGAAGAATGGCATCTACGCTAATATTTGTCTGTTTCTTTCCTATTCTGTTTCTCAGTTCGTATCCGATCAGATGGTGGATCAGCACCAAGAGATGATGTCTACAGCCCTGATCGTCAGCGGAGACCAGGACACCCAGATGACCCCCAGAGACATATCCCCAGCGAAAACTAGATTAAAATACATTAAAACTAAAAAATATAACAAAATAACTAAAAATATAATAAAATACCTAACTACATAATACTACTATTGTTAGAACTTGCAACAAAATTAAAATAGAAATATAAACTTTTGAACTGTGGGTTTCGTCTGGTCAGAGGAGAACTGGCCCCCCGACTGAGCCTGGTTTCTCCCAAGGTTTTTTTTTCTCCATTCTGTCACAGAGGGAGTTTTGGTTCCTTGCCGCTGTCGCCTCTGGCTTGCTCAGTTGGGGACACTTAATTTCTAGCGATTATCGCCGATTTGATTGCACAGATACTATTTAAACTAAACTGAGCTAGACAATGACATCTCTGAATTCATTAATGAAATGCCTTTAATTGAAATTTGAGTGTTTAATCTTATCATTATACATTACTGACACTCTATCCTCCAATTTGATACTGTTAAGTGCTTTGACACAATCTGTATTGTTAAAAGCGCTATATAAATAAAGGTGACTTGACTTGACTTGACTGGAGTCAGTGCATCAAGAGTCACCACGCTCAGACGTCTTCAGGAAAAGGGCTACCAAGCCACTTCTGAACCAGAGACAACATCAGAAGCATCTTACCTGGGCTGTGGAGAAAAAGAACTGGACTGTTGCTGAGTGTTCCAAAGTCCTCTTTTCAGATGAAAGTAAATTTAACATTTCATTTGGAAATCAAGGTCCCAGAGTCTGAAGGAAGAGTGGAGAGGCACAGAATCCATGTTGCTTGAAGTCCAGTGTGAAGTTTCCACAGTCAGTGATGATTTGGGTTGCCATGTCATCTGCTGGTGTTGGTCCACTGTGTTTTCTGAAGTCCACAGTCAACGCAGCCATCTACCAGGAAATTTTAGAGCACTTCATGCTTCCTTCTGTTGACAAGCTTTATGGAGATGCTGATTTCATTTTCCAGCAGGACTTGGCACCTGCCCTCACTGCCAAAGGTACCAAAAGCTGGTTCAATGACCATAGTGTTACTGTGCTTGATTGGCCAGCAAACTCGCCTGACCTGAACCCCATAGAGAATCTGTGGGGTATTGTCAAGAGGAAGATGAGAGACACCAGACCTAACAATGCAGATGAGCTGAAGGCCACTATCAGAGCAACCTGGGCTCTCATAACAACTGAGCAGTGCCACAGACTGATCGACTCCATGCCACGCCGCATTGCTGCAGTAATTCAGGCAAAAGGAGCCCCAATTAAGTATTGAGTGCTGTACATGCTCATACTTTTCATTTTCATACTTTTCAGTTGGCCAAGATTTCTAAAAATCCTTTCTTTGTATTGGTCTTAAGTAATATTCTAATATTTTGAGATACTGATTTTTGACTTTCATGAGCTATAAGCTCTAATCATCAAAATTAAAAGAAATAAACATTTGAATTATATCAGTTTGTGTGTAATGAATGAATATAATATACAAGTTTCACTTTTTGAATGGAATTAGTGAAATAAATCAACTTTTGATGATATTCTAATTATATGACCAGCACCTGTATATATATATATATATATATATATATATATATATATATACATACATATATATATATATAAACACACACACACATAGTACCATATTTTTTCACATGCACATCTATATATTATGATGGATATTACTGAATAACATTACATGCGTTATATAAGTGAATATAATGTTACATATTTTTCAGTATATGAGAAGCGGCAATTTATGCACATAAAGGGACACTACAACTGTACAGTTTTGAGAAGGGCTTTTCACACATTAAGTAGTTAACACTGGGTCATTCTAAACCCCAAGTAAACAGAATCCTGGGTTATCTTGCTTCACATTTCACACTGCTCAAAATTTACCAGGTTTAACAATTAATCCTGGGTATTCATAAGATGATGTTTCTCACCGTACAGTGCCTTCCTAAACCCTGGGTTAATGTTCTTATTTGCGGTGTCATGCAACCACTAAGAACTAAGAGCTCTTGCTAAGAGGAAGAGCTCTACAATGGGTGCAAACAATATGACAGCAAGGTAGCTGGAATGAGCCAGGTCTCCTCACTACTTCCTATGATGATTCAGTAGGATTAGAACAATTCATATAATTCTCCATCCGTGTTTCTCACTGTATGAAAGCCTGCTTGAAAGAAATGTCTGCCCTGTAACCTCTGCCTGATCTACATCTTCCGACCCCCACAAGCTCTCCAGAATTAGTCTGTGAACCCATGCAAATCAAGTCTTCATGACTGTCACTGGCAGAGCACTAATGGCAGCTAACCTGAGATTTTGCCTTTATTGTGGTGATGGAGAACGTGTCCCATCTGTTCCATATCCTTGTGTCCCATCTGTCCTCTAAGAACAGAGGTGAGTGTTGTTACAACTTCCAATATTTGCCACTCACCTTTTCTAACAGGTTTGAAATTTACTGCTCCTCATCTTTCACTTACAGTATGCTTCTTGACTCTAAGATATACCTGAGGCCCCTGGTTTTCGCTTCTGAGTTTCTTACAGCCTCTAAAAAACCGTACTGCCACCCTTAAAACTTACTCCATAGTTGGCAAACCTTTGAGAAAAGGAATTATTTGTCATTGTGTTGGTCCACTCGCCCTTTAGGTCATATGTCTCCACAATAAACAAATTACCCTATTGGTTCTGGAAAGCTCAACAGCTGAGGCAGTCCTGGGGCATCAGTGGCTAAACCAACACTCATCCATTCTGTCCTGGACTACAGGAAATATCCTGAAATGAAGCTTGACCTTCACATTGTACACATCCTCGTTTGATTATGGCAGGGGCATAAGTGGAAGACCACATTTGTGACCCCTACCGGCCATTATCAGTACCGGGTCATGGCGTATGGCCTGGTCAACACCCTCTCCATATTCCAGGGATTCCAGGGAGAGATAACCAGTGGTTCAGTATTCTGGGAGTACCTACATTGTTTTGTCATCTACATCAACAACATGCTCATGTATTCCTGGAATGAGACCGAACATCATAGACATGTCAGGTTTGTGTTGGAAAGGTTGAGGAAATTCCACCTATTCCTCAAGGCCGAAAAATGTGAATTCCAAGGAATCCAGATGGACGAGAGGAAGGTGGAAGCACTTTGTTTCTTCCTGGGCTTTGCCAATTTCTACTGCCAGTTTATCCAGAATTATAGTTCCATCAGCGCTCCACTCACCTATCTATGAAGATCTATAAAGTCTCTGTCCTGGACTCCAGTGCCTCCCTACCTCCCAACTCCTTCATTGTGCCTTCTCCTGAAAACTTTCTCCTGCAGAACAGTATTATTATTATGGGCAAACAAGAACTTATTGCCATCAAGCTTGCATTGGAATAGAAGTGGCATTGGCTGGAGGGGGCCACCATCCATTCCTGGTGCTAAATGACCAACACAACCTTGAGTATCTACGTGAGGCCTGCCGATTAAACCAAGCATGACGCTTCACCACCTTCTTCACCTCCTTCAATTTCTCCATTTCATCCAAGGGCCAAGAATATTAAAGCGGATAGCTTGTCACACCCCCACTCACCTGACAAGCCCCAGGAGGAACCAGAATCCATTCTGCAACCTATTATCAACCTCAGTCCCAGCTGATAAGACCTTCATCCCTACCACTTAATAGCTTACACTAATGTGGCCAGTTCTTTCCTCTGTGGGCTCTGGACACTCAGGGACCAATAGGACCCTCTCATTTCTTCACGACCTGTTCTGGTGACCGTGAATAGACAAAGATTTGTTCAGGGATGTCAGGAATGCACCATGTGCCAAAACACTCTGGCACCTACCATCCGAAAATACTTCTACCTCTACCCATCCCTACCAACTTGGTTCATCACTGATTTTACCTCTTCCAATGGAAATACCTGTGTCCTAGTCACTGTCAGTTGGTTCTCCAAGGCCTGTAAATTGGTCCCTCTCAAGGGCTTACCTACTGCAATGGAGACGGCTGAACTTCAGTCATGTTTTCTGCAGCTGTGGGATTTCAGAGGATATTGTATATGACCGAGGCCTTCAGTTTGTATATCACATATGGAGGGCCCTCTTCAAAGTCCTGGGTATGATCATCAGCCTCTCTTCAGGATATCACCCCTACAGCAATGGGCAAATGGAAAGATACAAGAAATAAGTCACTTCCTTTATACTTTTCTGTTATCACTACCAAAACCAGTGGAGTCACTTCTTGTCCTAGGCTGAGTATGCATAAAACTCACTCCGGCAAACCTGTACAAAGCTCACACCCTTTCAGTGCTTTCCAGCTACCAGCCACTTCTGTTCAAACCATTGGATGTCCCATCTGTTGACCACTGATTCAGAGAAAGCGAGAAGGTTTCGGCCTTAGCACATCAACATCTGCAGCGGGCTGTGCGTCACCAGAAGAGTCACATTGATGGTGGAGATCCACCAAACCCAAATACTAGTCCAGGCAGAAAGTGTGGCTCTCCATGAAGGACATCCAACTACACCTCCCCTGCAAGAACCTAAATCTGTTACATTGGTCCCTTCACCAAGACTTTCCAAAACGTACCTTCTCCATTCCTTGTCTACAAATCTCATTCAAAAGTTCCAAGTCTCCAGCGATCTCCTCCCTGCTTACCTCTATTTATTAACCTGTAATAGGCTTCTCACAGCCACTGGCCTGCAGCCATATCTTAATTACAGCCAGATTATCAGCTGTGTTGTCTACCAATCTTTCCTACTTCCTATATTTTAATGCTCTTCATCTAGACATCACTATCTGTCTGCTGCATCTACTCGCCTTATACACCTCACCTGATATGTTGTCTTCATTCAACCCTGCTGTAAATAAATACTGCTTTGAGTTCAAACTTACCGTCTTGTCTGAGTTCTCTGTATCCAAATAAAAGGAAAATTTTATCTACGTTTATATTTAGAAAACTAAAAGACTTTCAAATTACATGAGCCAATATTTTATTCACAATAGAACATAACAAATGTTTAAACAGAGAAACTTTACACTTTTATCCACTAAATGAGCTCATTTCAAATTTGATGCCCGCTACAGGTCTCAAAAAAGTTGGCACAAGGGCAAAAAAGGGCTGGAAAAGCAAGAAATTTTGAAAAGATTCAGCTGGGAGAACATCTAGCATCTAATTAAGTTAATTGACATCAGGTCTGTAACATGATTAGCTATAAAAGGGATGTCTTAGACAGGTAGAAGTAAAGATGGGCAGAGGCTCTCCAATCTGTGAAAGAGTGCGTAAAAAGATTGTGGAATACTTTAAAAACAATGCTCCTCAACGTCAAATTGCAAAGGCTTTGCAAATCTCATCATCTACAGTGCATAACATTATCAAAAGATTCAGAGAAATTGGAGAAATCTCTGTGCGTAAGGGACAAGGCCAAAGAGGTTTGTTGAATGCCCGTGGTCTTTGGGCCCTCAGACGACACTGCATCACTCATTGGCATGATTCTGTCATTGACATTACAAAATGGGCCCAGGAAAACTTCCAGAAACCACTGTCGGTAAACACAATCTGCAGATGCCTACTACAGCTCTATCATGCAAAAAGGAAGCCATATGTGAACATGATCCAGAAGCGCCGTCATGTCCTGTGGGCCAAGGCTCATTTAAAATGGACTGTTTCAAAGTGGAAAAGTGTTCTATGGTCAGTTGAGTCAGAATTTGACATTCTCGTTGGAAATCATGGAAGTCGTGTCCTCCAGGTTAAAGAGTAGGGAGACCTTCCAGCGTGTTATCAGCGTTCGGTTCAAAAGCCAGCATCTCTGATGGTATGGGGGGGGGCATAAGCGCATACGGTATGGGCAGCTTGAATGTTTTGGAAGGAACTATGAATGCTGAAAGGTATACAAAGGTTTTAGAGCAACATATACTCCCCTCCAGACAACGTGTATTTCAGCAGGACAATGCAAAACCACATACTATAGCTATTACAACATCATGGATTCGTAGTAGAAGAGTCCGGGTGGTGAACTGGCCTGCCTTCAGTCCAGATCTTTCACCTATAGAGAATATTTGGCACATCATTAAATGAAAAATACGTCAAAGATGAACACAAAGAACTCTTCAGCAGCTGGAAACCTATATCAGGCAAGAATGGGAACAAATTCCAACACCAAAACTCCAGAAACTCATAACCTCGATGCCTAGACGTCTTCAAACTGTTTTGAAAAGAAGAGGAGATGCTAAACCATGGTAAACATGCCCCCGTCCCAACTATTTTGAAACTTGTAGCAGGCATCAAATTTGAAATGAGCTCATTTTGTGCATAAATTGTAAAGTTTCTCAGTTTAAACATTTATGTTATCTATATCCTATTGTGAATAAAATATCGGCTCATGTGATTTGAATTTTTTTAGTTTTCATTTTATTCAAATTTAAAAAATGTCCCATCATTTCCAGAATTCGGGTTGTACAATATAAATACGAAATATGCAATCTCAAAAGTATTGCCAGCCACTATTGAAATAACCTTTTAATGACTTATTTTCCACTTTCTTGTAACTTACTAAATATACACACTTGCCCAACGATACAAATTACTTCATTTACTATCAATTTCTCTCTCTCTGCTGGAGGCTGGTGAAATGACATTTTGATTATTTCCATAGCTGGATAAATAAAGTGCTGAATATATGTTTCCCTTTTTCATTAGGCTTCTGTACAGAATATGGTCTGTTTCATCTCTTTGTTTTAAAGATTACATTTTCACTATAGTATTTTTATATTGAGTTTAGCATAATTTCCTCATGATGATTACATCAGAGACCTTATAAGGAACATATTACTTTCTGATTCATAAACTTACATCAACATGTGATGATATGCAAAACAAATCACAAGCCCAGCAATCTCTTAATGTAGCTATAATATGTAATTTCTCCTACAACCCGAAGTGCCTGAAAACGTATTTCTTAATTCAACTTAATTCAATAGGAAATAATCAGATACAAAATTAGACGACAATAAAAAATAGCAATCTTTATTTTTTTCCAAATCTACAGTAATAAGATAAATCTTACCTTATACTACAACAAAATACAATGGGTGTACAATAATCTGTTTTAATAATATTTCTGGCCATTCGGGACATGACGTTGCTCAATATAGGTTGAATAGAACATTATAAATCTATGAGATTAGGATGTGGTTTCCATTTATTATGGCTGCAAAACAACATGATTGACACCAATAATTTTCTGACAGCCAGGATTGAGACAACCATGTCATTTTTCAATTGTTATGCAAATCATTAGGCAGCACTGGGTGGGACTGTGGAACCTGAGACTAGAATCAAAACTGTCCCCATTTTTTAAGCAGTATGCATAATCTTTTTGTTAAAAACAAAAATTAACAACTGTACATAAGAAAAATAAGTGACAGGTCATCTGTGAATAGACTAAGATATAAATGGCGTCCACATGGTCAGAACTTTTCCTTTAAATAGAAAAATGTTTAGCATTCGTCTCATATATTAAAAATGGCTAGCATATATTATTCAACTTCTCCCATATTGTTCAAATACTAGCCCAGAAAACATTTTTACAATTTTGGACACTTTAGTCACACATAAAAATGTATGAACTGTCATATCCCAAAAATTTAAATAAATTCCAATGGCAAAACTTCACATTTCTTACCTATTTTTGTAATTACTTTTAACTAACAGATATCAAGGTCAGATTTAGTGAATGTATAAAAACTGCTCCCCTCTTGTTCACATATATATTAGTTAATCGCAATAACTTTTTAAATTCCATTAAAAAAAAAACCTTTATAAATTAGCGTGCTTGAGATGCCACTTGTTTTGATATTTTGCTACTGTATATAATGCAAAGACATCCATGCACATTTAAGTGTGGCATAAGTGTCCAAAAACGTTTGGGGGTCAACTGCATGATTTTCCACTGACAACATGAAATACATCTATCAATAAATCATGGTCACATGTATATTATAGAATATAGATGAAGAACAGAATGGCTCAGGACTTGCTTTACTAAATACTGACAGTTGCAAAAAAAAAAAAAAAAAGTTAATTACAGGTGCTTTGGGTCACTGTGGTGCTATTCTTGAAATCTAAACATTTGACCTACAAAGTCCACACTATAACATTTAGGTGACATGATGCTGTATATAAATACATAACAATTTACAAATAAAAAACAAAAAGAACATTTAATGTCACATAAGTATGTCAAGGCCTTTACAATTAAAAAGCACAACAATAATTACTATGACAAAATAAATGAACAATGCTTGAAAAAAAAAAAAAAAAAAATGCAAACATGGCACAAAGTACATGAGAATTTTACAGATCGGTAAAGATACCACAAAGGGCAAAGTCACTACAAAAAGGGGATACTAAAACTGCATTGTTTATAATCAACTAAAATGTTAATCTTACAACACTTAAATCAAGATCAAATCTCTTGCCTAAATGTGTGTGACTGACTACACAGCCATAAGTCCTGTAATATATAGATCCTTTTCCTTGTTTCGTTATATTTTAAAATAGTGAAAAACATGATTTATTTGGATTTTTATGCTCTAGACTAGAGCCCCTTATTTTTATACCCAATTGCCATAAAGTATGATTTTGTCCAAATTGCAATTGAACCTCTTATTTGTAATGATTACATGAGAGAGCTTTAAGCATATGGTATGCTGAACTTCTGACAGATGTCATTTTTCAGAGCTCTAAACTGTTAACATAAATGGCTACATAAAAAAAAAAACATAGTAACACATCTTTAATAAAACTCTCATTACAGAACATCACATTTTACTACACGCTTAAAGATTCATTTTCCACAGATCAGAAATATTTTTTGGTGTTAAAAAAAACAATAGTCAACAGACACAGCCAGTCAGAATGCACAGAGGAAGAGACTACTGAAAATTGAGGGACTGAAGGAAAAAAAAGATAGATGGACGGACTGATTGATGGATGAGTGGATGGATGAATGGTCAGACAGACATCTACATCTCATGGGAGAGGACTTCATGCTCAGGTACACCATTAGCGTGGATTCCTGGCTGCCCGTTTGGTTGCGTGTTATTCTCATTGAGTCTGCGTACGCGGTACATCTCGTAATGGATGCTGCTTGTGATATCTTTGATGTTCTGCATATGAGTTCTAGAAAACAGACAGAGAGAGAACACTTATATTAAAATATATTTATTAACAAATGAACTGTAGTTTTTTTATACCAACACTCTATGAAATGTAAATGTTGAATTGTTGAATACCTGATGAGCAAGTCCCGCAAGTAGGCAAACTCGCAGTGTGTGGTGTTCTCAACTGTGAAAATAATACAAAAAGATGATGATGTGGTTTTAGAGAGTAGTTTTGTCATTAAAAAAAAAGATTGCATAAACAGTCTGTCGCTGTCTGTTTCTATACTGTATTTGCTATTGTGCTTGAGGTGTGGTAGCATCTTATTGCCACTAGATGGCAGTACTGTATCAGACAACACAGAGTATTTGAGCAGCAAAATGGTTCTTAAAGTAAATAGGTCACTGTGAGAGTGAGCAATTGCATTGATAAAAGGAAATTAAATCTAATTTGAACTTATTCCATTTGAGTGTCATAAATGATCACAGCCAAACCAATCAAACTATTTTTTTTGTTGTTGTTGTTGATTAGTGGCAGTTAAACACTAACATGTAAGGGTGAAAATTAGTACTTCTATTGGTAATCTGTCAACACTCTTCACAGATTAATGCTATTAGATTGGTTCTACCTATAACCAATAAACTCCTACCACCCTCCTGTCCATGCAAGGTTGAATTTTCTTATTAATATTGGCCACAGACTTTCTATGAGGAGGAGGAGTTTGCATTCTCATTGGTACATTGATTTATTCCTTATGCTCTCTATTCCTGTTGATTGAATCAGGAATAGGAATTTGATTTGCTATTGGCAACAAGAATGGAAACCAGGTCCCATACTGTAGACACAAACACCAGATAGATATGTGAATTTGTGTATTAGGGCTTTAAGTTTAGCAATTACTTTAATTATACAGCAATTACATTGAATATATTTTGCAATTAACGTTTTTCATTTAGTTCCATCCAATTCCTCTCACATCATGTCTCAAGACAAGCAAATGTCAAGGTTGAATCTGCTATAAAATAAACACTTTTCAAATGTGAAAATAATTGATATTTCCTAAACTGCATTAAAATTAAATAAATTAAAAAAAAAAAAAAATCTATAATAATAATATTTCAAATATTTAGTTGCTGCAGCGCTTTGAAATAAATCTTGGTGGTGATATTTCATTTTCTAATGCTCTAAAATAATTTGATCAAATTTTAAATACCAAAGAACAGAATGAAATACTTGTTTCTATTTATTTTTTAAAAAGTGTTAACAACATGAAAAATATAACTGCATTAAACAGTTAAACGCGTTAACTCCATGATGTCCTGTAGAGTCCATTACAGTTATGTGACGTCGCTCTTTTAAAAGCTTAGTTTAGCTGTTTAAATCTTGAAAATCTGTTTAAATACAGTAAAACAATCAAAGCAATGCAGGATGATGTGGAAACAAGTACATAAAATTCCTTACACACAAGCAAATGTTTTCAAATGAAGAAAAAAAGCACAGGACACCAATCCAACAACAAAGCTCACAGCCAGAGAGGATGTGCAGATGTGATTTTGGGCAAGAAAAAGTAAGATTGAAGGAAAGTGTTGTGAGCGAGGCTGAATGTTTGTGTGTGCACTACCTTCTACTGTCCCCCATCTTGTTTTCCTGCCCAGAAGTCTTTTTCCGTTGACCTGATATTCTTGATCACTTCCCACCACAGCGAATGGGATCATCTCCTAAAACAGAGATCACACGAAAACCTTCAAGATACAAAAGCAAGACTTGGAATTACAATATACAGTAAGGCAGAAACAGAAGACACACAAGCTCACTTCATGAACTGTAAGTCATAAACAATCTCTTTTTAACTCATACCACAGTAGCAGTGATTGAGTTATAGAAATAAAAAGTGACAAGTGGACATACCCTGATCTTCTCGTTGATAATTCTGTCCTCTGCATCCTCATCAAACTCCTTTTGAGGATAGATGTCAATTTCATTTGCTCGCAAGTCCTCTCTTATCTGCACAAACACACACACCAGAAAGAATCCATGAAACAGTGTTTATCTCCTTGTTCATCTTTGAAGAACATGCATGAGTGTGCGTCCACAGAACATTGGGTCATTTAAAAAAAAAAAAGAAAAAGTTTTTACTAAACTGCATGACTGACTTTCTTTTATCAAACATAGAATATATTAAAGAATGTACTGGTTGGCTTTTTCCATGCAGTTAATGGAGACTGGAGCTTTCAAGCTTAAAAACGATGGAAAAGCATCATAAAAATGGTCCATTCAACTCTATATATTTCAAATCATCAGAATCTATACCGTAACTTGTGTTATGTACAGACAAAAATGTCACAGTGAGTTTGATAATGAATTAGTCCTATTTGTAAATGAACCATTTAGACCTTTTCCATAAATTAATGTGAATGGCAATTTGTTTTTTTTAGTCATTTTGCAATTCAACAAACTATTAATTGCATTACATGCAAATGAACAGCCATTACTTTCTTCAAAATTTTTCCTTTTCTGTTCCACGGCAAACAGTAAGTCATAAGTTTGGAACTAGAAGGATGACAGAATTTATTTCATTTTTGGTTAAACTTTTCCTTTAATGGCACATTCTAGCTAGCTTTTCAGATGTCGGATTGAATAATCGCAACCCACATGACTTCAGACCTCTGGCAGTGAAGATTTAAACCGGCCATTGGAAGCATAATGAAAAGAATACAGTGAGAGAGCTTTTAGCCAGCGGGATGCTTTAATGAATGACGACAAATCAAAACTACACCCTTCACTGAATCCACTCTGAGCCGGTGTTTGTTTTGATTCTCTGCTTCCATGTGGTTGATGTCATTAAACATTATAAAGCAAATAAACCAGACAAATTCAGCAACTCCACATCAATGTTCACAAGGTTGAAAATAGTATCACCCTACTCTCCTCTCATGTCAAAGACCTTGTGGGGTGGAGGAAAAGGATCTAAGGATTGTACACTGACCACATAGCCAAACATAACAGTTATGTACAAGCCCGAAGAGCTTCTAGAGCCTGGGGTTTGTTCTGTTTGGCAGGTGAAGCAAATGTTAGGAGGAAACAGTAGCTTGGACACCCACTGAGCTTCCTCTGTCGGCTTTTAGACAGGCAAAATCAATAGACGTTATGTGAGGAGAAGTATGAGAAGGATAAAGTTGCCTTCACCAACTACAAGAGCACAATGCAAACATGTTCATTGAATAAAAACCATTCAGCTCAATCTCTTCAATCACTATTCAATTACTTCTATGAAAATGAACAAAAAAAGAGCTTGATACGTGCAGTCTTCTTACTGCTGGACAGCCTGTTATTGCTGTACATTAAAGGGATAACTCATCGGTTCACATGTTTGTGCTGCTTTTTTATGGCAAACCTCCATGTACCAACTCCAGTTGCCCACTGCTGGATCTATCCTGTGAACCGCCTCTACCATCCTGTGAAGTTCTGCCAAGTTACAACTTAACTTGAGGTCAAATAAAACACAAAGTGCCTCACCGACCCATGAACCCATAAAATTACTCAACCAGATCCAAGACTTTCCCTACATAATTAAGAATGTCCAAGCAGGAATTTTGATATTTTCCAATATTGATTCTACAAATTATGGGTGGTTATAGAAATTACTATCAAAAGTAATGCATGAAGCACAGCTCACACGGAAGTCACTTTCAAGCCAAGCAGTTTTCGGTCAACACAGCGAATCCGCATGACCAACTTCTGTTTATAACCTGTTGCTAAATCGGTGTAGAGAAATCTTTTGGTTTCATCCAAAATTCCCAATCGCATAGATTTCTATTCAAATGAAAAGATTTCACCCACAAAAATTTGTTGAACAATGGCAAATGTGACTGAACCATTATGTATTTCAAAACGCTAGAACACTAGCAACCTATCAGCAGCTAGGACTGGAACAGTATTGTATCAAATATTTACACATGCTTAGTCTGTTACAGTTACAGAAGTTTAAGAAATGCCCATAAAGGAACAGTTTTGCACCAATTCACACCATTCCCACAGATATTTACACAAAGAGATTTCCACAGACATTGTGTGATGGCAGTTTGTATTGAGGTTAAATACTTGGAAAAAATAAATCATTTGTTCAACTGGTGTAGCCTCTGGATGAGTGAGGTAAACCTTATTCAAATGAATGGAAAACATGCCAGATGCTCTCAAATAAATTCTTTATGTCATTCTATTATGACCTTGGTGACTGATACAGACAAGATGAAAGGTGAGGAATCAAAAAATCTAATAAAAGCTCCCATCATATGGTTGGAAGAGATTTATTATCTACAAGTTGAGAGATAAATACCTTCTGTTTGAAGAAGTTTCTCTCCTCCAGGGTGAGTGTGTCTGCCTTGGCGATAACAGGAACGATGTTCACCACTTTACTTAGGTGTCTCATAAACTCAATGTCAATTGGCCGCAAACTAAAACAGAGAAGGCAGCAATGCAGTAAGACCCAAAATGGATGAATTAAAAACCAAGTAAAGTGTTAAATATAATGGTCTCTTTTCAATAACATCTAAAACAACACGGTGTAATAGTTGCTTCAAACTTCACGTTCACGTTCGAATACTGTACGTGCAGCACAAATAATCAAGGCATCGAATGACTGACCAATATGGAGAATTTATTTATTATTGAAGAAAGTAAAAGGGTTAAAATTGGAAAAAATATACATGTCATTATTTATTCACCCTAATATCATTCTTATTTTCTTACGTGGATCTCAAAAGCAGATTATAGCTGAAAGTATGAAAAGGAAAGGATAAATAAATAAATAAAAAATAAAATGTTGTGGTCTGTAGCAGAAAGAAAATCAAAGTTTGGAACAACATGGGGTAAGAAAATATAACTAAATGCACTGTACATTTTTGGGTGAACTATGCCCTTAAGGATACGTTGAACTTTCTTCAGTGCTTGTGACTGCATTACTTATACTAAAAAACACAACCAGCTGGCATGTGTATTTAAGTCTGCTTTGTGGAGTGTTTATTTGGAGTGTGTACTGCATCCACAACCACAAGGCACAAACAAGCAGCAATGACATCTTTAATGGCCAGATATCCGGTTCACTCAACTCACATGACACACTGCATTTTGCCTTTTTTAACAAACTAGAACGAGCATGCACAGAGCCTCTTAGTCCCCAGGACAAAAACATGTCACAATCTGGGCTTACAAAACTATGACATGGTGAGGACTGCAGACCTACAGGGCTTTAAACATTTCGCTGAGTGCTATAACACGCAAAACATACACGTGCATACACAAAAAGCCCTGTGAGGAATTACGTGCATTGATGATTACATGCCTATTTGAATATATAACCACTACACGCACAGTGACACAATACAGCGCATTGTAAAATATTAAAATGTGTAAGTCCATAAAACTGAAACACATTTGTGGTTTTGTGTATGCTTAAGCGCATACATAGAGAAATGTGTCTAGTATGCAACATTTGAATTAGAAGCTGCATCTGTGTGCCATACAGAAGTGAAAAAACTCAAATCCTTGAATTTGAATTGAGATAGTAAACAATGCATTTACAGACCTGTAGATTGTTTTACATTTAATATATTAAATTTATAGATATTAGATGTTTTTGTATTATATATGAAGACTTCAGATGAAAAAACCTCAAAGTCCATCTGAGATTTTTTTTCTTTTAAATAAGCATTTTTATCAGGCTCCTATGTGTAGGTTCAGAATTTTAATTTTCACAAAAAATGGTTATTAGTCCGTTATTGAATGCCTTATTTTCAAAAATGCCCAATGTTATTTTCATAGGAACCTCATATAAAACATGTCCATTTAAAAGAAAAATCTCAGATGGATTTAAAGGTTTTTGCATCTTAGGTCTTCATATTATATCTTTATTTGATACATTTAATAAATTCATAAAGATTTTATAAGATTTCATAATACTTTATTTATTTTATTTGAATTTTAATCAAAGATTTTTTTATTTTATTTTGAATTATCATTACAGAACATGTTATGAAACACTGCATATGAGCTATTTACAGAAACATTTGTTGGTATTAATTACAAAGCTTTGGTAGGTCAGAATAAAGGTAAATAGTATATTACATTCAATCAATTAACTTTTATTTATAGATCATTGTGAACACAGTTTTTCCCATAGCAATCAAATTTCCCCAATGCTCTATAAAGTCATCTGTTTACCCATTTTGTTTAACCAACAAAATAAGTTGAAGTAAAACCATCTTCCTGACATTCCAATTCAGATTTCTATTTTAATGCCCACTGGGTTGTAGACAGTACCCTAGTTCACTTAGGGCGATCTGTTTCCTTGTGTAATTTACTTCAGTTTTCTTACTTGTGTATTTGAAAGGAAACTTAATACATCATCAGATGCACATAACTTGCACAAACCCTGGCATGGGAAAAGCCAATTTGATATTTTAATCTCCTACCCCCATCTGTGGGTCTCATAATTCTTTCATAGAGGAAGGAGTCACCATTTGTGGTGGACACTTCTTGTTTTACTTCCTGTTTCCCACAAAACCACATGGAAATGTCTAGCCACCAGAGTGCGACATCCACTAATGAGATTATAAAAGTTTCCACAAGGTCTCAAAGGATCTGTGTGAAATGTTCAAGAATGAACCTCATGGCAAATTTGCAGCCAGTGCTGACATCTGAATCTGGGCTTTGATCAACAACTAAAGGGTTTGTAGTTCATTTCTACTTTTCTGAAAACATGATGATTTAAAAGTAAAGAGCCAAATGCTGACAGTGGTATTGTGGTCTTGAAACTTAAATAAAAACATAAAATTTTACATGCTAGACCATCCCACTGCTGATAAGTTCAGACTGCATTTTTTAAAGCATAGAACTTCCTCACTGTGGAATTAGCACAGCAACCAACTGAAAAAATGCACAGCTATATGTACATTAACATTCTGAAAATGAAATATAAAATATCACAGCTACGTCCATGAACACTGACTGGCTGATGGCACCGCATTAACAAACAATTTAATGTTTTGTGTTTAGCTAAAACCCTTCAGCTAGTGTCTTACCATCACCAATGGGCCCAATGCCCCTTTGGCTCCACCCATATTTCCCCCATGCTCTTGAGGTGACTGGGGCTGTTTCCAAGACAAAATTTAAAACACAGGAACTACAGTCTGTGTGCACTTCATGTTGTGTGACATGTGGCAAGACAAGCAGCTGTTCAGATATCTTACAAGTATGCAGCAGCTGCGAGACAGTGTCTAATAACAGTGTGCACACACCAACACACTCGTGGAAGGAAATACTCTCTTTAAAAAACGTAACCCTGCCCCCCAACCTTCCTCTCCCCTGTGCAGACACATACACATATATACCTAGAAAATGAGAACGCAAACAAAACTACTCACAGGACCACACAATGTAATTTCCCCCTGGCCCCATCACACTCACACACACACACACACACACACACACACAAACTGGTTTGCATGACTCCCATTTATGCAAGCGAGTTAGAGAACTATAGCAGACAAATGGAGAGGGATAAAGGATATATATGACCCTATTTACACCTGATATTAAGATGCATTTTGTTTACAAGAGGTGCGTTTATGCTTGGTAGTAACTTGTCTCGTGACCACTTCTGATCGATTTGTGAGGAAAGGGTCTCCAATTTCGTTACTAACTATATCAAATTTGTTTTATTTATTCAATTTTTTTTTCTTAAAAATGTGTGCACCATTTTTCCTAAACATACTTATTTTATGTGCAAACATGTAAAAACAAGTATTTTGGTCAAGTTTGTGTATTAACTAAATCATCCAACTGCAAAAAAACAACAAAAAAACCCTGAACAAAACCGCACATAAGTGCAAACCTTGGATTGGTGGATTGACAGCTGAGTAGGTGGCTAATTACTGTTTACCAGGATGCATTAAGTTGGATTAGTATTTTATACTACTAATGTGGTCCAATGTAGTTTACAAGATGGTGGTCCAAAACGTTTTGTATCACTTTTACACCTCTAGTATTGGATCATCCAAAGCAGATCATAACAAGTGCAAATAGGGTCTACACTGTGAAACGTCAGAAGCTGAGACAACTCAAAAAACAAACAAAAAAAACTTTAGCCTCAGGACTTTTTGAGGACTTTTCCTAAAACATAATATAGTAAGTTTTATAAATGATGGTTTATTTGAGAAGTTTAATAAGCTTGCATTTTACGTTAAGCTGAGAATTAATGTTACATAATAGTGATGTACTGTAGAACTTCCAGAGTTTGTCTAACTTGCAGTTTGCTGAGCAAATTGAAAAGGTTATATAGTTACTTCTATACACCAAAACAATTTGTATATGCTCACATGTACAAATTGTATGTGTTGTGTTTTGATATAATCAAAACACAACACACAGCGAAAACACCAATTGACCTATCGGTAAGCCCCTTCCTTCGAACGCAGACTAGCCAATGGCAGTCGAGTATCAGTTGCACGGGGAGCGGAACTCGGACATCTTTAGGTTTCAGCGCCATAGAGAAACATTGGAAGATCCGATGCTCGCATTGGTTTTATAGGGTTTATGCTTCAAAAATGGAAAAACAATGTTCCTGGGGTACTTGATTCACTGATTCCAGGTATCCTGAGAGGATGGGCAATATAATTTATTTTATTACATTTCCTGAATCCAAACAAAACAGAGCAAAATGTCCCTAAGTATTCAACCCAACACAAATGAAGACAAAAATGTTCATTTTCTGGTTGTCATACACTCATTAAGTTACAATTTTCATCTGCTCAAGCAGAACGTTAATGTTATCTTGTGTTTTAGTAAGGTATATCTGGCTAAAACTAGCTAATGTTAAAGTTGGTGAGTCCATGCTAATGTACAAATATAAATAGCGGACTGTTCTCGCGTCTTGTACAGTGTAGGTCAAAAACACATAAATGAAGGTCTACATTTCAGTGCATCTCCATATTAAACTGGTTAAATGTACATTAATTTAATCGTACCCTGCGATACATGAACAGTGTTGATCCTGCATGTTGTCATCCGCGATCGTGATGACCGACCGTAATATGAGACTTCTCCCGCTTGCATTATGATCTGTAAACCCTCCTTTGAGTTACCCACCATATTTATTTTTAAATATTTTATAAATCCCTCCATGGAATATTTAATTCCCATTTGGTGGCCTTCTGTGTCCAAAATTGTGCAAAAACATCGTGGGACAAGGTTTTCACACTGTAGCTGTCATTGTAGGACAGTGAGCAACTCCGTTTGTTTGTCCGAGGGAGCAAGAGTGGGGGCGGGGCTTACCGATAGGTCAATTATTCAAACGATTCTTCAGCCCGACTTCACAACTGAGTGCATTGAGCAGCTTACAGTATTGATTCACCCAAAGATATATTAAATTACCATCTCAAAATCAGATTTCAACAAGGCCCTACTATCTAAGCAAACATAATGTAGCAATAACAAAAACCTATGTTTGGTATTTGTTCCGAGTTTAAATGTAATGTTTTTGTGTGTGTGTGTGTCTCACCAGTGTCCAGTAGGAGGAATAAAATATATGCAGCAGTGGACTCGTGAGTCTGGAATCCTCTTCTTCCTTTCGATGTTGATCTCTTCCTGTAAATACTGTTCGTACTGTGCATTAATGAACTTCATGATGGGCTGCCAGCTACAAACAGATCAGACAGATTGGGAGACACCAGGAAACACATGAGATCTAACAAGACCATCAAGTAATCAAAGAATTAGCTGAATAACAGTTAATAAAGTTGACACTGACCAGTTCTCATTGTTTATCTGGTCTCCGAAACCTGGAGTGTCAATGACGGTCAGCTTCATTCTCACTCCCTTCTCCTCGATATCTGTTTAAAAGATGAGTTTGAAGAGACGAATACACAAAGTGGATAACTATATTTATGAGACAGTTGGAAGTGTTAAAATACAACTTATCCTTAAATGGATAAGCAGGTGTTAGCTTAAGTTTTAGTTAAGAAGGCCTTCGTACCATGACTGATGGACTTGATCTCAATTGTCTTGGGAATTCGCTCTTCCTCTGTTGTTATCAAAGATCTACGACTCACTTTAGATTTAAAAAGTGTGTTCATCAACGTGGATTTACCCAGACCACTCTGACCTGTACAAAGAAAATCAACATCTTTAATTGGCACTGGGGATATTGATTTAATGAGTTAATTTAGTGCAATTAAATTTTTCTTTTAAATTATAAGGACAAAAGTACACAATTATCTCTAGAATACATCAAAGTCCCTTTAAGGCAAGTCACGTCACTCGGCGGCCATCTTTGAAATGCTTCTAGGGCATGCAAGTGCAGCTCCTATCTCTTTGAATGGGGAAACATCAAATTCTCCAAAACTGGTCGCCAAGCTTACGATTAAATTTTATATTTGAAATCACCAATGAAATCTGACAACAACTGTATCATAAATGTTTTAAATTTAAATTTAGTTCAAATAGCGTTATAAAAAGCTTATTTCTCAGGCTAAACCTGCCAGTGTGCAGTCCTAGTGCACGTCTCAGAACGCTGACTGTTTCTATAGCAACCAGGACTTCTAACAGCAGCTGCAGTGACGCGCTGACTTTACCGATTAGCGATTGGCTCTTTTTTCAGAAGGCGAGGCTTCGTTCGATAGAGCGGCCATATTGAGCGTTGCATTTTTCCCCATTCACAACTATACGAGTGACACGTCTTGGGTATTCTATAGTCTTTGAATACATGAACCAAAAAACCTACAAGAATACATAAATAGGTCATTTTGGTTTTCTTCAAAAAATATGTGCTGTTAATAAAATTAATAAAGGAATTGATGATGTATAAATGTTTTAAAATATCAAAAATGTTTATTTGTTTACTTACCTTGTATACTGTATATGCATTACAATAGATCTGAGCTAATTTAGTGCTACTATCAAGTATGTTGCAGTCTGAACTTGTCACAAGATAATGTGAGAATTAATTTTGCATACAAGGATAGGGCGTTTCACACACAAGATTTACAACTTTCTATGCATAGCTTTTGGGCAGAGTTTGCACCTCTTCTGCTTGTTTGTGCCTTCAGCTGTCTTTTCCTCTCTGTACTTATCTACTGTGTCTAAAATCGCATACTGTCTGAGGAGATACTACATTTGATGAGGAATTTATTGACCATTAAAAAGTATGCATATGTGTAGTATGAAAGTAATCTGGACATACTATAACCATACATGATGGTGCGGTCATGTGTTTTATGGCATCAGTTGGGTTTCTTCCCTGTCATTCACGACTCTTCTCTGTGGGCTTTATATAGTAAAACATCCATTGAACCTCTGCTGGAATGTTGGTGGAAGTAGTAGGTCATCCAGCTACTTTTCAACTAGGGTAAACGTACCTATTAAGCTCACCAAAATCTACATTGAGACATTTTTAGTGCACAAGATATTGGTTTCAGTACAAAAAGTTATGTTAAAATAAAATATTAATCTCTCACACAAAAATATTTAATTTTATTTTAAATGACAAAAGCATTTCCTAAACCTACCAGTCAACTAATACACTACTAACACTCTAATGAGAGTTAGTAGAAATGTAGGTGCAACATTACTTATAGTCAATAGAATGTGTTAAAGGGACCATCAAACTAAAGTGAAACCAAAAATTCTTGTTTATTTTAAGGAAAATTTTAATAATTGTAAAAATATATATTTTTTGAAGGTACAAAGTCAATCACAAAAAAAAACAACAACACTAAAATCAAACAACAAGGCATTCAAGTCGATCAGTTATATATTCATAATGAAGTGTCATCTAAGCACATTACAACATCTAGACTAGTCCACGTTCAGCTAAATAACACATTCAAAAATCAAATAAAACAAACCAATAAAATATTTAATTCATGGGGATGAACACAGAAACTAGCCTCATTATGAAATCTCTTTTTAAATGTATGTCAACTTATCTATAGTCTCTTAAGGCTGGAATACACTACACAATGTTTGTCCCGATTCTCCACAGATCTACAGTCTGGAAAACTTGATGCTAGCTGCCAAAGATCAGAGCCAGTCTGCAGATTAGATTTGACAGAATCCATAGAAAATCTATTAACTTAAATTAAAGTGACAACCATCAGTTAATATTTAAAGTCTGTTTATGACGTATTTACATAGAAGTTCAATGTGGAAGAGCTTAAAGAGAGCACACTGAGCTTAATTGGAGCAGCAACAATTTAATAAATTTCATGTAATATTTATTAAAATGACAGGATTTGTGCTAAATAAATAGTCTAGGTCATGTATTAAGTTCATACAATGTCAATTTATAATATTATGGATGTAAAAGTACAAGCCAGTAATGCCTGTGAAATAATATATTAGCGTAGCACACAATCTTATACAGCTAGTCAGCTAACTGTGCTCTGTAGCATCTGTGCTATGTTGCTAAAACTCTCTTTTGGATCTAACGTAATTATTTCCCACATCCAAATTCCAGGTTATAATGGTTATAATATGCAAAAGTCTGAAAATGAATCTCTTAATTTTACAATAAGTGATGAAACTTACCCAAAATAAAGGCTTAAACAGCTAAAAAAAAAAAACGCACATTTAAGGGGCTCCTCTTTTGGTGAAAGTTTTCAGACAGCTTTCAAAATGGCCAACAGACAGTGTGAACCCATATCTCAGCGTGCAATGATCTGATTGACTTGAAATTATAGGAGGTATATAGTAACAAACATATCAATTGGTTAAAACATCAAGTAGGATAATAAATTATTTTTTCTTTTTATAATCTGATCTCAAAATGGAAGTGTGCTTAATGGTTACGTGAGCTTAATAGGTATGTTTACCCTACTGTTTTATGAATACTGCAAAATTGGACAAACTACTATTTTAATGTACTGATTTTGGCCTTTGTTTCTCAACTCTGGCCCTCGAGGTCCACTGTCTGGTAGAGTTTAGCTCCAATCCTAATCAAACACACCTGAACAAGTGAATCAAGGTCTTCAGGATTACTAGATGATGACAGGCAGGTGAGTTTGATCAGGGTTGGAGCTACTCTGCAGGAGAGTGGACCTCACAGGCCTGAGCTGAAAACCCTGGCGTATTATATAATATTTGTTTCAAAGGGCTGATGTTCGAGACAACTTCTTGATTTAGGGCAAAAGTAAACACAGCCTGTCAGGGCAATTTGAACACATCTTGCTGTTTTTTTGTTTTTTTTAGCATCTCACACCATGAGCAGTTATGACATCTCACACCAAGACACAGCTTTTATGCTGCATTCACGTGCTATCGGAATTATAGTAAATATGAGCTTCCTAGTCGGAAATTGGACATGAACGGCCAATTTACGATAATTCCGATAGCACGTGAATGCAGCATTAGTTCAGCTACGAATTCATCTCCAGACACCTGCATTCGACTCTATTCTGTTGCACTAGATCTAGCTGTTTTTAAATGCATTAAAAATTAACAACCCTAATTTACGTGTTCAAAACGGGACTATGGCAATGTGTGTGTGTGTGTTTATATGCGAGCGACTGTGAGTAGCATTTTCATTACCATATGCAGATTTGACCCAACACCTACCCCCAGGTTCATTCAATGACCATGCACACACACACAATTCTATAAAAGAGCCAGTGTTTCTAGAGGAGGTTCGTGGGAGCAGCTTGTTGGATCTCTCACTGACATCCATGATAAAGCAAGAACAAAGGTTGCAGCTGGAATCAGTTGAGTGAAGCAGCCAGGCAGATGCTCTCACTGCAGAAAGCATTAACCATGTCCGATTGAATTCTATAGGGTTTTTTTTTTTTTATAAACATATTGGCTTACATGTAAGTAACTGAAAAACCATCCACTATAAAATCCCTGAAAGCAACCACCAACCTCTAGATGTTTGGACCAGTTTGGCAAGGTTCAAGCTTAAAAGAGTCAGTATAAGATCATTAGAGGATTATAGTTTGACAACAAAACACTCAAAATCACTCATCAACTGCCAAAAGATCAATCCATGAACAAGCCTTAAATATTTTCATAAAGCTGCTACATATCTATATATTCATTTACCAAAGCACTAGATTAAAACAAACATCAACATGTTCTTTCAGAGACACAAAAGCATTTGTCTCAGTTCTTAAGTCATAATAGCAAAAGACATTCAGCATTATCAAGAAACAATCCTTCTAAAACTCTGCAAGTAGCTACAGGTTTTATGTTCAGTTTTGCACATTGCCAAGAAAAATAAAATCACAGGGTTATACTGCTGGAGAATAATATATCTCCAGGAAGATATTCATTTTTAAAAAGCTTGAGGTTGGATCTTGGGGGTGGGTTGGCAGATGCCAGGCAAGTCACCATGCGTCCTGGAGTGTGTGTGGGGGGGGACCTGACTGAAAACCTTCCTGCTCACTAAAAATAGTATGATAAGGTATAAACTTTAAAAGAAAATGGTGTAGGAGTAATTGCATATAATATTATATTTTATGGATATGGATGTGGAAATGAAATTTAGTTTTGTTCACCAATTACTATTGATTACAACAAGGCCTTTTAGCTAACAGCTTGCTGGGTCAAATTCAGCCTTTTAATCATTTTTATATGGTCTTCTGACTGATTTAGTTGAAATTGCTTTATTGTCTAATAGAGCAGATTTTTTCTTGTTTGCAAAACTCAGCACTACAAAAGCACTCAGGCATGGACCATATTCCATATCCAACCCAAACCATACTAATTTACAACCAGAGCAAATTTCCACCTTAGTTTTTGCATTCCATATACTTTGTACATAGAACTTTTTTGTTTTCTAAATAAAATGTCCCAAAATATACACAACTTAAATTAAAAATCACATAATGTAAAATATTTATTACCCTTATCAAATGTTTATTTGAACAATTTTGATGTAACTATCTATTTTATTTCAAGTTTCCAGTGATAATAAATGTTTATTTTGTACATAAGAACGAAAAAGCAACACATCTGTAATTGCACACTGAAACCTCTACTTACCCACTACCATGATGTTAAACTCAAAGCCTTGTTTCATGGCTTTCCTCCTCATCTGTTCCAAGATGGCATCAATGCCCACATAGCCAAACTCACTGTTTGTCTTCTCATTCTGTGCCACAGGCATCTTTCCTACATCTGCCATATTGCCGTAAAAACTTGTAATGACCTCTGGCCCTAAAGAAATTATGTGATACAAAAAGAGAGAGACAGCCCATTAGCATTTTCACTGTATATGGAAAAAATTGGCTTAAACATTTTTGCATATGCAATTTTCAAATGACATGATCAGTGTCATAGCTTTATTGGTCAACTAACCCAACTGGCAATTTTCAGTTTGTGTAAAAATCGCATGATGCAAATTTAGCTGTAATGGTATCTAAACTCAAAAGTCGGATTACTGTTTGCAAGTTATGCTAACTATTTACGAGTCAGACAATACTGTATTGGTATGTTTCTGTAGAGAGACCAGATGTCAGTACACATGGATATAAAGTAGGGCAGAAAACCCACAATCTTTATTACCTCAGATTAACAAGACACATGTAAACATAAAAGCAACACCAACACTTCTTTTCAAAATTTTCTAAATCACCATTATATCATGTTTCACAAAACCAATTTTAACAAGCTCTTAATTCCTTAAACCTCTTCAAATTCTCCTCAAATGATCAATTGATCACTGTATTTGCCAAAAGATACAAAAAATGTCAAAACATAAATCAAATGTTAACCACAAGCTTACCCAAAAGAGGGTATTCAGTCTGCAAAGTCGTTGAATTTGATGATTCGGTAGCTTGAAAAATGTGTGACAGAAAGCAAGTGACATACAACTCAATGTGAAAGTGGGAGGGGACAAGGTTGCTGCTTTTCTTTTTAACGACAAAATGTGGCTTCCTCTTTTCATAGAACGTCTAGACACTTGCACAAACTTCAAATAATAAGATACACCTAAATATCCCAGTGTTGTTTCCATAAATAAATAAAAACATGTAATTCAATATAATAAATAACATATTATATCCAGATGATAACACAAGGTGAATTTACTTAACAGCAAAAAAGCATAGGCATGTACAAACATAACTTATCAGTTATGAAACACAATATTGCTTCATCAGTTGCCTGAGGTGAAAAATCTGTGACTTAACCAAAACAGTTTATGCTGCATGCTACACATCTGTACATACCGTTATTAAGTATCAAGAGAAGGGTTCAATACAAGACAAAACTGAGAGTGTAGCCAAATTTGAGAAACAATTTTATTTTAATTTGTTTTAAATATTCTTTTTTATTTCACTCCTATGTTTTCAGGTACATTTTTATGTTAAAATTATCAGCCAGTCAAATGCAAAACTGTTTTGCATATGTTCAACTGTGGCTGAAGTACAGTAGTCTATCACAAATTTAAGAAAACCGTTTCCTGTCAGTGAGTAATCACACACCATTTGACAGCCTTTTCTGAGAAAACAGAGTCTAAAAACACTTGTCACACAGACAACTACCAGCAGCCATATTTTGGCTAGAGAATGTAACATATGCTATTTAATACCATGAGTTTCAGTCTCTGTGTTTTACTCTTTATTTAAATTAGAAACACCATTACAGTCACTATGTCTCTTACACTATATACTGTGAAAACCCCTCACTGTAAATGTGCGATTTCATATCTAGAGCAGATTGGGCAACCTGTTCAGAAAAAGCATCTTAAGTTCCAATTTAAACTCGCACATTACCACATACACACACTAAACAGCTCCCGAGGTGGCTTTGAAGCTTGAATAACAGGGTTGATTTTACTCATCACAAATGAATGCAACTTGGAGGCCATAAAACATACTGGCATAACAAGAGGCAAAAAAAGAATCAGGCAAAACACACCCCTCATTCTCCGCCTTCACCTCAGACTCTGGCTCCAAACACTCAATGATTAATGCAGTCTTTCAGTTTGTGTGGAGTTTTGGCAAAAACTCCTAAAAGCCAATTAAAATAAAATGATGGGTTTAGGTAAACCTAACCCATCAACGAGCTTCACCACTGAAGCCGAACTTTCCATTTGCATCAGAGAAGCCTCATGGTTTACTGTGACCTATATTTTTCATATGTTAACCCAACAGTCAATCACATGTGAAATCCACACTTCAACCTTGAGTGAACCACAGTTTCTTAATACCAAAGTCGAATGCTATCCCTGTAAGTTTAGCCAATTTGGAGTCATGAAAGCTGAGGTTCTATACCAAATATTGAATTACATTAAGTGTGAAGACATTGTGTTTATTGTGCACATACTGGATATGTATTGATACATGCATACAGAAAAGAGAAGGAAAATCTACCATGTAAACAGCATGTTCAGAGTATGCCAAATAGTCATTATCTAAGCCAGGACAAGACTTGATTTTTGCTGGCCTGGTGGGTGGAACGGATCACAATGTGCGGGCATGTTAATTATGGTTTAATACACAGACACCACGAGCATTTGTGCCATTGATTACATGACTACCCCGCTGCCCCTTCTGCCAACACCTGTTGTGGGCCATCTGCTAAGAAACAAACTGAGGCATGAATAGGAAAGGGGGGCAGTGACACGGGCACACAACCTATTCTTTTAAATATATATATATTTAACACTTTATTTTAGGGTCTCTTAACTAGTTGCTTGTTAGCATGCATATGACTAGAATATTAGACATTTATTAGTACTAATTAAGCACATATTAATGCTTTATTCTACATGACCTTATTCTACATCCCTAATCCTACCCAATACCTAAACTTAACAACTACCTTACTAACTAATAATAAGCAGCAAATTAGGAGTTTATTGAGGGAAAAGTTAATAGTGAATAAGTGTTCCCTATTCTAAAGTGTTAACATATATTTTTGATCAATTAGTTCCCCTTTTGGTTATGCTTGTGCTAAATTTCATATCATAGTCCAAAACTATGGATTATCCAGAGCAGTGATTCTCAAACTGTCTAGTCACTTTTTAGCATTGGGGAACCCGAAATCAATAAACGACTGTTGGCAACATACACACAATAACACATTTTGAATAATCAACATTGCTGTAGTTCAGATAAATGATACTGTTGCAAAAGCCTGATAAGTCCTGATTTACCCTTTGCATCGCTTTATGAAAGAGCCCTTTCAGCATCTAAAAACCCACAAACCATATAAGACATTATAATTTAGATTAATTTAGAAAACCCATTCAAACAAACATCTAGAAAAAAAAACTACAGTAAGCATTATTATGCAAGTTAAAGATTTTATTCTGAAACTTAAATCTCAGTAAATACAGGTGCTGGTCATATAATTAGAATATCATCAAAAAGTTGATTTATTTCACTAATTCCATTCAAAAAGTGAAACTTGTATATTATATTCATTCATTACACACAGACTGATATATTTCAAATGTTTATTTCTTTTAATTTTGATGATTCGAGCTTACAGCTCATAAAAGTCAAAAATCAGTATCTCAAAATATTAGAATATTTACATTTGAGTTTGAATAAATGACCATCCCTACAGCATAAATTCTGGGTATCTCTTGTTCTTTGAAACCACAATAATGGAGAAGACTGCTGACTTGGCAATGATCCAGAAGACGAACATTGACACCCTCCATAAAGAGGGTAAGTCACAGAAGGTCATTACTGAAAGGTGTGGCTGTTTACAGAGTGCTGTATCAAAACATATTAAATGCAAAGTTGACTGGAAGGAAGAATTTGGGTAGGAAAAGGTGCACAAGCAACAGGGATGACCGCAAGCTTGAGAATACAGTCAAGCAAAGCCGATTCAAACACTTGGGAGAGCTTCACAAGGAGAGAACTGAAGCTGGAGTCAGTGCATCAAGAGTCACCACACTCAGACGTCTTCAGGAAAAGGGCTACCAAGCCACCTCTGAACCAGAGACAACGTCAGAAGCGTCTTACCTGGGCTGTGGAGAAAAAGAACTGGACTGTTGCTCAGTGGTCCAAAGTCCTCTTTTCAGATGAAAGTAAATTTTACATTTCATTTGGAAATCAAGGTCCCAGAGTCTGAAGGAAGAGTGGAGAGGCACAGAATCCATGTTGCTTGAAGTTCAGTGTGAAGTTTCCACAGTCAGTGATGATTTGGGCTGCCATGTCATCTGCTGGTGTTGGTCCACTGTGTTTTCTGAAGTCCACAGTCAATGCAGCCATCTACCAGGAAATTTTAGAGCACTTCATGCTTCCTTCTGTTGACAAGCTTTATGGAGATGCTGATTTCATTTTCCAGCAGGACTTGGCACCTGCCCTCACTGCCAAAGGTACCAAAAGCTCGTTCAATTACCATAGTGTTACTGTGCTTGATTGGCCAGCAAACTCGCCTGACCTGAACCCCATAGAGAATCTGTGGGGTATTGTCAAGAGGAAGATGAGAGACACCAGACCCAACAATGCAGATGAGCTGAAGGCCACTATCAGAGCAACCTGGGCTCTCATAACACCTGAGCAGTGCCACAGACTGATCGACTCCATGCCACGCCGCATTGCTGCAGTAATTCAGGCAAAAGGAGCCCCAACTAAGTATTGAGCGCTGTACATGCTCATACTTTTCATTTTCATACTTTTCAGTTGGCCAAGATTTCTAAAAATCCTTTCTTTGTGTTGGTCTTAAGTAATATTCTAATATTTTGAGATACTGATTTTTGACTTTCATGAGCTGTAAGCTCTAATCATCAAAAATTAAAAGAAATAAACATTTGAAATATATCAGTCTGTGTGTAATGAATGAATATAATATACAAGTTTCACTTTTTGAATGGAATTAGTGAAATAAATCAACTTTTTGATGATATTCTAATTATATGACCAGCACCTGTAAAGCATCACTAAGCATGAAATACTATATGGGAATTATAACCACACAAAAGATCAATGAATTATGCATTAAAACAATGAAAGAGAATTCTTAATGTGAAACATAATTTTGTAGACGATTGAAAAACTTTCTCTTTTCCTAGCTTAATATGCAGAGAAACTATATAAGCCTTTTGTAAGTTAGTTCCTATCAACCAAATCAACCAAATTACACAATGCACCTTTAACAAAGGAATCTGGAAAATAATAAATTGGAAATTGATTTACCAAAAAAACATAAGATCAAAGTCTTATGGACCTGAATAAACACACGTTTATGGGTTAATATGTGGTACAGCAAAATAAGCTTTGTTTCATATAGGCCATGAAATGTGGGCCAGACACACACAAAAAACAAAACAAAAAAAAACTACAATATAACATTTAAAGTCAAAAGTGATGTGGTAATGACCAGGATTTCCTGAGGGGATCAGACTCTGCTTACGCCACATGCAACATAACAGCTCTATGCATGATCAGCCCACTGTGTGCACTCTAATACACACGACCAGTTTTAAATACCAAAGCAAATCATTTCGAAAAAGTCGTACCTTCAGTGGCAGTTATCCTGTCTCTCATGCAAAGGCTGTGGCCTATATTTTTCACTAGCATGTGTCAGTGTTCTAACAAACAGGAAATAGGGGTTACCGCTGAAGTGTGTCCCTGCACACACATGCAGGCAAATTTACGTGCACATTCAACTATTGTAAATGTCACATTTATGTTACTATAACTTCTTGTCTTGGAGTTTATACAATTGTCTTATAGTTCATATATTTATTTTAAAACATAACATTGTATGTTATTTTCATAACTTTCATTAAATTACTACATTACATTACATTCATTCAAATTAATTATGAACTTTTTGTCAAAAAAAGAGGCATCGTAAATGCAAAGAAAATAAGTCAGGAAGAACTAAGGCTGAATTATTCTGTTCAAATATATCTCAGTCCATTCTGAATAGAATGCCTGAACAGCTGACCATGCTTATAATTTTGCAGTTTGCAGTCAAGGACCATGATATGCATTTCATCAGGTACATCTAGAAGTATGACCGGGTTTGTCCTCTCTGAAAATTACAACATTTAGAACCACAGAATCCCCAACTATAGGCCAGTATTCCACAGGTCTCATTTTTCCAATGAGTTCTCCAAGACATCAAGAACGCTCTACCCCTGTATCCAAAATTTGACTTGGTTGATTTCCTGTTTTCACTTTAAGGAGGTTGTGTGTCCCCCTTCTGAAGCTGATCCAACCCTGTACAGAAACCATATATCCACAGGAAAGCAAGGCAAATGCTGAAACAAGGCCATAACAATTCATTCCTTACAGGCAACATACAATTTAATTCCGTCTTCATTCTGAGCCAGAACAGTTGGGAATTTGCCCATGTTTAGTGGTCTGTGGTATATTGGCCCCTGTAACTGGACTTTGGTCTGGCAACAGACATTTAAAGTCAGGAGTAGGCCAAATGAAAAACGTTTGTACAACTAGCAATTAGTGTCAACAGCCAATGAAGCCTAGAAGACCTGACAGCTGCCCTAAATGTGTAGCTAAACGTGTCCTGATTACACTAGGCTAGGAATGTAAATGCTGCTAAAGCTGTTCTTACAGAAAAGAGTGTGAATGACAAAATGAAGAATGAACATAGTGAAACAACCTTATTTGCTGGTAAATGGAAAACTAAAAGACTATATGACATATCAGCAAGCTCTCAACATACTAGTGACCAAATTTATCATGGTTCAGTGATATTATGTGGCTGCAAAAATAACTACTGATAATAAGTGCAAGGAAAGTCAGGCAGAATTAATTATGAATTATCTGAAACACATGCTCCCATAGATGTAGACCAATGAAAAAAACTCCTCAGTATGATCTTTTCGAGTTGATTGAAAACCCTCAATTTGTTACACTTATGTGTAAGAAATGATATGGTACTGTATGAATAGACAGATCTAGACTGGTCTCAGATCAGCTACAGCAGCTTGGACTGTGTTTTAATCAGTCAGAAAGCTCAAGATGTCATTTCTAAAGATCAGGAAGAACTTGAAGGAGGAAGCAGTTATAAAGTTTAATGTAGAGATGTTCCGATACCCTTTTTCCCTTCCCGATACCGATTCCGATACCTAGACTCAGGGTATCAGCCGATACCGAGTACTGATCCAATACTGTGTATCTGGTTATACAGCTATACTTACTAGCCCTATATGAATTGATACAATTATTTCATGGTTCGCTTCACCATAGATAGATAGTCTGGCGAGTAAACAAAAAATATAATATATAATGTTTGGAAAAAAGTACACTGTTAACATCAGTCAGTCAAGCATTATAAATATATTATGATAATCAAGTATTATTGATAGAACTTTAGCAATTAGAATTAAAACTTGGTAACCATGTATGATTGCATATTAGTCATTTTAACTGAACTTAGGACTGGTGGTGGTGCTTTTTTGGTCATTCAGTGTTTCTGTAAAAATGTGGGGAAAACTATCAATAATATTGATAAGGTAATAATAATCATACTATGAATTCTGCTAAGAACAATATAAACGCACTAAGGATTAACGAGCTGTTGGATTCATGAATATTAATCACGTTGTCTGCATTGGCTCGAACTGATTTGCTGAAACCAAAACAGGGACGATAATAGGTGAGCCAGCCAATGAGATTGTCGTTTGCGCATTAGCTCCGCCTACTCCCGGAGAACCCGGCAGTTAAACTGAAGAATTCCAAAGGAGCTCCGTTATTTTGACAGAAAAATACAACAAAGAATATAGTTTACATACCATTCGGAATTGACGCGCTACATGTAAAATACTCTCTCTCTCTCTGCGTGTGAGAAAAAAAGCAAAGCGACGGCGAGTTGTCCGCTTCACACTAGAGCTTACTGTAAGTCAAATACATTCATTCAGATGATCTGAAAAATAGATAGCTTGACAGAGAGCGAAACTCTGAAGCGCTCAGTCAGTGTTCAGCGAGTTACAATATATCTGTGCTAAACTTATACATAGCCTCCAACTCACACACTGGCGTGTAAAATCTGATTATTTATCAGCCAGTGGCTAATATTAGACATCATTTAGTCGCCCAGGGTGAAGATTTAGTCGCATACGCAAGTGATTTACTGGCAATGTGCTAGCACGTTTGTACTTCTTCGCTGCTCTAAATAGCAAGTATAGGTCTCTGCTGCAAAGTAATGGGAGTTACCAGATCGGGGCGTTTTTTGACCATGTTACTTGATTGGCTGACGTCATAGTGACGGTAGGTTTAGGGGTGGGGTTAAATCAGGGGGATCATTTTGATTGCATGATTTAGAAACACCCAGCAGCTTGAAAATGCCTAGCAATTCAGAGACACCCACTTTTGCTCTGCAGAGACCTCAATCTCCTAAATAGTGGTTTCTTGTGGCAACACAGCACAACTTCCTGTATTTGCATTCTGAGCAGCGAAGAAGAATTGATTTCCTATTTGCAGTGTTAAGCAAAGCTAGCGCACATAACTATAGGTCTTGTCTAAGAAAATGGTATCGGATTGGTACATGGGTTCAAGTACTCGCCGATACCAATGCCAGAATTTTTTGTGGTATCGGTGGAATTTCCGATACTAGTATCGGAATCGGAACAACCCTAGTTTCATGTCTTTCTTTTACTGAAGCAGATACATGGAGCCTTGAGTTACATGGATCATTTCTAGAAACTTTCACTTAAAACACCACCTGGAAGACACAGATGATTCTCACATGCTTCATGTGTTCACCAGATGCATCAAACACAAGAATGAAACATTGACTTTGAGTATCATTAGAACAGAAAATCAAAAAGAACATAACTTGTAAATCATAATCCGTCACCATAATTTATGTAAAAATGTAGGTGTGTTTCTCGTGAATTGGAGATTTCTATGGATATTTGGCCTGAAGCCCTCCAAGTTGTGTTCTATTCACTCAACCATCAGTTAAGTCAGGGGTGCACAATCCAAGTTTCTGGAGATCTACCCACCTGCAAAGTTCAGTTATAGCCTTGCTCCAGCACACCTGTCTGTAATTAGCAAGTTCTTCTGAAGATCTTTATTAGCTGGTTCAGATGTGATAGATCAAGGCTGGAGCCGAACTTTGCAATAGAAGGTAGACCTCCAGGAACAGGATTAGGACTCTTGAGTTAAGCCAATTAATGTGTAAAACACAGATTTCATTACTCTCAAGTCTCAAACCTAGCTGTATTCTACACTCATCATCAATGTGCAAAATGTAATTTTAATGAGGGATCCCTGTCCAAGCTATGTTGAGCTTTGATCCCTAAAGGTCTCCTGGTCTGAGGCGATTTACTTTTATTCTGGGAATACGATATTAACCTACCCAATGATTTTATGATTGAGGCTGGTCACTGTACTTCACCATGATGGATCTATTCAGTATTCCAATATGGAAAAATTCCAAATTCAGACAATACAATTTGGTATAGTGATAGCTCAAAAGACAATTTAACAGCGTATTAAGTATAAAATCGCTGGGGAACCAGCAGTTCTTGAATAATTATTATACAGCAGGCTTGGGTAAGCATTGTATAATAGTAAAGAAAGCAATAATGGTATTTGTTGAATTTTTTTCATTTCAAATTCTGACCCACCCCCTCCCCCCTCTCCCCTCTTTGTTAAATGGCATAATGGAAGGGAAGGGTTGTCTGTTTTTGTTGTAAAACATGAAAATTCATTTAAAAATAAAAAAAAAATCCACAAATCCTTGTGAAAATCTAAAGAAGCCTATGTATCCAAAAATCTTTTGGAAATGGGGTGTTTCTTCTTAGGGCACCAGAAAAACCCATAGAGTTCCGCCATATCACTGTAAAAAGTAATTTCATTTTGTGTTGATTTCCATGTCAGAGTCTCTGACTGAGACTCCCTTGACACCATCCATCAAACACTGCCAATCAAAAGCTGCTAATGCACAGACGGTGGATCCACAGACTAAACCAAGAGGCTTGTATTCAGAATATTTTCTTTTCCAACTGTTTTCCCAGTGTGTACAGATCTCAGTTCCTGTCAAAAGCCAGATGCAACTGTAAACTACACAGCCAACGTACATTGATCTGTAGATGTGGTGAGGTGAACTCTGGTGCTCAGCATGAAGAATGCTACTGGACTCATCTTTCATTCTGCTCACCCCTTGAGAATTCAACCTTTGCCATTACATGCCACAAGCAGATGGTGACGAAGGGTGTTAAAATACTGCTTTCTACAAAGTAGCTTCTAGAAAAAAAAAAAAAAAAGCCTGTATGAGTGCTGTAGGCAAATTAAATTGGAGAGAACTAAAAAAAGCCATGGGAAGAAACACTGAAAAACCATTTGTGATGAGCACAGATTGCTAATTGTCATTTTAAACTGATCACTCACAAGAAAATAATCATATTTACGGCCTATATAATGTAAATGTATAAATCAAAAGCACTACAGAGGGTGAACATCTGACTTTTTTGAAACTGTATTTTTCATTTTAAAAAGTTGTTGGAAGACATTGGAACTGACATAAATGAATGCTCCCTCCTCTTATTTTGTAAACATTTGTAATAATATTAATTTGTTAGTTAATCTTTCTATTACTATTGTGAAGAACAAAATAAGATACTGAACACAAAATTGATGGCCAATCAACATCAGTGTGATATGGTATGGTGGTCGCAGGGATCATCATGTTACACATGCACTCTATATCATGCATTTAACTAATCAACATCATTGTTCAACAACTTATTTTCTTGTATTTTTACACAGGTCATTGTTTCACTTGCAGTGTCATTTTATTTTTATTTTTTTACATTTGGAGCATATATTACATTTGGATGCATGTACATGATGTTAAAAAACTGGGTTCATGCTTTAAAAAAGAAAGAAAACAGCTGCAGTGGAATAATATATTTCAGCAAAAAAAAAGAATTTCAGCTGTTCCACAGATGTGGTAGGATTTGCAGTGAAATGATTGGGTCGATATATGAGGAAGTGGTGTTTTATCTGAAAAAGGAACTCTGCTGAACAGGTATCATATAACCTTGTTGATATAAATGGAGATGACAGAAGTATTTGTAATTGGTTTAGAACAACTGAAAGATCAGTGTTCTAGATAAATTGCTAACTGCTGTTACTGGAAAAAACTTACTGGAAGTAATCTGACACTCACTGACAAATGGAATCAGAAGTTAAACAGAGGAACAGAACAGATCTGTGTTGAATACACACAGGTCAATTAGCTTCCATGTTAATGACAACAATTAAACAACAGGAACTGCATTGTCATGCAATACAAACATATGAGAATACACAGGAAGCCATTCAAACAACACTGATTGGATGTTTATAATCAACCCACAGAGAACATCTGAAGCTATGACACACAAGTTTGAACATGTGGGATTCTGGGTCCAATGTAAACTAATTATAACTGATTATCAAAATGTCTGATTTCTAGAAACTAAGAGCTGTGATGACACACACCCCACACAAAGAAAAGAGAGGGCCAGGAGGAGGAGAGAAAGGGAGGGGGGTGGAAGAAAGTAGAAGGAGGGGTTCACTGAGCTTATCATCTGTTTCAATGCACAGACAAACAAGAGAAAGAGAGGTCTTAAAACACAGTACAAAACTCCACAAACGCTAGCCAAAATCTCCCCTTCTCTTCCTCTCTCACTTGCTTCCTTTCCTCACTGGCAAGAACACAGTGAGGACACCTGGGAAACTTGTGCATGCAGCAACACACACACACACACGTCACCCACTCTGTAGCTCTGTAAAAGCGCTACAGCCTCTCTGAATGAGACTCTGGAAAGAGATATAAAACTCAAGCAAAGAAAGCCTGTTTTAACAGAAGTAAACATGAAGAGCAGATAGTGACTCACCCTTCCTTTAGCAGCTCTTGCTGTCTTTCTTTATCTCTCTTTCTGTCCCTCTTTCTCTGTGCCTGAGTCAGCCTGCAACACCAGCTGGACTCACAGCCACGCCCACTCCAGGGTCATGTGACCACAGAACAGCCAAGCAGCACTCATCACCCATTCAAACAGGCTATAGTAGAATCTGTCATGGTGTGTGGCTCAGGTTTTGCATACACTATGGTGACCAAATGTCTCCACAAAAGTAGAATAATTTTACCTAGTGTTCTTTGTGAAAGAAAGAAAATGCTTAATCTGATATATATATAATGTCTTGAGAGATTTTGTGAGGATTAAATGAGTAAGGTAAATAGAAAATATCATTAGCTCAATATAAAAACGATGGAAGTCAAAAGAAAGTCCCCACCATGATATAAAACATGCACTTGAATGTGTATTCCCATGTGTATGAGTACTTTAAATGTCCCTTACTGAAATAAACCCTAATGTGTATTATTAAAGGTATATCATTGTAAGTGGATACATTTTGTTGCGAATTCTGAAAAAAAAAGCTTGTTTTATAAATTAATTTAAGAAAATGTCATTGTATAAAAACATTTTTTATTTATATTAACAACACTATTTATATTTTTGCCGAAAGTTAAGTAGTACTGTTGTAAATGTGTTCTCTCCAATATCAAATTAGTTGTCATTTTGATTGAATATAACATTTATTTATTTGTTTAGAATACATAACTGAGTAACTCTTTTGGCATCACTCATTCATTGTGCCTGGTAAATCACTTTTGTCTTTTAAAAGATGTTTTGTGGTGGAATGTTACAGGGTTGAAGATCAGTGCAAAAACTCCTTGGAAATATCGCGCAACACCACATTACAATCAGTTTTCTTGCGCTTCTGATGCAAAAGTTAATTTTCACTACACTTTGTTCAACAACATACATTAAAATCAGTAAAATAAATTTAAAATCAGTCACTGTCGATACAAGAGGAAATGATTAAATATATCTTTGCCATCACTGTATCAGTGAAACACAGATGTCTATGAACATGTGCACAAGTATGTTTGTATGCATGTGTATACAAGTGCATATGCACGTGTGTGTCTGTAGTCTTTGAATGTTCAAGAAAGTAAACATGCAAAATTCAGGAAGTCATTAAACTGCACAAAACAATGCTGTATCTTTAAAAGGTTAAAGGACAGCCAACTACCAGTGTTCGGTGGATTACAATTATTAAACTCAACAGTTCTTCTGCAACACACTGATGCAGTCTCATGTGTCTGAAAGTAACCACATCCAGCCACCTGTTGTGTAGCAAAGACTGATCACAGACATGATAAAACTGCATTCTACACTGAATATAATGAGACGACAGTCATGTGTGCAATGTTTTGTTCAGTTTTCGAAACTTCAAATCAATTCTAAAGAAAGGAATCAGACACTGAGAATAACGAGAGAGAGACTTTAGGGTACATGAAGTAACCTGCCAAGATGTGTTAGTGTGTAATTCTGAATACATCTGAGAATAGCTGCATTATGTTACTCAGGCACTCCTATAGGCTCATTAGAACCATAGACCAGAGAAAGACAAGGCGAGAGGGTGGGAGAGAGACTGCAGTCTATTTCCTGTAGTCATTTAGGTTTTCTCTGCTTATCTTAATTACGCATATACATGAGAGATTGGTCCTTAGAGGTTTGACAACATAACTTCCTGTCCATGATAACTACCATAAACATCCAAATATTACTGGCCAGTTGTTCTTCACACATAGTCAGCCTGTTCCTGAATTTCTAGGCTGGAATTATTTGTTGTTTTAGAGTGAATGTTTGTGTTGGTTTCCTTACAGGAAGTTATCAGAAAGCAAATGAAGGTGTATTACTGCCCAGTAGCAAAATGAAGAAAAAACAGTCAGAAAGACAAAGGGACAGAGAGATAGAGAGTGTAGAGGAGGAAGTCTGTGCTGTGCAAGATTAGATATGATAGTGAGAGGCACGCTTTATAATTACAGCATATGGAATTGATTTCACAGCTTTATTAGTACTGAGGCAGTGAGGATGACTCATTCTTAAGGCCTGCAGAGATTTAAAACCCTCTCTTATCTGGAAGAGGCTTGGGTTTAATACCTTCCTGTCCCCCTGGTGTTTTTCTGTCCTACTCAGCTGAAGGACATTTAGTTTGAGGTTGATATATGGTAATAGTAAAACTGTCACCTTACAATGTCTTAAAGGGTCTCAATGGTTCAATACAGTCATAATCCACGGTCAGACATTCATTACTAGATAGCATTTAAGATTGGTTTTATTGGTTTTTCTGAACTAATTTACTCCGTGTATGCTAAGTTTGTGCTTTACTATTACTCAGTATTAACAGAAATATATTTTAAATTATACAGTTGCATGTTTTACAGAACACTCTTTTTTTACTCTTGAAACAACCAAGTTATGAGTTTCAACAGCTGCAAGATCTGAGTTTACTGTAAACACAATGGCTGCGTCCGAAAGCTGAAAAATACTGCCTCCACAGGAAGGCAACAAAGCATGTCACATCCTGTCTACTGAGACACCATCTATTTTTTTTTTTTTTTTTCATGTTTCCCTTGTGCTTGATTCTGTGACAGTTGAGCTAAAAAATTAAATGGGATCTAAAAGTTGGTTTCCTTTATGTATAAATGTATTTTGAACAACTTTTACATAATGTTGTAGCAAGAAATTAGTTAATATTTAATTAAAAATTATATTCTAAAATTATATATAAAGAATTCAAAAGAGAAAAACATCCTTGGGACAGTTTGTTCATTTACTGAAAGCCTGTTTCTCTGAGGTAAAGTAAAAGACAGACATTGTATTGTACCCATGTTTGTTGTTAATTCATTCCAGTTGTGAGGTCACTTCCTGCACTGCTTCTAATTCGGTTACAGTTGCTCCGCCACAGGTCACATCACAACTCCCAAGAATCACCACATTAGCAGCAGTGTTGTTCATCGCATCTTTGTAATCAGTAGAGAATGAAACTTCCTAGAGCTGGATGAACCCTGCTGTTCGGTATTCTGAAGCTGACAGCTGTGAGTCATGAGGTCATAATGTGCAGAACACAAAGGGAACATAAGGTAGGTTAAATGTTACTTTGCACCTCCCACCGAATAAATAATTTATCTTTCTCTCACTCCAACACACACATATCAAAGCTTTTCACTGGGGTCCACAGCGAAAACACAGTGAAGTCAGGCCACTGCGGGGGAGAGGGTGAGGTACGTCCAAGATTGTGGTTCAACTAACATCCTTATGTGATGATGCTTGTTATTAAGGATGCGCCAGAAGCCGAATACATTATTTGTAATGGCACAAAAACTTCAAAATGAATTACAATTTGTAACAAATAATAATAATAAAAATGTTAGATGCATTTACTACTTGTGCTTGGCTGATAACAGCAGTGACAGCACAATATTTTAGATAAATAACTAAAATGACAATGCAATAGTGAGTGTGTAAATTGAATGTATGTTAAAGTTCAATCAAATATTTGCTGCAGTTTCCTATGCAAGCTTGTAAAGCTGTCAGGCAATACTGTACATTTAACTCTGATTTCCTAAGGGCTGAACTGAAAAGGTACAGTAGCTAGATGAGTAGAAATATGTAAGTAGAAGCATCATTTGTTTAAGTGTACATAGGACATCCTTAGCATCAGTTCTCTCTTTCACACATGGTTGTCCAGTACTGTATCATCTGATTTATGTAAACCAGCCAGCCAGACTACTGGTGGAAATGTACAGCATTTTGTGTAACATGTATAAATTAAATTGAAAAAAAAAAAAAGGATTGGAGAAGTTTTTAAACTTCACTCAAGCACACCAACTTGGACTACCTGCTCCACTTTCACTTGGGGAACTGAAGTAGTAAATGCCAAGTGGCAATACTGAATTAATTCATCCATATATGTTTGAACCAGAAACTGATTCCAAAGAAGAGGAAGAGCGATTCATACAGGGTCATCTACAAGGTGATGTATCAGAATAGTAAAGCATTTTATGTATCATTCTCTACAATGTCGAACACATAACAGTAACTGATATCACTAGACTTTTATCAAACAGCTAAATAATATGTTAATTACACAAACCATGTTCCTGTTCGCTATTGCAGGTATAAAATATAAAAATAATAAAAATATATAAAAAGCGCCACCCCGCAAGTTGATGGGAGCGGTTACATGTTTGAGACAATAGAAAATAGGGGCTGTTTCAAAACACATTTTTGAAACTGTCTTTGGTACACTGACATTTTAAGGAGAAAATGCTCAGCAATGATGTTGACTGATGTTGAATTTGCACATGGTTTGTCTGAAATACTATTAAACCTATGTTGTTTTTCCTGAAATTCTGTGTCTTTTTCTCATTTAGGTTCATGAACATGCATGCAACGTTTCAACATGCTGATGTGTTTTGACATGATTTAAAAAAAAAATAGTTACATTTGTACTGTTCCCGGTTCAATTTGACCCACCTGTTTTAATGTTCTAAGGCAACTCTACAGACATAAAAAGCAGTTATAAAAGTAAATTTATAAAAAGTTATAGAAGTTTAAATTTATGAAAATGTAAAATATATAAATATATATATTTTTTATATTCTATATAAAATAGCAATTTTACAAAACACGTTTACCACCAAATCTTCAAGAAAATCAACGCCAATCATCTGAACAAGTTTTGTGCCAAATTTTAGGTTGATATCTCAAAAAAATAAATTTTTAAGTACGCATTTGTGGATGCAGGACCAAACCTTCCCACTAGATGATATACAGAGACTCTTGATTTCCATTTATTGTTTGATTGTTCTGAACCATATATTTCCACAATTTTCAAAATATTTATGAAGTTTGGGCAGTAACTTTAATATCTGATTTGAATTCAATCTCTAAAACACATAAAAACATACGTATAGAATAAGAGTATGTTAGGCACCATGTCACAAATGGAGAATCTATCGCTTGTTATCTGTTGCTCTGTCATTTCTTTGAGAAACAGTCATCAAATATGAAAACTAGAGTCCGAAACCTTTCAAATGATATATAGTTTGTTACGATTACTTTAGATATAGACCAAGATATTATCGTTAAACAATGTGTAATCACAAACATTTCACAGGTGTGGGGCAGTGGCAGTCAAAAACAGTGGTTAAAAATAGTGGTTATTTTTATAAATCATAAAAGAAAAGTACTGATATTAAAAGTTTATTGATTGTACTTGATTGTATGGTTTTTTTGTTGTTGTTTTTTTTCATATTGTAATTTTTATGGAATCAAATACAGGTCAATTTGACCCGGACCAGACAGGAAGTCACCTGTTTTTGAACAGTACATTAGGGTTAAATTTAAGTTTGGGTCAAGTTGTTAGGCCTATTTGTAACCTTATAATGTAAAAGGGCTCCCTATAGTTTTAAGCATAAGCTGATATAGATTTTCATCACTAAGAAAATTTTAACTATAACTGAATGTATTTAAAGAAAAAGCAACTTGTTCAGTAAACCACTATTTAAAAAAAGAAAAGAAAAAGAAGTTGAGTTTTCCCCCTTGCTGTACCGAAACCGTACCGAACCGTGACATTAAAACCGAGGTACATACCGAACCGTCATATTTGTGTACCGTTACACCCTTACTGCACACTGATAAAGCTCAAAAGAGCACAAAAAGCACTTTGATCAAAATGATCATTGTTATTTTAGTCAAGCAGATGTATTAAATTAAGCATACAGAAGTTCTTGGGGAGTTATATGTATATGTATACTTGTTTTATAGTCACTTACTTGGTACGGTTACATTGTACAGCCTCTTACAAGAGTAAAAGACTGACATAAAAAAATTATTATTATAATAATAATAATTACATATTTTAAGGACCAATTCTCACTATTAACTAGCATGCATATCACTAGCACATTGGTCGTTTATTAGTACTTAACCCTTAATGACCTAGAACATTTTTGGGGCACCTGACACGCCTGAACTTTTCTTTGTTTTTTCAGACCTATTCTAGCAGTAAGCATCAAGTGCCATATATCATTATAAACAGGAGAACTTGACGTTTCAGTCTAGCTAATTTAAAGTCCCAATTTTCCCTTTGTTTTCTCTAAGAATTAACAAATTTTTAGAATTTTAAGAAGACCGCAAGTAATAATTGGGTGTTTTTTTACTGTGTACTCAAACAGAAACTCCTGAAGTTTGGATTTTTTTTCTTTAAAAAGTTGTATCTGTGTGTTTTACACTTCCAAATAAAATTTTGTCTACATATAACATTCCCCAAGCAAGTTATAGCCATTTACTACAATATTGTTATAGGCGCTTTTCAGTGAAAAACAGGTCTATTTACTTTACTAACAATATAGATGTATCCAAAAAAACATTTAGGGAGCAAAGAAAATGGAAACAGTGTTATATAATAACAAAATACAGTAAAAAATTTATTTTTTTTCCAGAAAAAAAATATTTTCAATCTGAGTATGAACAACAAACACAAACAGTGCAGCAAGTTGTGAAAACAATTGTCTTGTGCAACAAATATACAAGCAGTGCAAATGATTCACAAACTACACACAAAATGGGTGAGAAATATATAGAGTGCAATAGAAAAAAATAGTGCAAATGATCTTTATGAACTATATAAGTATTATTTACATAATAAAACAGCCAAATGGATCGATCCGCTGGCTGCACTCTGCATCAGAATTGATTTTACCGGGACATCGCCTCGCGACGCGAATACCAAAATTCCAGTGCTTTATCCGATATGTACCACTTTTTCATTCTTGCTTTTGGTTTATTCTATGCCAAAGTGCTCTGTCCTGTGTTTATCTGGGCTTTTTCAGAGAGTGCTCTCATGCAAATGTGGTATTTTGTGTTTGTTTTCATGCACGCACAACACACTTTACTTTCACTTTGCGTTTGCTCAAATTCCCATAGAAACACGCTAAACAATGGTTCAAAAGACCAAAATCTATGTTTTATCTATGTTTATTGAGACAAATGCGATATCTCCGAAAAGCGGAGAATCTCTGTTTTACGACACTTTTTAAAGCATTCAGATAGGATTAGCAGCGGCTGTCTCGGTTTTTGAGAAGCACATGTTAATGAATTTTCTGCATGACCATATTTTAGATAAACCAAACAACTACCTTACTAACTGTTAACAAGCAGCAAATTAGGAGTTTACTGAGGTAAAAGTCGTAGTTAATAGCTAATAGAGAGAATTGGACCTTAAAACAAAGTGTGACCAAAAAAAAAATAAAACATATACATATACATATATATATATATATATATATATATATATATATATAGCTTATACCAAAAGAAAAAGGGGAAATAAAGAGGGAGAAAATGTTAGAGAGTGATCAAGAAAATAGAATATCTAGGATAAGACAAAAGAGGAAGATTAAGTCAGCTGAGCCCCAAGATAAAGTCCTTTGGATGGAGCTGGTTTGCATTGTGGTGGGAAACTTGTGTTACCCTTGACCTTCCCTCTCACCATGTAAAGTAAACACATGTTTCCGGAAATGTTATCAAGAGAGAACTGTCATATATCCAGAGACGCATCTCAACTCAACTCGTCTCAGAGACAGAGGGGTCCTCTGTCAACATTACACACATCTTTTTCGAAAACAACATAAAAGACACAAGAACTCAAGTTTTTGTTTCTGAACCTGATACAGAGTGCAAGTGGGTGTGCTTGTTGCAAATTTCCTCACTTTGTTTGAAGTTGTGTACATTAAGCTTGTGCTTTTGACTTCAATTAATAGAGCCTGGAACAAACGTTTTCCATCAAAAGGTGCATCACATCACTTGTGAGATCTCTTCTGAACATAAAAATAACAAATAGGACATTTTAACTTCATGCAAAGGTTACACTTTATTTCGATAGTCCTCTTTAGAAATTCTACTAATTATAAGTATCTTTGCAACTACATGTCAACTAACTATCATTACAGTAGACTGCTAGGTTAGGGTAAAGATTAGGGTTAGTAGAAATGACGAAGTTACTTATAATGAGTAGAATGTCTGTTGGAGACACTCAAAATAAAGAGTTAGCAGATATTAAGCAGGCTGTTTACTAAAACTATACTGGTAGTTGACATGCTGTTGCAAAGTTACTTATAGTTAGTAGAATGTCTAAAATGGACTGTCAAAATAAAGTGTTACCATAAGTGAACGCCATGGGACTGCTAGTATGCATGAAGTATGTGGGACAGAGTCTTAAAAATTATTAAAACATTTATTTTATTTTTTGCATAATTTTTTAATGTTAAGTGCTTCTCTGTTATGTCCTACAGATATAGTTAACAGGATATAGTTAACTTTGAACATATTAAATTATATGATAGATTTACCTTTGTTGGTTGCGTAGTGTCTAATTATTTAATTTAGTTCTAATATGTGATTTACTAATGAATGAGTAATCCAAAAAGAGTTACTCAATCATGTATTCAAATCATAAGTACTGTACATACATTTCATGGTTCAATCAATATATACTGATTATATATTTATAATAAAATAATTGTAGTTTGCTTTGCATGTAGAAGCATATGAATGCTGACAGTAGAAGTGGTCTTTCACCATTCTTCTCGACTTGTTGTTGCTTACATGTCTTGTTGAATATGAATGTAATAAAACATATTGAAATTACTGTAAAACCACAGCTTTATCACAGGACCGAGTACAACAGAAACAGAGGAAAAGGCAACAAAAACAATCTGTGTATCTTCTTTCTACTTGTAGGTCTCAAATACCTTTCTATCTCAGATTCAGCTGTTGAGAGTGAGTTGACACACACACACACACACACACACAGGATGAGGCATGGAGCCAGTCAAAACACTCTGCAGAGGGTCTAGATTACCAGCAGGAGGCGCTTAGTTGATGAAACCTATTTGTCACCATTTTGACAGCCCCTCTCTCTTGAGTGCATGTGCAACTTCTTTGGTTGGGTGATCTGAGTATGACCTCACTGAAGCTGAAGACACAGCTCTACTTCAGTGTTACAGACCCAAAAGTAAAGCTTTTAAATTAAACCTCTGCAATAAGGGTGAGTCACAGGATCTGAGGGACCCAGGGATTGGTGTATGTAGGTCAGGAACAGGTCAGAAAACCAAGTTTAGAACTGTTTGACATTAAGAAAAAATGGGATTGTCAGTTGCCTATTAAGGATAATTAAACAATACAAATTACAAATAGTTTGAGCATTTCTGAATTTAAGCAGATGTGAGGTTTTATAGCAAATCAGAACTGAATACAAAAACTACAAAATATACTACATGAGTAAATTTCAGATCATGGGGAAACAATTGGAAGGAAGGACGTGAGACAATTTGGTGTGAGGTCACTTCCTGTCCAAAGACCTGAATGAACAGGAAGGAACCTAATCTGTCACACATTTACAACATAGCTAGCTGTTGCCTTCTGCCACAATTCGCCCAAATCCCAACTTTACTGTACTGTATACTTGTGGCCAACTACAAAATCCAGCTGTTAGATATTATTGTAATTGTTCATAAAAGTAACTCCCTTGTGGATAAGTGCGTACGCAACCTATTAGATAATAAAATTAAATAAAATGACAGTAATGTGGGGTAATTGTTTCACATGAACCATTCAGTTATGTTTGACATGGTAACAATTAACTGGTGTAGTATAACAAGAATAGGAAGTTTTAAAAAACTATAATTATATGAATTATGTGACACAGAGGCCAGATCAGAACAAAAGCACCCATGAGCATTACTTAAGCACTGATTCTGTGCCAGTGAAGCTATCTTCACAGTCTTTTCTCAGGGTGGGCTGGGGATCCCTTAATTTTCTGTAAGGGATAGGTTTAGGGTTAGGGTTGGGCTAGGGGATAGGAAATATTGCTTGGTCAGTAATAAAAGTAATAGAAGTCTATGGAAAGTCCCCACAATTCACAGAAACAAACATGTGTGTGTTGCTTCTTCTTCTTTTTATTTTTTACAGAGGGATTAGTGCCATAATGCAGTGCCTGAGGGCAGGTCAGCATCAGTATAAATTGATAATGACTTTAATAGGACATTTCACAGTACCAGAGCTAGCAGATGCTAAATAGTGGGATAGAAAATAAATTAATCTATAAAGGAAAGAAATCATGTGCTTCCAGGGGGTTCTGCACCAGCCAAGCATCTGTAATTTAGATGAATAAGAACGCTATTAATAGATTAATAGGAACATGCTTTTTCCAGGTATTATAGAAAGTGAAAATGTTTCTAATTTGGTACTAATTCTACTCTTAAAAAAGGTGGCATCCTTTAGCATACAAAATATATAAACATGACATAAACAGACACACACATACAGTACACACACAGTGTTGCTATTTAAGCATTAGATCATTCTTGGCTGCAGCTGCTCTTTCCTCTATTTTTTAGCATTTACAGGAACTCCTCTGGCCCAGAGAGTTTCCACATGTGCTGTGTGCCATTCATTGTGTGTGTTCTGTCAATGTTTGGATGTGTACCTGGTTGTGACGTACATGTGTGAGTTGTTTAGATGCATGCATGTGCATTGGTGTGTTCTGTTGTGCATGTAATAATGATGAGGAGGTGGAGTTTGGATGACTAATCAAATCCAAATGTGTGAGTTGTTGTTTTAACTAGGCCCTTTTCCCTTTCTCATGTCCATCACTGCATTTTAACTTGTCAGCAGACATTTTCTTTCCAACATGCTTTACAGTTCACTATGCACAGGCACAGTCCATTTGTAGCTCCTGAGATTAAATATCGTACACAAGGATGACATGATGCTAGATCTCAATTGAATTGAATCAGCAACTTTTATGCTATCATTTTCACAGGCACTACTGACATATTTCACCATTTACTTTACTCAGTGTGCATCAACTCTGTACTGACTACTGGCTTGCAAATGCACAGACTGCAGGCTTTGAAGATCCGAAAAATACAATTACCTAAGAAGTGGCAAAATGAGACTACAGAGGATGTCAGAGACAATAAACATCACATGAACAGGAAAATTAATTCCACTAGTCTGCTTTTACAGCCTCATTGTGTTTATAATTATGCTCTGGCAAACTATTCTAAATCAGACAGTTTCAGGGAAACAGTTTTTTTTAAACACTCACACATGTTTGTTTTTGTGAAAAGTGGGGACATCCCACAGGCGTAATGGTTTTTATACTGTACAAATTTGTATGTGCTATTGCCCTACACCAATCCTACACCTAACCCTACCCCTTACAAGAAACTTTGTGCTATTTCAGATTTTCAATACACTCCATTCTGTGTGATTTATAAGCGTTTTGAAAAGTGGGGACATGGGGTAATGTCCTGAAAAGTCACCTTCTCCTTGTAATACCTATGTCATACCCTTGTCATTATACAAATTTATGTCCTCATTTGTCATAAAAACGTGCGCACGCACACACACACACACACACACACACACACACACACACAAAAGAGTTGTCGGAAGCTTAGTGATGCTCATGCTGAAGACATGTGGCCTTGGTGTATTTTGTTTTTCTTCAAAATCCTCTTGATGAACCGAGAATCCTAAACTTTATTTGGTCACAGTGCTTATTTTCTGCAATATTCCAAAAGCCAGTGGAAAAATCCTGTTGGGATAATATCATGGGAACCATGGTGATGCTAACTTCTGGGCTGGCCTACAAAAATACATCATCAATGCAGTGCTCTATACTTGATATATGTAGACATTTCCTTAATAATTTACTAGCAACGACCTCCGTGTGAGCTGCTGTGACATCATAACCATATCAAAACCATGAAAGGCAGAGAAAATTTCAGACTGCAAACACATCATAGTCAGACATGGTGAGCTGATTGTAGGTTGCACACCTGTTGTAACCTCTAGTAAAAACATGACCTGATTTTAAGCCATAAGGTTAGTTCTACCTTCCATAAAAGTGCATGTAAATTTGGAAGAAAATAGAAAGCACTTATATTATGCCAAATATAAATACAACCGACAGCATATTCATCAAATTTAATGTTCCTTAAATAAACAACAGTCTTCATTATAACAATTTTAATCTTTAAATGAAGTCTGGCATAAACAGCCTCTGGATGTTTTTTATAGTTTCAACTACAAATACCATTAAAGTTTGCAGATACTCCACAGCTGCACTGACTTAAATATGACCACTTCCCTTCTCATTTAGCACAGTTCTCCTCTACCTCAGGTCCTTTGTGATCCTGAGTTACCACAGTATGTTTACGTCTCAGTATGAAGGCTGTCTGAAGCACAGCTGGACTAAAAGGCTCCAGTCCAGACAGAGTAAGAAGCCTGCGGCTGCCTTGCAGCTTTCTTCCACTCATGGCTCATTTGCATCTTGCTAATTTCTCATGGACAGTAAGGGCCAAAACTCAACAGCTCATTCTGGATGTCAGAGTCAGTTTAAGTTCAGTGTCCAGCTGAGATCAAACACAAAACAGAAAGGCTTGGAGCTCAGGCTATGGGGGATGAGACTCAGAAAGTCGAAATCACATGAAGCAGAAGACTAGAAGAACTTCTCTCAATAATGACACACATTTATGCTTCACACAGTGTTTGATCAAGGCACCTCAGGACAGACCACAAAAGAAAAAAACACTAACGAAATAACATATGTGTGCCACTTAAAAAACAAAACAAAAAAAACATTGAATTTGCATGGAAATGTCTTTTTTTCTCTCTCTCTTTTTTTTTTTTTTTCTTAAATCAGAAGACAATTGACCAGCTGTGTGGTTTTCCAAGAGCTTCATTCCTCTATTCTGGGAGAAATACATATGAATAATTGGATTGTACTTACTATGCCCGTCAGAACAAGGGGATTTCCGTCCAACGTGATTAGGTGATGGACACCTTGTTGTAACTGGTGGATGGTGAAGACTGTCATGACCTTTGGTGTCTGTTGATTTGGTGACACTGGTTTCAGGCTTCCTTGCTGATCCATCTGCAGGGTTAGGTGGCTCGCATTTCCTGAAGGTGGTCTCTGGGAGTTTAGCACTGGCATGAGGAACGATGGTAGATGCTGCACGTGTGATGGGGGCAATGGTCTCCAGTGTCTTGCTGAAGGTGACTGAGTGCTTCTGCGTCTCAGGCGTCTTACTGTGGCTCAAGACATCTGGCCTCCTCAGCCCAAACCGAGCCGTGCCAGGACTAGGACACAGTAACATTTTATCTAGTTTTATTTAGGTTGCATTTCATCCATTACACAAGCTATGACTAATCTGCATTATACACATGCACTGTGACTGTTTGTATCACTTTTTCACTGTTGGCATCATTCTGCTTGTCCAGAAACAAACCAAAAAACTGGTGTTTAAAGTCACTCAGTACTAATTTCTGGTTTCTAAAACTGTTCAGTGTGAATTCATAAGTATTATACAAGTTGGTGATGTCATATAAATTATTATAGTCTGACTTGAACAAAAATGTATGATTTGTTGATAAAATGTCATCATGAAGGTCCACCCCTAAACCCAACCCCCGGGGCAGCAAGAGCAAGTTGTACAAAAACGTACAAAGGAGATTGTACAAATTTGCCATCAATTGCCAAATAGTGAAATACTTATGAAGTTTAACTTTTACATTTAAAAACAATATTTAATTCACAATCATGCCATTTTACTCAGTATCAGCATGGCTGTTTACTTACAACCAAATCACATTCATGTTGATATTGAAATATTATATCAATATTTTTTTATTTTTTTTCCCCAATATTTTTGCTCCACCGACAAACATAATTTTGAATGAACAAAACCAAGCAGAATCAAAATCATTACATGTCTCAGAGTAACACACAGTAGTGACAGCAGTGTTTCTAAATGAATCAGTGTTTTTGAACAAATTGGTTGAGTGAAAGTTTCAGTGACACACAAAAAGAAACTGACTGCTGTATAATGCATATTTCAATCCAAAAACAGATCTAAATCATCCTTAATAAAAATCAGGGGTTGCTGCTGTAAATCCTGAGAAAACTGGAACACCTGGACTTGCAAGACCAATGCAGTTTTACACTTTCATGTTCTGACTTGAATATTCATGTTCTAATATTGAATATTGCTAGACAATGCCACACAAGGCAATTTCGGTTTTGCCAATAACATCTAGTAACTGACAGGGACATTGTGTCTATACATTGTGACTATACATGTTTTAGTTTATACCTGGGAGAGCCTTCAAAAGCTTTTCCGTAGTTGTTGGATGAGATGTCAAAGCCTAGCTCTGTCCTACGTGACACCGGTTCAGGGGTTCGAGCTTTGGGCTTTGAGGTGTCAGGGGGCTTGGTACCATTGGAGCCCAGCTCATAATACCGTCCGCTGGTCGGGGACATGGCCGAACGCTGAACATTGGATGGTGCTCGCCGTGTGTGAGGCGATGAAGAGTGCGAGGAAGAGTCCACATCTTCCACTTCAAATGAGCGTTTCAGGGCTGCAGGAAAAGGACAAATTAGAAAACCTTCAGCTTGGAATTTATTGTGTTAAATTCCTAGATTTATCTTCTGTAGTTAACGCATGTAGACCTAACCATTAAATTCTAGAGAAAGATTTGAGGTTTAAAATACAAATTATGTAAATAATACAAAAGAAGGCATTCATTTGTACTCAACCTAACAATTATATTTTATAGTGTTAGCAAAGTAATGGAAAGCTGAGGGCATCCAGACTGTGAGGCACGTCGCCCAAACCTAAAGCAAATATTCTGCAGATGGTAAAAGTGACATGGTAACCAGGGTGCACTTATCAGCCCAGAAGGGTTATGAAACACCATTTTATGTTATAATGATTTTTCAGTGGGTGGAACAGCCAAATTCAGTGCTCTGGCCAAAGACTGGGCCTAAAACAGCAACAGTGTGTACAGAATAGGGCTGGTCCGAATACCATTTTTTGAGTTTTGAAGCTTCGGTAGTAATCAACACCAAATATTCGAAGCTTCGGAGGGAGGGGGCTGAACATTTTCTTCTCTCTAATAAAGGCAGGAATCTCTGTGTGTCTTTCTGTTTGCATTTTTATTATGTCGCGAACCTTTCATCCAATCGACTTCAGGCGTGGCGGGTGTGTTGCTGCAGACCCAAGGGAGTGCAGTGTCGCATTTTGGTGCAATATGGACACGAGACACGTTCAGAATTAATAAACTTTTAATAAACTACAGAACCGCGCGAGCCAGAAGCGGCGCACCTCACGCCTCACACTGCATTAGTGATACAAAACACACAGGTCTGTTAAGAGCAATACTTTTAATAAGGCAGCCTAACATTTTTCTAACAAACAAATCACTCCCAAATCCGAAATTAACAGCACAGTAATTACTAACACCGTAAAAGGTAGGCTATTTAAATAAAAGAAGAACGAAAAATAAATGAACGAAGTTCAACGAACTGTAATAAATAAAGAAGACGGTAGCATACTTTCAATACTTTCAATAACTTTCAAAAAACAAATAAAATTATTATTTTATTATTTTTATTTTCCAAGCAAATTAAGTGCACGTTTTTATCATGTGTAAAATTACTGATTAGCATGGCGGATAAAAGCAGCTTGTTTTTTTACACCAACAATATACTATAGGCATAGTACTTACAGAACTTGACATACTGCTGTGGTAGGCCAGTTTCAAATCGCATATTTGGCACACTGCCTTTGTCTTGTCCTCACTCAATTTAAAGTGCTCCCACACAGCTGAGGTCTATGGCATTTTTGTCTTCTCTTCCAGATGAACTGAATCATGACATTCATGACGTTCACTCATGGGCGATTCATATTCAAGCACGAATGAGAACCGTTTCGCGGGGGATGCCAGGGGTTCGGAAGAAAGAAAAAAAGTATTCGAATATTCGAATCTCAAAATTTTAAATCGAATGCCAACCCACCGAACGAATATTCGAATAATCGAATATTCTGGTCCAGCCCTAGTACAGAAATACACTTTATTAGATATCAGTGACTGTAAAAGTAAGCAAAATATTGGACAACAGCTGAAATATAAGCAGAAATAACAAGCACAATATACTCAGTTTATCCTTGAAATAAGTACTAGGTAGTTCAACTTTTCTCAGAAGGTCCAATTTGATTTGCCTGCCTAAAATGAGGAGGTATCATTTTGCTTTTACAAAACAAAAATTACATGTTAAATATGAAAAATATTAACAACAATACTATTGTGGTATCAAGTTGAAGATTTGGTAAATCAATTTGTGCTTCCTTTCCTCATCAATTCACACCTTCTGCTAAAGACCATCACTAGGATATGAGATATTCAAACTGTAAATTGGACAGTAGAGGGATAGGAATTTAATTTTCATAATCTCTCAGGCACTTGCAGACCCCCCCCCCCAGTGAGTGTTAATTTTGATCCCTTGATGCTTATCAAAATCTTTCTCATTTTACATGTACTTATTGTAAAGACACATTTAATTGTGGCCGCAACCGCCTTATATGACCACCGAGAACACTCTATTTCACCAATAAACATAAGTGAGAAGGACATGATCAGATCGACATGTATGATCAGATTCATAACTCCGACAGGAAATCTTAGAATAAACCATAAGCATCTGCCTCACAAGCCTAAAACAAGAAACAATCTCATATCAGGTCATACCACATCAGTAAACATAGCCTATTGTAAAGTGTCCTGTTTTTTTTTTTTTGGTGGCAGTGCCAGCGTCACTGTTGGAGTGTTGAAGGTCACAGAATGTCCAGAGGAGCTGCCCTGGTTCTGTTATTTAATTAAGCATTTTAGTTGATCTTCTAAAGACAGGACGGATGAACTGGTGGCCAAAGGCTTTAATTCCCAAAAGTTGTGTGTGTGCAATTATAAATGTAACAAAAGCAGCAATGCTGTTATTCTTTATTCTTTCCTCTTTAATGTATTATTGTCTGCACCAACACCTGCTGACAGTCAAATCAAACTCATCATGGACTGCAATCCAGTTCACTCATACAGAACAGCTGAACACTCTTCAATTCTATAGAGCTCTCTATGGGGCTGTTTACACCTGGTCACTTCATGCATTTTTTTCTGATCGGATAGCTATCCGATCGTGAAAAGACCAGGTGTAAATGCCCTCCGAAACGCATTCGAGATGGATAATCCGATCGCTCAAACCACTTCAGGAGGTGGTCTGGGCCGCATTCCAGACGAAACTGGACAAGTGTAAATGCGTCTGGTTGTTGAAACCACATATGCGAATTTTACTCCTCCCAAAATATTAAAATAATAAACGTGTGAGAGCGTTTTATGGCATGTTATAGTCAGATATGACAGCGCTAATGCAACAAGCATCACCGCGGATGAGTAGCTCAGTATCTCTTCAGCAAGCCGACGCGCAAACTGCCGCGAATGAAACTGAAAGTAAGTCGCAGATACGCAACACACAATCATCTTCATTAAAAGTAGTGAGACTAACCTATCTTTCCAGCGCTGATGCCGCGCTCTCTCCTGTTGCGGTCTCTCATATTGAAAATAGCTGTTAATGAATAAAATGCAGCGCATATCTATTGCTTTTATTGACTTGAACTTCGTTAAATTTGCATATAGCGCGAGAATTGAATAATGGATTTATATTCGTTTTGCGAAGACACATTTACACTGTAGAAAGTGATGTTGACTTAACTTAAAAAAATTGAGGAAACCCGTTACCTTAAAATTTTTTAAGTAAATGATAATTAAAAAAAATAAGTAAATTGTCAAGTTTACTTAACTTTTTTTATTATTATTATTTACTTAATAATTTTAAGGCAACGGGTTTCCTCAATTTTTTTTAAGTTAAGTCAACTTATCACTTTTTACAGTGTAGCCTATGTGGCCAAGTGTAAATGGAAACGTTTTAACAAATCAGATAGAAATCTGATCAGAGAAAATGCATGAAGTGACCAGGTGTAAACAGGCCCTAAATCTGCTTAATTCATATGCAATTGCACATTTATGAAATCCAGTTTCCACCACATACAAAAGTCAAAATTATAAGACAAAAAGTCTAATTTATAACATAGTCATAATTATGACATAAGGTTAAAATCATAATTGACTTTTTACGTCATAATTATGTCACAACTGACTTTTTGAATTTTACATAATAATTATGACTTTTTTTCTTCAATTTATCTCATAAAAATAGTTACCTTACCAAAAATTTTTTTTCTTCTTATGTGGTGGTAATTGGTTTCCATACAAATCTGTCTCGTTAGTATACAATATCTCATTAAGATATAGAAAGGGACTTGTGTCTGTTTGTGGATGTAGGTTAGATGCCATAGTTTCAGTTTTACTCTTGCTATTTTTATATGCTGGCTAAAAAAATAGCCACTGACAAAATACAGGCCTACACCCTTTCAAACTGCAAAAAAGCATCTCACAAGAACATATGATGTGCATTATGGATGCTGTTACTTGACCGAGCAGCAACTGCCAGTCTTTCTTTTGAAGGAATCAATTCTTTGAATGGAAAATTTAATGCATAATGGAAGACAGAGTTAAAACTCTTGAGCTGACATTTATTTTGCCCTTCTAATTTAATGGCATCCAAATAAATGGTTAAACACAAGATTTGCTGAAAGACGGTTACATTTTCTCACACTAACAGCTTGATAGTAAAGTTAATAGCAGTCTGTCATAAACTTTAACAATTGAATAAAATCTGAACTGCTCATTTAAGTATCTTACTCACTTCCAGTATATGTTTTATAATCAAATCTGGATATGTGAACATGGTCAGAATAAAACTTACAGTCTAAAAGAGATCACAAGCATGTCCAAACCACTCTGCCACTGGATTCAAAATCCCACCACCCAGTTGTTTATGACTTGGAAGAAAATACAATCTCTCTTAAGATGGGCCAGATATTCCAGACAAAAACTTTCCCAGATACATGTACATGAGTTTGCCAAAGTGCCTGCAACAGTCATAGTGCTTTGTACAACTGCTTTATGCTCATGTGAACAACTTGGAGTTTCTGAGAAAAGCAACAGTCTTCTGCTCTGAAAATTCACAAGCACTTGTCTTTTTATTACATGAAGGTCACAATAAACATTAGACTGAACTGAACTGTATTCACCCTTACTCTTGTATTTATCCGCGACTTTAATTATAAAAATGATTATTATGACAATTTAAAAATCATTATAACCTAAACAAGAGTAAGTAAAAGTGCAACAAACCTTATAATGAAATGAGACTTGCTATTTGTGAGGAAGATATTACTTGGGAACACTTGTGAATCATTTAAAGCTCATTTAAAGCTCAAATTATGCAAAAAGTGTGAAAATACAATTTCATTGTTCGTATTTATAACAGTAGCATTACATAAAATGCTACTGAATTTATTTTCACAACTGTCATTTTGTGTCATACTAAGTTAGTCCAAATGACATTTGTACATGTGGGTTCAGAAAAAGAACTCATCTGCTGAACATACTGCTGGACTGGACAAATGAAATAAACTAGTGAGAATGTGAAAAGTGTGTTTTAAAGGAATTTATTCTTAAAAGTCCATGGGGTCAAAAGTGCCCTTACCTGAAGTAACACCCATTATACAATAATACTATTTACATTAACTATTACCCAATTTTCTTGAGGGTAGTTCCAAATAAAACTTCAGAGATGCACAACCCATAGATCAGCCTTTCAGAAACCTGCTCAGACAGCTGTTTGTGTACTAAAACGATTTGCTTTTAAACATTATATGGTTCAGTGCTGTATCTACAGTTTGGCTGGGCCAAGTATAGCCCAAGAGCTCCTATTGGCTTCAGTTTTTGAAGAAAAGCCAGCATGCTTTTGAGGGATTATGGGAGCACTCCGTTTGTCCATCCCACGCACCTGGAATTAAAGTAAAAAACAGAGAAAAAATAGAAACGCAAAGAGGAAATCTATTCCAGAACAATACGTAGAGGCTGTAGTTGTTCATAGATATCCTATAATAAGCTCCTACTTCCATTATAATCTACTGATCTCAGACACAACTGCTCTTAAACCATTTCAGTGATACTCAGAAATAAATGCCAGGCTGAACTAAGTCTGATCCAACAGACCTATGCTACACACACAAACAGATATAAGTTAAAAATTGGGCACTGGTTAAACATCCACATTTCATCACAAAACGCAACTACTTTTGAATGGTCGTCAGTGGGGAAACCTTTTCTCCCGCAAAATAGTGCTGTGTTAGTTTGACCATGCCAAACTGTTAAAACCACCATACTAGACACCCAGCCGATGTAAAATAAACTAAGTGTAAACAAGCAATTAGATTGTTTAACTAACAAATAACTAAACACATCTATATGGTAAAAAAAAAAAAGTTAAACTTTTGAAATCATATGACCTGACGTCCCTCAGTATCGTTAAGTATCTCTCCTGAACATCGCATAATCATTCGATTTAGAACCAGACCAGCATATGTTAAAGCAGCCAACCTTCATTGGAGCTTTATTTTTCTTGGCTTTCTAACAAGGCTTCTGTGTTGAGGCTCATGGCAGCTTTAGGGCAGACCATACATTAAGATAGATATACTTATATTTCCAGTCCCTTCATAGAACTAAAGAAGCATCAGCTTTCATTTGTTTCATTCCTCAGAAAAGGGCTTAGTGAAGGGAGTATGGTGTGAATTAGAAGCCAACAGAAAACAGGCCATAATTTGAAGAAAAATTATAATAATAATACAAATTTTGCCAACATAAAAGATCAGAGAACCTTCTGAAACCAAAGGGGTTATGTGCAGCATTTGCCCACAAAGCATGCAAGGATGCACTTTTGGAAAATTTACTAGAAATCAAACCAATATGGGACACTCATTCAAAGTATGTCCACTAAAACAAACTAATCGCATAGTATGCTGGAAAAGTTGTGACAGAGATTTGTAAAGTGATTGACAGAGATCATAGAAAATGCTAAACATACCTGTTTGAAAACAAATTATTAAATTATATTTGACAATATAGTTTTCCAAAAAAGAAAAAAGATATACTGATATTGTCACCAATATTAACATGACCTTTTTATTATATTATTTTTGTTGTTGGCCCTAGAGGCCTGTTCACACCAAGATAAATGTTTGGTGTGATAAACATTTTCATTTGAATGAACAGAGTATTTTGTTAAGTAACAGACAAAATCAAATATCAGAGGAAGAGCCCATAACCGGCTTTCTTATCTCTGCGCTTTTGTATTTGGTGGTTCTTTCTTCCCCGGTGGGATTTTCACACTAGAAATCATTCGCAATAGAAACCTGGGTTATCTTGCTTCATGTTTCACACTGCTCATAATTTATCCATGCATATTAATTAATCTCATCACCATTTGACTTTTCTCCCCTCAAACACAGAAATGACTGTTTATACAACGTACAGTATTTCTGTGACTGTCCAAAGCATTTGAGGCATATGATTGGTTGTTTGTTGCTAAGCATCTAGTCATAACATTCTAACATAGTTGGTGTAACAGGCCTTAAATTACAGCTTGTGACGCTTAAATTGACAGCTCATTTGGTGTTGAAATGTACTCATTACCATTTAGATCAGTCTGTTGACTAGTCAGTAAGGTTAATAACTGTTCACAGTAATTGTAAACAATATATAAAGTCAAGGAGGAGAGGAATAAAAGCTTCCATTTGTCATCTTCAAGGAATAACATTTAATTGACAGCACAGTGCAACCTGAGAATACAGGGCATAGTTTGGTTTATAGGCTGTCTTTTGGGACCAAGATATAAACTGAACTGTATAAAATTGAACAGTTTCTTCATGGGGGGTCATAAGTATTTTTGTATCAAAAATCAAATCATTCCTCTTTTATAGGGTCTGACTTTTAAAAATAAATAAATAAATACACCCAATATATTGTACAGTAGCTACAATATGGTATTATAACTATTGTGCATGAACACACATAAACAACCTTCAACTACCTTGTACATATAAAGTGAATTTTTGCACAGTGATTTGTCTGTAGGGACAGGGTAATGCTGAGAGAATTCTGTGCTACTCTTTCTCTAAATCCCTCTGCCAAATCTGTGGCTATCCAAAGCCCTTAAACACCAGTATTTCTAAATGGTAAGACTGAGTTTTCTGTTATAAAATATCAGAGTAATAATTACTGACAGGGTGTTGTCTTATGTGTGTGTGTCTGTGTACACGTGTGAGGTCATGAGTCATTCAGGATATCCCATACGCCACTTTAATGGAACAAGACCAGCACTTGAGTGTCCAGTTTGGAGGTCACTGAATGCAAGATGTTAACTTTAAAGGCTGTAGAAATTACACAACCACAACCATTAAACTGCTGGATGAGTGATTTTTTTCAGTTATCCAGATGCTGTCTGTGAACAAACAGTATATGTGTATCATTGTAACTAGGCCATCAACAATATACTTTAACCATATTTTAAAGACTATAGAAGTTTTAATGAAATTACATATAAAGATATACTTAAGTCCTATTTAATTGGTTCAAAAATACAATAAATTTCAGATAATTGCATTTAATTAGTGCTGCCAAATGATTAATCGTGGAATCAGAGAAGGCTATTTTGAGAGTTTAAAATGATATTTAATGTAGTGCTGTCAAACGATTAACCACGATTAATCGCATGCAAAATAAAAGTTTTTGTTTACATAATATATTTATGTTTACTGTGTTTATTTATCATGTATATATATAAATACACACACATACAGTATATATTTTGACAATATTTACATGCATATACATTTATATATTTTATATAAATATATTTAACATATAAACATACAATTTTTCTTAAATATATACATGCATGTGTTTGTATTTACATATACATAATAAATATACACAGTACACACTCATATATTATGTAAAATAAAACTTTTATTTTGGATGCGATTAAATCGCTTGACAGCACTACATTTAATATCATTTTAAAATCTCAAAATAGCCCTCTCTGATTGCACAATAGAATCCAGTGTTATCTACATGTACCACATGATCAGTGTTTCTCTCTCTGTGCTTGTTATCTTAACTATGCTAACGTGTTGACATGTAACATAATATTGAGTCTGAGCTCTGAGAGGAGACACAAGGGCCAAAAAGTTCTAGGATTCTCTGCCATATCACTTTCAAAACAATCCGATGTGTTAATTACCATGGCAACATGTGCAAACCAATGGATACGCAGAACCAGGAAGTAGCTCTGCCCACAACTTCCTCATGAAGCTGAATTCACAGTTCGGAAATCTGTTCCCAGCCCTGATAATAGACACACACACTTCAACACAACACAATCAGCTTTACACAAATACGAAAAGCTTTCAACACAAAGACGAATGCCCTGACACTCCATCTCATCCTTTGTCATCATTTTCACCAAGTTATATTTGAATCTACAGTATTTATAGTATTCTGATGCAGAAAAGCTCCAATGCCCCTCTGTGGTCACCTGTTAAACTGCATAGCAACTCAAATTCAATCCAGTTCTAAAATATCAGTTCATACTGTGACATGTAAAACACATGATGACATTCTGATCAACAATACGAAGACTGAGCGATATGGTGTGCAAAACTAATGGATGAATAAATTAAACACAATATATTATATCAGGGTGTGTATAAGGCATGTGGCATTGCCAACCAGAACAGCTGATGTTACAGGAGCTCCAAAGATTTGAGGCATGCCACACAGCAAACCCCTCCCTGCACAGCTGCTCCGCGGTGTGATACAGACACAATCCTTATGGGAGATTCTGCTGAGTAAGGTATACCTTCTCGCTGTTACTCACACACACATACTCCATTAACTTATATATATATATATATATTTTTTTTTTTTTTTTTTTCTTCACAGTGAACACTGATGTCAATAAGTTCACCTGTATAATGTGTTTTAATATAACTGAAAAGAGAAAAATACTTGAAAGGCAGTTTGAGAGAATTAGAAATATGTTACAAAGCAGAAACTAAAAAAGAGGTTCCACTTCCTTATTGATAAAATCCCACCCTTGGTCATGTGTCTTCCTTAAAAATGAAAAGCACAATCCACATAGATCAAATATAATGATTTTTGCACTTTGCATCTTGGAAAACTGATTTCCTTTTTGTAAGAAAAAAACAGTTAAAAATAGGTAGACACAAGTGACAGAATACAGTTTATTAAGACCAACTACTGTACTGTAACTACTTCAACAAACTGCTTTTATCCAAACTCAACAGACCAACAGACTCAACAGAACACAGAAACTGAGAGTACTGAGTGTTCACACTTAACTGTGCCTGATCACCACCTGACCTACCTGCACAAAGTACATACACAGTAGTTTCCCCAAAGAAATTGATGTAATAAACAAATTTCAAATCAATTTGAGGGTTCTCATTCTCAGCTGTCTTTTAAACTGAAAGAGAGAGAGAAAGATTTACTTACCAGCGATTCTGTCTCGCTCCATAGCTGAATTATGGCTCCTAACAGCCACATGTGGTTTCTAGCGTTTCTCCTCCTCTCCCTTTATTTGCAGACTTCCCCTTTTGCTTTTTCCGAGAGTTTAGTTGCTCTCCCCCTCTCTCTGCCTCTCTCTCAGTCTCTCTCTCTGTTCTTGTTTTTCCCTTTCTTTCTTTCTTTCTCTTCTCTCTTTTTCTTCCTCGATACTGATCTTAGAATTGTTTAGTGTTTCATTGACAAGTGTATCCAATGGAACTTCAGTGACATGTGCTGATCATATGGCTTTATTCGATCTTCTTTCGTCTTTCTTTTGACCTCTTTTGACACTGAAGCTCTGTTGTGTCTCTAAGATGTGGATAAGCCATGTGACTTATCTGTAAACAGCCCCATGCCCTCACTTTGAAAGAAAATGAGAGAAAATTTAAATCACTGCATTTGATACTGCTGAATTTGCATTGCAATATTTCCTAGGTCCAGTAGACAGTGCTATGCATTACAAGAATTAAACTTACAATGTAAAATGGACTGTATCCATATAGATTCTAAAAGGCATGTATGAAATTATACTCACTCCCAGGCCATCCCAGATGTTGGAGTTTGTTTCTTCTTTGTTTCTTCAGATGAGAAGAAATTTAGCATTACATTACTTGCTCACCAATCGATTCCTTTGCAGTAAATGGGTGCAGTAAGAATGAGAGTTCCAACAGCTGATAAAATCATCACAATAATCCACATGTAATCCACAAGACTCAGTCCATCAATTAACGTTTTGTGAAGCATGCTTTTATCTGCTGTTTGGAATCTCATTCTGATAGCACCCATTCACTGAGATGATCCACTGGTGAGCAAATGATGTAATGCTAAATTTAAAAAAAAATTCTGAAAAAAAGAAACGAACTTGCATGGCCTGAGGGTGAGTACATTTTCAGCTACTTTTATTTTTTTTAGGTGAACTATTTCTTTAAAGCAGTGACAGTCAGCCCATAGTCTTCAGGTCATTACTCAAAAGAAAATCATGATGATGTTTGACCTCTGGCATAAACCTTATTTAAGGTCCTTACACATCTAAGGTAGAATTGGACTTTGATTAGTGTATGTGAAAGACATTGGGATACATGACCTTCTCTCCATTTCCAAGAATAAAAAATGCCTTGGAGCACTCTACCACACTGATTATTATTCCTTCTGGGTCACTGATGACGCAGAGAAAATAAGCCTATAATAATCAGGTTCTAGAAATAATTGGCTTTTTCAAAAAATATTGTATTTCTTTTGCTCACATATGTTGTTTATGTAAATCATCTTACAGGGTATAAGACATGCCGCCAGTCTAAATATCAGTGATTCACTACACTGTAAAAAATGTACCGTAGAATTTACAGGATGTTACTGGCAAAAAAAAAAGCCTGTAAAATGGATTACAGTATAATACTGCAAAGCAAACTGCAGTTAATTGCTGTATGTGAAATACAGTAATTTGTAGTATTTTTACAGTAACATTGAATTAAACTTGTAGTTTATTTTAAAGCAATATTTTGTAATCTCACTAAAGTACAGTATTTACCTGGCAACAAAAGTTGCCAATAAAATCCTGTAAATACCCCTAAATCCAAGATGATGTTGTAATAATTTAACAATGAAAATGCTGCAAAGAATAATTTCAACAGTAAACTGAAAAATACTTATTTAAATGCATTATCATGAGAACTATCTTAATACATTTACAAATGAATAAAAACCAAGTCAAAGATGTTGCAAATAAATATTTATTAAAACTGGCAGAAAGACATTGCAAGGCTTTTACTAGTAAAAATAAAAATGTCAGTCTTTCAACAGTTAAAATCTTATCATAAAAATAACATAGCATCACAAAATAACTACAAATACCTGTTATATCACAAAAAATAAGCCATATTCTGAGTAGAACATTAACTTTCTATAAAAAATTAAGGTCAATCAACAGAATATGTATAATTTTGGTTAAAAAAGGATTAAAATAAAATGCTGGAATCAACATTATACCACAAATTCTGTTGTTTGAGCTTATGCTCTATTAAATTTAGAATATTCCAGCAAAAGACAATTTAATAAATACATACTGAAAGTCCATCAACTTTATGAGATGAGCACACACATGAGGGTTGTCCCTCTTCTCTGAGACCTTTCCACTTGTTTTGCCTCTATGTATCTTTGTCTTTTATCCAGTGAGTGTTGTGATTCCAACAAAACATCTGCACATAAAAACAAGCAGAAGCTTTAGAATAAAGTTCAGTATTGAATGAAACTAGCTCAATAAAATAAATGTAAAAATGCCACTTGTACAATACAATCAGCATTTACCAGTACTTAAACTAAATAAGTAACCTTTTTCACAAATGAAATTACTCAAGTAAAACATGTTACCTTTGAAATAATTCAAGTGTGCAAAAGATGCCTGCTCCCGGGATGCAGTTTACATGTAGTTTTTAATTATAGTGAGCTGTCACGTCAATATGGGACAGTTCAAACAAATGAAATTTCACATATTTTGCTGTTCATCAGTTATTTCGGCAGATAGTAGTTAACATTACTATGACAATCGTTCGCACTGGGCATTACGTTAAAAGTTGGGTAAACACTACTTTAAATGCTCTCAATAAGAAAATGAAACTGCCAAAATGAGAAAAATGCAACATTAGCCCAACTATGCTATGATAGCAATTTCCAGCTTACTGCACATACCAAGGCCGCTTGTCTAAATGTCGTGATAGCAGGCAATATAGCGATATAATGTATAGCGACATCGCTTATACATTAACTTAAATAAATATAAAAGGATATATTTCTTAAGTAAAATTAAGTGAACTTACCAGGAATTATGAATAAAGCCTCTAATCGTTCTAGCACTGCTCCAGTCGGCTGTATTTCAGATTTGAACCATGCTCGTGCAATCCCACAATGCCACACTACAGTAAAGTAGTGTAAAAAGCAGGAGCTACAGTGACAACATCTGCTTCTTGTAAATTAATTACAGCTGACATTGAAATATACTGTTAACAACTGTAAAACCTTATTTGACCCATAATGCATTGCGAAGTTTAAACAGTAAAATTCTGTAAAATTTTGCTGTAGAAACTACAGCAATTTTTTTTACAGTACTATTGAAGACACTATTAAAAATCATAGTTTTAAATAATACATAACATAAAACTAAGGTTTCAAAGTTGATTGAAACCAATCTAATCATATGTAAATTGTGAATCACTGAGGGAAAAAGCAGAGTGTGCCACTATAGAGGAAAGACATTAGATAAGAAAGTAATTTTAGAGGTGTAACAGCATAGATTAAATAAGAAGGTGTGCTTCTTAAAAAAAAAAAAAAAAAAAAAAAAAAATATATATATATATATATATATATATATATATATATATATAGGCAAAATCCCAGCAGTGGGCCTCAGACATTTCTATTTTATGGATCATAAAACCAGTTAAAACAGCAGGTTAAAAAAAAAAATATGCAGGTGATAATGTCTGGGTTACTATTGTAACTTGTTTTATTCATTACAGTGAGGTGGTCTTTCTGCTGGAATGTAGTGACACTAGGGGTCGCACTTAATAGCTCCAAACTTAATACCTTAATACCAAACTAACACCTCTGATACTTAAGAAAAGGCCAATGAGAAGTGAATTTGCATGCTGCTCCTTTGGACATGCAGGTATAAAAGGAACCTGCTTGCTCCACTCATTCAGGTTTCTGCTGAGGAACAAAGAAAATGTCCGACCATTTCAGCAGGTAGTTCAGTGTTGTGGCAGGAGGGACACATCTCATTGCCTCCATCAGGGGATGGAGGTTACAGTAGTGACCAAGACATTCCCTATCTCTCAGTCACTCAATGTTGTGTCAATGTAGTGACCATAGACTGTATAAAAACATGGAAGTAGTGTCCGTGACGTTTTACAGGTTTCTGTAAAGCATTTTTGAAGCCTAAAGTGGGCAGAGCCGACCGCCACCATCTTGGCAAGCGCATCACCACGCGTCACTCCCAGATAATCGAAAATGGGTGAAAAGGCGGCACATGGGTGGAGCTGGTTGCTGAAACCACGCCCACCTAACTCGCCAGTTGTGACAGCAGCGGCAATCCGCCTGTCACTCAACTGGCCACGCTCTTAATTATGCAGAACTTTAAGGGTCAATATAATTTAAACAGATGAGTTCTAAAAAAATTCATCCCCCTCACAGTTGTCATGAAGGGCAAAATTAGATATATAAATCAAAATCATTTTTTACACCAGGCTGTAAAATGTTTTTTCTGCTGTAAAGTTGGGCATTTTAACATGGGTGAGTCTATGGGATTGACTCTCTTTTGCAGCCAGCCTCCAGAGGCCAGTCGATGAATTGCAGTTTTAGTCACTTCCGTGTTGGCTTCACGAGAGAGCGGGAGGTTGCCGCTTGGTAGTGACACTAGGGGACCCTAAACTAAACGCCACAGCCAGCTGAACTGTTACGAGGTTTGGTAGTGCAGATGCAAGCAAGCTGCTGCATGCCTAATAACAAGTGCACTCAGGCCACGTTGTAACCCAAGTAAGTTGCCGTAGCCCCCTGTATTGTGAGGTATATATCATACTTACAATGGGAATAGGTCACTTCAGCCAATGCTTGACCTTTTTTTTCTTAACAATAAAAACTTACAGCTGTGCAGACCCAAAGTTTGCTCTGGGGAAGTATTCTTTTCCCTATGTTGGAGAAAAGAAAACTGTGGAAACCACATCCTACTTGAAGGGAGGTTAACGTAGAAAACACTTCACATGTACTTACCAACCAGGAAGTACCACATATAGAAAGAGGTCTCTGTGGTAGTACCTGCCTGAGAATGGAGGACTGCTACAGTCATATAGGATGGTAGCAAAAAGTGGAAAATACATTACCACTAGGGAAATGTGGAGCACTTAACCCAAAAATAGTGATTTCTTTGAAAAGGGGCATATCACAGGTTAATGTCCATCTTCTTGCAGTAGTGAATTGCAATACTAAAATAGTGAATTCCTTTGCTGAATTCAGCTACTGATGAGTGCTGTAGAGTAAGAGAGTATCTAGGGTTATGGAACACTGGAAACTCACCTGGATAATAAGAGCACAGTTATTACCTCAGAGAGGGGAAAGGCACAGTGTGCAAGATAAACACCTGGCCAGTTGTCATGAGGAATGAGAGTTCCAGGAACCAAGTCTGGGTGGGCAACCAGCAAGACCATCCTCCCTGGCTTTGTACAGTGTCTGTGCAATCAGGCTCACCGGGGGAAATGCATACTTGCACAGGCCCTGGGGCCAGCTATGTGTCAGAGCATCTATGCCGAGTGGAGACTTGGTCAAGGAATACCACAAGGGGCAATGGGAGGATTCCTGGGAAGCAAACAGATCTACCTGCACCTCGACAAATCAACTCCAAATCAGTTGGACCACTTGGGGATGGAGTCCCCACGAACTGAATCACTTGTCACAAAAGCACAGTAGCTGTGCTACTGAGGTCACCTGGAATATGAGTGGCACACAGTGACTTCAGTCACTGCTGACTCCAAAGGAAGAGATAGTTGGTGATTTTTGTGACCTGTGACAAGAACGGATACTGCCCTAGTGATTTATATACACCACCATTTCTGTGTTGTCTGTTCAGACCCACAATTGCTGTCCTGAATCATTGGTCAAAACCTCTGCAGGGCCAGCAGTACAGCCAGCAACTCTAGGCTGTTGATATGCCAGGGTCCTACGGGTGTATCCCTGTTGCATACAATGACCCAGACTATACTGGACACATCTGTTGTGACAACAACATGCCTCAACACTTATTCTAAGGGAACCCTTGCCCGTAGAAAAACAAGGTTTGTCCTACACCTGAGAGTCTAGCAACAGATCGGCGTGATAACTACGCATGCTTAAGGAGTCTCATATGCATCAACCCGAGCAGGGTAACTGCTGCCAAGGGCACCATATGCCCCACGACCCTCTGAAATTGCTTCAGTTGATCCGTGATTCTACCCCTGAACAAATTCAGCCAGGCCAGCACCGAATAGGCCTTTTATAGTAACTGAGTCCAATTCCTTCCCGAGAAAAGCGATGCTCTGCACAGGGAGAGTTTTCTCTTCTCCCAGTTGACCTACAGTCACAATCGGCTGAGGTGGTCAAGCACCAGGTCCTTGTGCGCACACAATAAATCTCGAAAGTTTGTTCAAATTAACAAGTCGTCGAGATAAAAATGAGAATGCCCACTTCTCTTAGCGGGACAAGGGCAGCCTCTGCAACATTCGTGAAGATGCGAGGTAACAGGGACAAACCGAAAGGGAGGACCTTGTACTGATGTCCATATCCCCCAAAAAGTCATTGTCTATGTATGCTCCTTTAAAGGGATCATGACATGGATGTTTTTATTATTTTAATATGTTCCTTGAGGTTTACATAAAATGTTAATACATTTTTTTGCACAAAAAAGCAAATAAATATATGGAAAAATTATTATTTTCAACCCTCATTTTGAACCTCTCTCAGAAACAGCCTGTTTTTAAGTGGTGTGTCTTTTAAAGCTTCTCAGTAATCAGTCACTGTTATGATTGACTAACGTCATTGCATAGGAAACACTATCAACACCCCCTCACTATTGCATGTTTTGAGTGTTTTAACAACATTATAAAAATAAAACGGTCGTTTCCAAACAAAGCAATATGAAATCATTAACTTGAGGTTGATGCAGCTGCTGTCAGATCTAGTACTGCTTTATCTTTCAACAAATGTTTCTTTGTGAACTCTCCATGACACTGTGCCTCATTTACAAAAAAAAAAAAAATGCTCCGAAGTCCGAACTATCCTCTGACATGATCCGGGATGCCATTAAAAATAAAATGTATACTGGTTCCTTACGTTGGGATCCTTCTGATATCTGTACAAAAAGATCCAAAGTCGGCTTGGTGTGTCCCGACCTTTAGAGGATTTCTGATCTTTCAGGTGCTGAAGCTCACATGGGAGCACTCTACACTTAAATGTGCAAGAGGAGAAGAGATGTGGTTTAGAATCCAACACTGTATACAAGGTGAATGGATAGAGAAATTTGTACCCTGAGTTCTCGGCTCCAAAAAACAAATCTGAATGAGTGGAGCAAGATGGGTCCTTTTATGTCTGGTGGAGTGGCATGCAATTCACTTGCTAATTCTCACTAGCCTTTTCTTAAATGGATAGTTCACGCAAAAATGAAAATTCTGTCATCAATTATGTCATGTCGTTCCAAACCTGCAAGATATTTGTTTATCTTCGGAACACAAATTAAAGTGCCCCTATTATGGATATTTGAAAATGACCTTTCATGCAGTGTGTAACACAGCTCTAAGTGAATGAAAACATCCTGCAAAGTTTTAAATCTAAAAGTGCACCGTGTATAAGGTTATTGTCTTTCAAAAGAAAGAATCGACTCCAAGTCATGAAAATGAGTCGTTTTTAAAACGAATCTTTAGCTGTTTCAAGGTGACGTCAAAATGAAACATTAGCATATTTATGCCCGCCCACTTATTGCACGTGCAGACCCGGGAAAACTTGAACCCCCTCTCCCTCAAACACTGTAGCGGATTCCTGAGGAGAAGACGCTGTGCTCTGCACTGTGAGGGTAAATCCGTTAGGGTATGTTGAAAAACTCCCAACTCATTTACTCCTCCAACTTCAAAATCATCCTACATCACTGCAGAAGCACTGACCCACTGTTTACAAAGTGAAGGTGCAAGGAGGGTCAAACAAAAAAAAACAAAAAAAAACAACAACGATGTAGTACTATTTTGAAGTTGGAGGAGAAAAGTGTTGGGAGTTTATAGCGACCAGCCACCAAGCCTTCTGCAGCAAACTCAAGCTTATGGAGGGTTTCAGAGTCAGGCTGGATGAGGAAATCCAGATGTTGATGCCGTCAGGTGACTCCAGCTGGTGTTTGGCACAATATTTGAACTTTGCCCTGTGGATAGCCGAATCCTCATACCTAGTGGGGGAAGAGGAGGACCCACCAGCTCCAGCTCCCAGCCCATCAGTCGCTCCTCATTCAGACCCGCCTCATTTAAGTCCTCCACCTTCTGTGATTCCCTCTTTTGCCGTTTGCGGCCACCGCAAGCACGCCGGCGTCCGCGACTCCCTCATGCCCGCTGCAGTCCGCGGCTCTCCCAAGCCCACCATCCGTGGGAAAAATAATGCCGCCGTCCACGGCTCTCCCTCACTCGACCGCCGTTCGTGGCCCACGCAAGCCTGCCGTGAGTATGGCAAGCCTGCCTGCAGTGAGTATGGCAAGCCCACCAACACTTGGTCCAGCGCTCCTAGACACGGCACACTCAAGAATACCGGCTATCCCACAAGTACCCCTAGGGTTATTGGTGGAGTATGAGGGGATGTCTTGGATTCCAGTGCCTGTTTCTCGCAAGTACCCTCCGTCGTCTCCGCTGGTCCCGTCCAGCTCTCTGTTGTCTCCGCTGGTCCCGTCCAGCTCTCTATCGTCCCCGCTGGTCCCGTCCAGCTCTCCGTCATCTCTGCTGGTCCCGTCCAGCCCTCCTACGTCTTCGCTGGTCCCGTCCAGCTCTCCGTCGTCCCCGCTGGTCCCGTCCAGCTCCCACGCTTCCAGAGCGCCCCCAAGAGTCCGCGCTTCCAGAGCGCCCCCAAGAGTCCGCTCCTCCAGATCGTCTCAAATAACTCAGATAGTCACTATTGGGCATTGCCATGCACTCATTATTTTTGAGGGGCACAAGTTGGGGTGGGGGATTGGGGTCGTCATGTGACACACAGCAGCCACAACAGCACTTACGTTTTTAGTTTTTTCCTTTTTATTCAAACATTCCCAAACGCATTAACTATATCATGAAATATCTTGATTCTCATGTTTATAGAAACCACAACTAGAAGGACACTGATGGAAAGACATGAAGTAAACACATGATTCCACCCGTGAAGCTCTTATGCTCTTTTAAAAACTCCCATTAAAATCACTGAAGCTGTTTACACTATGAAATGAATATCTTACTCACATATTGGTACACACATTTGCACTTTGTTGTTTCTGATGAGAGAATTCGCCAGAAAGAGGTATTCAATCAGCGAGCAAGTGAAGAAAACACTGGCATTTTAGCGATGACTCATCTGAATGCCTCTGATTGGTCATTGCATTCATAAACTCAACAGAATCGTGTGTGATTGGTTATAATGCACAGTGCTGTAAAAACGCGTCTGTCTCTGGCTCAGCGCCAGCCAGCAAATGCAGATTTGAATTTAGCAGCTGATGATATGACACACTGAATGTTCTAATGTTTGTTCTGGGATTCATTTCCCATCACCCTTTGCTCTGTCTATTAGTTCTCATTGTTTCCAGCTGTGTGCCATTAGTCTTATTAGTTCCTCTATATATACCATGTTCTGTTAGCTCTTGTTTGCGTCAGTATTTTTTTCTGCCTCATGTGTTGTGGATTACTTTTTGCCTTTGCTTTCTGCCTGTTACCCTGTTTTGGATCTTTGTTTTTGGATTATTTTTTTGCAACATTACGTCAACAGGGACTAGGAGTAGGGTGCCTAGCTCAGAAGTTTTGGACCATGGCGGTGGGGCTGGAGCTTTGCGATACTGAGCTTAATAACTTCTTCAATGAATGCCTTGATAGCCCCTTGCCTCTGTGAGCGATGGAAGGACTTAAGACTCTAGATTATTTGTGTTTCATTGACTATCTCAGTTACCGCAGCCTAATAGTACCATCAGGTCAGTCAGTGCCCATGGCAGACCCCGCACAGAAGGCAGAGTCTGCCACTACATCTCTGGAGGACAGTGGGGCTTCACTGTCTCTGTCTCAGAAGCAAAGGTTGAGAAGGAGGAGGGCAGCAAAGTCGACTCCAGTGGTCTATGAGTTCATTCCAGAGCTCGCTTCAGTTTAGGAGTCCATTCAGCTTCAGGTCCTCTCTGGGTGGTGGGGCCCACTCAGTCTGTCCTGTTACGGTCACCATTGCTGAACTGTCTGCCTGTCCTTTTACAGCCATAAATGCTGTTAATAACCTCTCTGTGCTCTTCGTTCCAGTTCTGCCTGATCCACCGTGGTGGTCTCTTGCATTTTAAGCTCCGCTCAAGTGGTCATCAGCTCCGCCCTGGTGGGCTCCTGCCCTGCAGGCCTCACCTTGGTTCCATGATCTACCTTTGGACACAGGCCCTTTTCCACCACACGGAGTCCGCTCCTCCAGATCGTCTCAAATAACTCAGATAGTCACTATTGGGCATTGCCATGCACTCATTATTTTTGAGGGGGCACAAGTTGGGGTGGGGGATTGGGGTCGTCATGTGACACACAGCAGCCACAACAGCACTTATGTTTTTTAGTTTTTTTCCCTTTTTATTCGAAACATTCCCAAACGCATTAACTATATCATGAAATATCTTGATTCTCATGTTTATAGATTATGTTAGTTGATCTAGTGGGCGATGGTCAAAGTAAGCTAATAATGTAACCTATTAACTAGGCTATACATAAAAACCTGTCTGTTTACTTAATTAACAGATATGGGTGTCATGCCATAACATATTTTAATACAACTGACTTTATATTTCATGTGAATTTAACATTGAAGTTAATGTGAATAAAAACATTGTAAGTTAGGCTACTAGTCATAACACTTTCATTGTGCAGAAAGACAGCAAAGAACATTTAAATTATCAAATAACATTTTTACTGACAGTCTAGAGTTCAAGCACTCTCAAAAACTCCCATTAAAATCACTGAAGCTGTTTACACTATGAAATGAATATCTTACTCACATATTGGTACACACATTTGCACTTTGTTGTTTCTGATGAGAGAATTCGCCAGAAAGAGGTATTCAATCAGCGAGCAAGTGAAGGAAACACTGGCATTTTAGCGATGACTCATCTGAATGCCTCTGATTGGTCATTGCATTCATAAACTCAACAGAATCGTGTGTGATTGGTTATAATGCACAGTGCTGTAAAAACGCGTCTGTCTCTGGCTCAGCGCCAGCCAGCAAATGCAGATTTGAATTTAGCAGCTGATGATATGACACACTGAATGTTCTAATGTTTGTTCTGGAATTCATTTCCATCACCCTTTGCTCTGTCTATTAGTTCTCATTGTTTCCAGCTGTGTGCCATTAGTCTTATTAGTTCCTCTATATATACCATGTTCTGTTAGCTCTTGTTTGCGTCAGTATTTTTCTGCCTCATGTGTTGTGGATTACTTTTGCCTTTGCTTTCTGCCTGTTACCCTGTTTTGGATCTTTGTTTTTGGATTATTTTTTTGCAACATTACGTCAACAGGGACTAGGAGTAGGGTGCCTAGCTCAGAAGTTTTGGACCATGGCGGTGGGGCTGGAGCTTTGTGATACTGAGCTTAATAACTTCTTCAATGAATGCCTTGATAGCCCCTTGCCTCTGTGGGCGATGGAAGGACTTAAGACTCTAGATTATTTGTGTTTCATTGACTATCTCAGTTACCGCAGCCTAATAATACCATCAGGTCAGTCAGTGCCCATGGCAGACCCCGCACAGAAGGCAGAGTCTGCCACTGCATCTCTGGAGGACAGTGGGGCTTCACTGTCTCTGTCTCAGAAGCAAAGGTTGAGAAGGAGGAGGGCAGCAAAGTCGACTCCAGTGGTCTATGAGTTCATTCCAGAGCTCGCTCCCATTTACGAGTCCTCTCCAGAGTCTGCTCAGGTCTACGAGTTCACTCCTGAGCCTGCTCCAGTTTATGAATCCACTCCTGAGCTCACTCAAGTCTATGAGTTCATTCCAGAGCTCGCTTCAGTTTAGGAGTCCATTCAGCTTCAGGTCCTCTCTGGGTGGTGGGGCCCACTCTCAGTCTGTCCTGTTACGGTCAAGGAGACCATTGCTGAACTGTCTGCCTGTCCTTTTACAGCCATAAATGCTGTTAATAACCTCTCTGTGCTCTTCGTTCCAGTTCTGCCTGATCCACCGTGGTGGTCTCTTGCATTTTAAGCTCCGCTCAAGTGGTCATCATCTCCATTCTGGGGGTCATCAGCTCCGCCCTGGTGGGCTCCTGCCCTGCTGGCCTCACCTTGGTTCCATGATCTACCTTTGGACACAGGCCCTTTTCCACCACACGGGCCTGGCCCACCATCCCTCCCCATGATCCACCTCCCTCCTGGACTTCTTTGACACATGGTGGAGCGTCTGGAATCAGCTCTTTAAAGTGGGTGTCATGTCACAGCCATCTTCTGGAGTGCCCATATCAGCCACCAGAGGGCTGGGTTATAGTTTGTTTGTTCTGGACTTCATTTTCCATCACCCTTTGCTCTGTCTATTAGTTGTCATTGTTTCTAGCTGTGTGTCATTAGTCTTATTAGTTCCTCTATATATACCATGTTCTGTTAGCCCTTGTTTGTGTCAGTATTGTTTTCTGCCTCGTGTGTTCTGGTTTACTTTTTGCCTTTGCTTTCTGCCTGTTACCCTGTTTTGGATCTTTGTTTTTGGTTTATTAAAACTGCACTTGGATCTTCAATGTTTTCCACGAGTAATACCGTGACACCCACACAATTATTGTTTTCATGATCGATCGTTGCTGTCACCACAGAGTACTCGAGTCCTCGATCACTGTTGCACATCCCTAATTGGTACCATGTTTGATATCAAAATAACCCTTGTTTAGTCCACCATCCACTGGTGCATACCACCTCTCATAACATGCATTGTATGCTTGTTATATTAATCGGAGAATAAAGGAACATAATACTGCCTGCCCACTCTGATCATGCAAATGAGCTAGCTTTCACACAAAGAGTCGTAAACTTTCCCTCCGAAAGTTTAAGCTTCCATTGGCTCACTGACCCCTTGGAAGTGTGAAGTCATTGAAGTTAAAAGGCCTCATCATCTCTCTCTTTTCCTGCACTAACTGCTCTTACTCTTACTTCTTGGATATCCAGTCTGAGCCTGATCCGCGGGACCTCCCGTGCCATGTTGCAACTTTCCACCTGGGAGAAAGCTCTCCTGACCACAATTGAGTCAGAATAACATCTTTGGTGTTTGTCACTCTTCAACCCAGAAAAAAAATGTAATTGCAATTCCAACACTATGGAACCTTCAAACCATCAAGACTTTCATCCAAGAATGGATGGCCAAGGCAATGCAAGTATTGTACATTTAACTAAACGAAACAGAAGTTTAGTATAAGCTATAGACCCCATTGTAAAATGGCACTGATAGTTCTGTGTAGATGGTTATTGACTCTTTTCAGAGCTTCATTCCCTGTTTCTCTAACAGTTTTCTTCATTCACTCTCACTCTTTGTGGACATGAAAGATCCCTATGCCGTAGATACAATGACGAGGAGATCAAGAGGTGAGTTAGGTGCCGCTTCGCACAAAGAGACACTGCATTCGGCTCCAAAGAACAGAACGAGTGAGCAAAACCCATGCTGGCCTATTTATACCCGGATGTCTTGGCCATCTATGCAAATTTTGCTCACCAATTTCATTGGCCTTTTCTCAATGATGTCAGAGGTATCTGGGCTCCCAAATGCAGCCCCTAGTGTTGAACTTTGACACAAAGTCAAATATATATAGCACATAGATTTAAAACTGTCTGGCTGCAGCAAGCTTCCATGATGACATAACACGTCATTGGAATTAATGTCACAGTAACAGGGATATTTTTACAGTCATATTCTGGGCTGGATACTCAGGATACTCATCTGGCTGTGCCGGATGAGCAGTGGATGGGAAAATAGGGAAGGCCCCAAGCTTTTATCAGTCCATGAAAGAGACAGAGGAGAACTCTGCCATACCTTTCAGCATTGCCATCAAGCCTGATTCGCACATACACACAACACAATCTCCTGCAGCCTGTTATCCAAGCACATTCCTCTTGCATGAATGAACATCCTGTAAACACACATGTGCACGCACACATGCATGCTTGTGTTTTTCTTTCTTTTTCAGGAAAGCAGATGGACACAGACACGTGTGCAAAAGCATCCATGCAAAAAAACAGAGATGTAGATAAATCCACAAATAGCACAGCATCAGTGTAAATAAAGGGCGCATGCCTTACGGCCCCAAACACTCTGACCTACAAGCATGACTCAAACATGCACATTTTGTTATATAAGAATGTACTGTTTAATCACCAGACTCGCCAGCTCTGATGGCAGTGCCACAGGGCAGCAATTCTTATTGAAGCAGTGTGATATCATGGTAGAACCAATAAAGAATGTGATGGGGTGATTCAGTAAACAGGACTTTGTGTGGACAGGAAATGTGGATAAAGACTAGGAATTTCTTCAAAATGCAACATATTCTTTAAAGTCACAGTCTTTTTTCCTAGAACACGGTCTGTGTGTCACTTCTTCTCTTGACCCATTTTGACAACCTTCTTTTGGCCACCAAATGCCAACTCACTGATGCCCTACCACTAATGAATGGTGAGGCTTGTGATTTGTGCAAACTGATTTCCTCTGTCTGATGGCTGCCAAATGTTCCACATTTCCAAATGTCTAATAATAAAACACTTGGCCTGATGGTCACCAAATGTAAAAAGAGAGGCATATGTATTCTATGATGAGCGGGAGGATGTTTCTCCCTCTGTATGATGTATTCTCCCTTAACCTGTGTTAAATGGGCCCTGACAATCCTGCACAGGTAAAAAAAATAATAATAATAAGAAGAAGAAGAAGAAAAATTAATATGTGAGGGGAAAAAAAATATGGAGTGATCATGGCCTAGAGAAAAACATATGGAGGTAAAATTCCCATGTTTTCCATCTTGCATGAAAAAGTCAGCTGTTAAAGATTCTTTGACTTTAGGCAATAATCATGACTATAACCTCGAAAGAGTTCTGAACTATCAAATGACACTTCATTTAATTGCAGTGATTCTGACATATTTATTTACATATGTCATCAAGTAATTTACAATTTGTAGTATACAAAATGAAGCTGCAGTAAGTTTAAGGTTCAAGGCTAGCATTTAATTAGCATTTATTTAATCAACAGTTAATTAGCATTAGGTATATTAATAAATGATTAATACAGATTAATAAATGCTGTAACAATTATTATTCATTGTTAATTCATGATACCTAATGTTTTAAAACATTACCAAACTGAAATTAATTCAATCAAGGTGAATGGGTTTCCAAATTCAGTTACCTAAACAAACAGATTGACTGAATGCAGACCAGCCAGAATTGCAGTTATGTTGTTAGTAAATATAATGCAGTTTGTGAAATCTGTCTTTCTTTGAGCATATACCTAGTCAAATTTCAAATGTCTAAATCTACTGCAGAAGCAGGACTGAGATAAACTCCTCTCATGTGGAGTTTGGCCACAGACTCCACAGACTTGGCCACAGTTTTTGGCAGAGCACACAACTCTAAATATGAAAGCACTAAGCATGACCTTGAGAGTTACGTAACTATTAATTAGAATGACAATCCAGTCAAAATGTAGTCTTTAAGCATTCGGTCTTAGCACATTCCCTGCAGTTCTGAACTAAGGGTTTATGCTTAAAGGTACACTTGGTCATAAATTAATATAATTATTTAAGATCGTATTATACATGTGAAACAAGTGCATTCATGTGAGATGCAGACTCCGGTCATATCAATAGCCTGATGAAAACATTCTGTATTTTAAATGGAGCAGGTCGCTAAATACTTCTCATTTATCTCAGTAACCCAAATTACTAATTAATTATTTTAATTAGTAATGTGAGTTATTTTCTAAATTAATAATTTATGATAATCAGGGCATATATGTCATCAATGAAAACTACCAAAGGGCATTGTTATATGTTCTGCTTAAACATCTACGACATAGATGTGTGTATACACACACACACACACACACACACACATATATACATACACATACATACATACATGTGTGTGTGTGTGTGTGTGTGTGTGTGCTGGAAAACATCAAACTAATCTGGCAGCCCTGGTGCCATTTTGCCTGGAGCCTTAATTTGTTTCTGACCTGTACTCTTCCATAAAATGTTCTTTACATTGGCTCTAATTAAATTAACACACAACTCTTTTTTATTATTATTTGTGATAATAAACATATGAGAGATCATGAAAGAGTGGCTCCATCAAATAAATGGGTTTCAGGATCAGTGCTTTGACAAGTAATTTGTGGGTTTGGCTAAATGTTCATGCCTATGACTTACCATCAGCAAAAACAATAACAACATGGCCTGTTTTTCCCCATTTGTTCAAAAGCTTTTCAGTCATGACATCACGCATTAGCTGCACACTTCATATGAGCTATTTATATACAGCCTATGGCCCAGCATCGTATGATGTCATAGCAAGAGAGTGGATGAAAAAATAATTTCAACATGAGTTCAAATAAATACAAGTATTCATTAATAAAGAATTCTTTTCATTAAGTCTGGACTGCATAACCATATAGAAAAAAATACATTCCAGGAAAACTAGCTCATGGCTAGTTATGAATCACTTCCTGTTAGAATGTTAATTCCGGTCTTGCAAAGGAGTAAATGAAGTTCCTCAGTCTCAGATGTGATGACAAGCAAAGCAACTGCTTGATAAAACATAAAGACTGCATGTGTAGGAGATTTTTATCAATATAAAGGAATGCTGAATATTCTTCTGCTGACAGAAGAGCACCTAACGTATTCTTATTAACAAAATCCATTGCTGTTATGTAAACCATAACATTATGCTTTTGATTATTTAGCTACTTATGAATATAATTCATAGGAGGAACTGAACTTCTGTAGCTGCTTTTGACAGCAGGAAATTATTCTGTGAAAATCTCCAGGTTAAACATTTTGTCACATATCACTCTGTTTTATAGCTTTACAGATTAGTAAAATGTGATTTGCATAAATTCCAGGACTAAAAAATTGCTTAAGAATATCTCTGATTTCATGACCCAAATTCAGTTCTTTCTACAAAAGAAAGTTGTTCCTGAAACAACCATAACTATTAAAGCACTAAGCATGACCTTGAGAGTTACGTAACTATTAATTAGAATGACAATCCAGTCAAAATGTAGTCTTTAAGCATTCGGTCTTAGCACATTCCTGCAGTTCTGAACTAAGGGTTTATGCTTAAAGGTACACTTGGTCATAAATTAATATAATTATTTAAGATCGTATTATACATGTGAAACAAGTGCATTCATGTGAGATGCAGACTCGGTCATATCAATAGCCTGATGAAAACATTCTGTATTTTAAATGGAGCAGGTCGCTAAATACTTCTCATTTATCTCAGTAACCCAAATTACTAATTAATTATTTTAATTAGTAATGTGAGTTATTTTCTAAATTAATAATTTATGATAATCAGGGCATATATGTCATCAATGAAAACTACCAAAGGGCATTGTTATATGTTCTGCTTAAACATCTCGACATAGATGTGTGTATACACACACACACACACACACACACACATATATACATACACATACATACATACATACATGTGTGTGTGTGTGTGTGTGTGTGTGCTGGAAAACATCAAACTAATCTGGCAGCCCTGGTGCCATTTTGCCTGGAGCCTTAATTTGTTTCTGACCTGTACTCTTCCATAAAATGTTCTTTACATTGGCTCTAATTAAATTAACACACAACTCTTTTTTTATTATTATTTGTGATAATAAACATATGAGAGATCATGAAAGAGTGGCTCCATCAAATAAATGGGTTTCAGGATCAGTGCTTTGACAAGTAATTTGTGGGTTTGGCTAAATGTTCATGCCTATGACTTACCATCAGCAAAAAACAATAACAACATGGCCTGTTTTTCCCCATTTGTTCAAAAGCTTTTTCAGTCATGACATCACGCATTAGCTGCACACTTCATATGAGCTATTTATATACAGCCTATGGCCCAGCATCGTATGATGTCATAGCAAGAGAGAGTGGATGAAAAAAATAATTTCAACATGAGTTCAAATAAATACAAGTATTCATTAATAAAGAATTCTTTTCATTAAGTCTGGACTGCATAACCATATAGAAAAAAATACATTCCAGGAAAACTAGCTCATGGCTAGTTATGAATCACTTCCTGTTAGAATGTTAATTCCGGTCTTGCAAAGGAGTAAATGAAGTTCCTCAGTCTCAGATGTGATGACAAGCAAAGCAACTGCTTGATAAAACATAAAGACTGCATGTGTAGGAGATTTTTATCAATATAAAGGAATGCTGAATATTCTTCTGCTGACAGAAGAGCACCTAACGTATTCTTATTAACAAAATCCATTGCTGTTATGTAAACCATAACATTATGCTTTTGATTATTTAGCTACTTATGAATATAATTCATAGGAGGAACTGAACTTCTGTAGCTGCTTTTGACAGCAGGAAATTATTCTGTGAAAATCTCCAGGTTAAACATTTTGTCACATATCACTCTGTTTTATAGCTTTACAGATTAGTAAAATGTGATTTGCATAAATTCCAGGACTAAAAAATTGCTTAAGAATATCTCTGATTTCATGACCCAAATTCAGTTCTTTCTACAAAAGAAAGTTGTTCCTGAAACAACCATAACTATTAAGACCACTGCATCTCCTTCTGGCAATTTTAACAATATAAAATGTGACCCTGGACCACAAAACCAGTCTTAAGTCGCTGGGGTATATTTGTAGCAATAGCCAAAAATACATTGTATGGGTCAAAATTTATGCCAAAAATCATTAGGATATTAAGTAAAGATCAGGTTCCACGAAGATATTTTGTAAATTTCTTACCGTAAATGTATCAAAACTTCATTTTTGATTGCTAAGAACTTCATTTGGACAACTTTAAAGGTGATTTTCACAATATTTAGATTTTTTTGCACCCTCAGATTCCAAATATTGCCAAATATTGTCCGATCCTAACAAACCATACATCAATCAGCTTTCAGATGATGTATAAATCTAAATTTCGAAAAATTGACACTTAAGACTGGTTTTGTCCCAGGGTCACAAATATGTACTCAGGAGGACTGAGTGACTTAATGTCTATATATATTAGCCGATCACTAGTCGGAGAGATAGCTCAAGCCTGACAGTCCATTTATGTATTTAACAATAACTGCCATTGACATAGTTTTGCAAGCAGGACCAGAATATCCAGCTTTTTAATTATGATATAGGCTATAACATGCATAGAGCCCTTTTAGTTTTATCACTAAAAGCAAGAACAGACAGTAAACTGAAATGGGCTGCTTTCATAAAATAAAATGAAATATTTCTTTCATATCTTGCTTTCATATTCAGAGAAACACATGTATGTATGAGGAATTGTAAAGTCCTTTTATATATATATATATATATATATATATATATATATATATATATATAGGCCTATATGGTCAACATTGGTTCAACGTGATCCGACAGATGTGGCTCTATTTTCACCTACCATTTAAGTGACTTCTGCATTTAGGAATAGAGGTTAGCTGGCCTCATGCTTGAGTATATTAATAGAGCTCTCAGATTATAAGAAATCCCCAGGATAAAGTGAAGGAAGAGAGATAGAGATACTTTATAATACAAGCTCGAAAGAAAGAAAGAAAGAAAGAAAGAAAGAAAGAAAGAAAGAAAGAAAAAGACATATAAATTCCAATTTAAATGGTCCAATTTTTCACCATCACCCAAAAAAACACGACGTAAATATTTTAAAACTCATACATAGATACTTATACGCCACTACTAATAATGAAAGTCTTACCTTGATGCGAAGTAGTTTTCTTCATCTTTAATAAATATCCACTTTAATGACACACAATACAGATGTTTTATTCAACGTAAATCAGAATTTTTTTGTTTTGTTTACAATTTAGACGACGAATGACTTGGCGTCCAGTTATCGGTTCACGTGTAATCCGCGCGCTGATCTTGTTGTTCAGGTTTGTAGAGCGCCAGCGTGCATCTTCCACTTGTCAAAGAGAGCGTGACGCGTGATAAGACTATACATAGGGCGCGCGCATAGACTCACATCTGCCAGGAGCGCGCTTTTTTACACATAGTCTACTGCAAGACGACTTTGGTGGCTCGCTAGCAATTCCCTTTTTGTTTTTGTTTCAAGGGTTTTTATCAATTGACTTAATTCACTTAATGAATAAAATTAAATAAAATCAGTGTTTTGGAGCAATAAAGTTCATAAGGCAGCAAAATTAGACTCCAGATACGGGGCTTGAATAATAAAGTACAAAAGAGAACAACAGAGAGGGCAGCTATTGATGCAACAATGGAGGATCAAGACTTTTTGTTTTACAGACTTATAATTTACAGACCAATGGACCCCCTCGCTCACACTATCAACCAACTCCTGCCTTGTGAGAAGTTGCACCTACACGTATTACATCGGAAGATGTCGCAATTGTAAAGTATATTAACATTTGTTTGATCAGTCGACAGCCATCATTTCATCAGTGATAATGCGACCAAGCCTTCGTTAAAGGGCAGATTTAACAACCTGTTTGCACTTATCCCTTCAGCCAGTCGCTACAGATCTCTGTGCACTAGAACATCTAGGCATAAAAACAGTTTTTTCCCCCATGCCATCTCCAGTTTAAATAGCTAACACATGGATCATTACCTGTGTTCTGTAATTCATTCTGTAATTCATTCTCCATCTTTAATTATTGCCTCTTTCTAAAGTATTATGTAAATACATATACATATCTGTTAATTTATACAGCTGTATATAAAGTAAATAATGCACAAATCTGTACATAAATCTACTGTTCCAGATTCATATACATTATTATTATTATTATTATCTATTGTTAAGTCTTACTATTTAAATGTTTTTTTCTGTTCTCATGTCAGATGTGTATGTATGAACCAGGAGCACCTTAAAAAAACCACAACAAATTCCTTGTGTGTTTGCACACACCTGGCGAATAAAGCTAATTCTGATTCTGATTCTGAGATGGCAGAGGGCAAATATCAGAGAAAACCGTGCAATATTTGTAAAGTTTTTAGTAATACTGAAAACCTTGAGCTGTTTCAGATTAGGATTTGAGCTGTTTAATTAGGATTTGAGATAAACACTGCAGGATAGTGGCCCTCCAGAAGAATAATAATGTGTTTGATCTAATTGGGGCAATTTTTCTAATTATTTAAAATATTAAGTAGCTTAAAAGCCACATGAAGCTTGTTATGTATTACTAAAGGATAGATGATCGGCAGGTACCGCTGTATCCACTGGTAAGCGAAAATGGAGCTTTGTGCTCGTGTATCCTACCTCTCTCATTCGGCACAAATCCAGATATTCCGTAATATTTCCATATGTGCGATGTAACGCATCTGAATGCGAAACTATTATTTATTATGTAAATGATAGGCTTTGTAGGGTAGACTGAGTACAGTAGAGACACTTTCTTCATCACTACACAAAAACTAGATGCTGAAATGAAGTGATTTTTCACATATTTCTTTTGCTTGTGTACTAAAATATCATAAAATGATAATAGCCATAAGTAGTTCATATTTTCCACAATTAGCTCATACACATGAGGTGCATTTTTGTCTCAACTGTACCTTATGGTGTACAGTTGAAACAGTAGCATGGTACAGTTGAGACACCCATTCTTAATGCTCTAAAGCTGGCTAACCATTTATAGCAAATGTAATAAATTACAAAATTACAGTTTTAAATAATTACAGTTTAAAAATGAATTCATTTATTTGATTTATTTAATTCAGATTCAGTTAAACAAAACAGGAACAAATATTTAACACTACAAAAATATATGGCAAACAGTACAAATGTAAACATAACATACCCGTATATTATTTAACCCTACCTCTAAACCTACGCATCACTCGAATCTTTCTGCATTTTTACATTTTCAATCATTCTGTATGATTTATAAGCTTGTTTCATCATGGGGACCTAAAAAAATATTCCCATAAGGTGAATTTACTGGTATTACTATACTTGTGGGGAAATTTGGTCCCCATAATGTAGGTAATACCAGTACACAAACAAACACCGCCTCTGTATGCATTTTATTTTCTATGATTGGACTGTTACTGTATACAGTACATAGCAACCTATAAAGGGTGTCTCAACTGTACCCACTTTACCACCTTGTATATTTCTTAAAATGCTATGTAATCCTTTTAACATTCATGTTAGAAAATATGTCCAATAATAATAGACAGTTGAAATATCACAAATATAATTATTTAACAGAATTTGCCTAGCATATGTGTCAATGTGACTTTTATCCTATTATCATAACACTGTACAACTAAACAGCATGTGAAGCAATAGGAGACCAGTCCGGGTACGGTTGATACACTGTGTCTCAACCGTACCCCACTGACATGCTCGCACATTTCTCTAGATTATGAAAAGACCTTGCATGGTACAATGTCATAAAATATGTCTACTTTAGAGCACAGAGTAACGTTTGCAATTATATATGTTAAGTTTAACAATCATAAAAGAATAAGAAGCTATTCATTGTGGAAGGGACATGGTGAAATTAAAATCTCACCTTGGAAAAATTTTGCCGATATTTTCAGAGTGGAAAGACTCTGAAATTTCAAATTTCACACGATCAGAGAACACTAATACACATATGTGGAGCAAAAATCATGGCTCGGGTTTCATGTGTACGCAAGTTATTTAAGGTGTTTCAACTGTACACATGTCTCAAATGTACTCAGTCTACCCTACCTTAGTCGCGTTCCAACGGTGACACAGAGGTAGGCGCTCTGATGTTTGGTTCACTGTATTTTATTTTTATAAAGTACTAACTGTGCTGTCAAGTTAGCAATGCTGGAACTGATGTGTTTTGTGTGTGTCAGGAGTCCGGGTCCTGCGTTTCTCCCTCTCACCACCAGAGGTCACTGTCTCCTGGATTCTATTCCCCAAACTCCACTCACCTCATTATTGATTAATTTGCCCCAGCTGTTTTCCTGATTGCCGTCCCTATTTAGGCTTCCTGTGTTTTCTGTTCTCGTTTGTCTCACTTTTGTGCCAGGTATACCTGTGACTTATGTCTGCCCTGTGCCTTGTGTATGTCTTGTTTTCAGTGGTTGTGTTTACTCTGGCTTTTTCCCCTTCGGGGTGGTTTCATTTGTGTTTTGGTTTATTTTGTAATTTGTAAATAAAGAAAATTCCTTTTGCCAGCATTTGAGTCTTCGTCTCTCCCGTCCCGTGACAGTGTGTGTGTGTGTGTGTGTGTGTGTGTGTGTGTGTGCTCCGGTGCAATCACTTCAACCGTTTCCTTATACCAGCAAAATCAACTTTAAACACTTATTGTCTTATTAATAATGGATCACTGTATAAAGGTCTGCTTTTATTTGTGTACACTCACAATGAAAACAAAAAAGCAAACGAATAGGATGTGGCTTTCTGCCATTTGAGTTTCCTTTCTGTGAACAAATTAAGCATGTCACAAAATGAACTGAAACTCAGCATATATAGGCTGTTATGTGTCGCACTGTTTTTTTCCCCTTGTTTATCTGTAAACTAAATCAAATATATTTCAATAATTTATTCCTTGTATGTATAATGTACTGCAGATTTTATATAACATAATGTAATAATATTTAGTATTTTCACATCTAGGTGGAAAAAATAGTAATTTGTACTACTGTCTGTTCAAAATAAATTAAAAGAAACCGAGCATAGAGATTTGTTTTTCTCCCCCTGTTGTACCGAAATCATTTCGAACCGTCACCAAGGTACGTACCAAACCGTGACATCTGTGTACCGTGCCACCCCTAGTCTATAATTTTAATGGTAGATTTATTTGAACAGTGAGAGACAGAATAACAATAAAAAAATCCAGAAAAACACATTTAAAAAAAAGTTATGAGTTGATTTGCATTTTAATGAGTCAAATAAGTATTTGACCCCTTCGCAAAACATGTCTTAGTACTTGGTGGCAAAATCCTTGTTGGCAATCACAGAGGTCAGACGTTTCTTGCCACCAGGTTTGCACACATCTCAGGAGGGATTTTGTCCCACTCCTCTTTGCAGATCCTCTCCAAGTCATTAAGGTTTCGAGGCTGATGTTTGGCAACTCGATCCTTCAGCTCCCTCCACAGAGTTTCAATGGGATTACGGTTCTTCTTGGGTCACTCCTTTGTTGCCTTGGCAGTGTGTTTTGGGTCATTGTCATGCTGGAATTTTCAATGCCCTGGCCCTGACAGTACATGGCCCCGTCCATCGTCCCTTTGATGCGGTGCAGTTGTCCTGTCCCCTTAGCAGAAAAACACCCCCAAAGCATAATGTTTCCACCTCCATGTTTGACGTTGGGGATGGTGTTCTTGGGGTCATAGGCAGCATTCCTCCTCCTCCAAACACGGCAAGTAGAGTTGATGCCAAAGAGCTGAATTTTGGTCTTATCTGACCACAACACTTTTACCCAGTTCTCCTCTGAATCTCTGGCAAACTTCAGACGGGCCTGTACATGTGCTTTCTTTAGCAGGGGGACCTTGTGGGCGCTGCAGGATTTCAGTCCTTCACGGCGTAGTGTGTTACCAATTGATTTCTTGGTGATTATGGTCCCAGCTGCCTTGAGATCACTGACAAGATCCTCCCGTGTTGTTCTGGGCTGATTCCTCACCGTTCTCATGATCGTTGAAACTCCACGAGGTGAGGTCTTGCATGGAGCCACAGACCGAGGGAGATTGACAGTTATTTTGTGTTTCTTTCATTTGAGAATAATCGCACCAACTGTTGTCACCTTCTCACCAAGCTGCTTGGCAATGGTCTTGTAGCCCATTCCAGCCTTGTGTAGGTCTACAATCTTGTCCCTGACATCCTTGGACAGCTCTTTGTTGGCCATGGTGGAGAGTTTGTAATCTGATTGATTGATTGCTTCTGTGGACAGGTTGTCTTTAATACAGGTAACAAGCTTTAAGAGAGTGCTCCTAATCTCAGCTCCTTACCTGTATAAAAGACACCTGGGAGCCAGAAATCTTGCTGATTGATAGGGGATCAAATACTTATTTGACTCATTAAAATGCAAATCAATTTATAATTCTTTTGAAATGCGTTTTTCTGGATTTTTTTGTTGTTATTTTGTCTCTCACTGTTCAAATAAACCTACCATTAAAATTATAGACTGATCATTTCTTTGTCGGTGGGCAAACTCAGCAGGGGATCAAATAATTTTTTCCCCACTGTATATATAGAAGACTACCAAATTCATTCAGTCTTTATCTAGTCTTACAGTTTATTTACTGTTTAATTACAGATAAATTTTCAATGAAGATTGTTTTTTAAATTGTTGTTGTTGTTGTTAGGCACAAAGAAAAACCTACAGGAAAAAATTAAATAAATAAATAAAATGTTGCCATAAATTACATTAATTCTTTCAACAATACATTGTATTTATACACACTCATGCAAGCTTTCAAATACAAACATATATTCTACAGAGGAAAAGGTTGACCATTTCCTCTATTTGTTCTCAAAGACTTGTTTGTGCAGTCTGAGTATATATGTGATATGTGAGTCTTTTCATTTCTGTGACCTCTGCTACTATTTGAAATGACTCTTCTCTCATAAGCAGATCTTCTTTATACCATTTCCGTGTTACCACCTTTTTGCTTGTTACTTATAATATCTTAGATATCTGTCCTCCCTTTTAACCTCATCAGATCAAAAATACTTTAACCTGTGGACTTCAAAAACAACCTGCGGCAACAGTGTAAAAGTAGCCCGATTCTATGGTAAAACCGCAGACTGGCAACCCTGTCTTGTTCATACCTTTCTTGTATGTCTGTATAATAACTTGTAAAAGTTGATTAATCTGAACATTGTAATTTATTTCCTTCAAATAATATTGGTGTAAATGTAGGTATCTAAATACGGCTTGGTTTACAAGACCAAACTTTTATAGTTTGTAAGCTTTCCATACTGCCATCATTTATAATGATCCATATATAACAATCCTATGATCAATCATCCCTGGTTTAAAATCTTCATGCCACGGCTGCTACACCAGAGTTTAACTCCTTGGTTTGAGAGATGAGTAGATCAAGTCCAGTGGTCCCGACTCCAAGTCCATTAAAGGTTTATGGACTAAGTCACGGCCACACTGCAAAAAAATGCTTTTCTTACTTCGATTTTTTGTCTTGTTTCCAGACAAAATATCTAAAAATTCTTAAATCAAGAAGGATTTTCTAGACAAGTAAAAAATTATTGTCAAAATTAAGTGAGTTTTTGCTTGAAACAAGCACAATAATCTGCCAATGGGGTAAGCAAAATAATCTTAGCTTGTTCTAAGCAAAAACTCGTGTAGAAAATCCTTGATTTAAGAATTTTTCGATATTTTGGCTGAAAACAAGACAAAAAATCGAAGTAAGAAAAGCATTTTTTTGCAGTGCACAAAGGCCATCCGTGACCTTTTTTTGCCCCAAGCTACTGCCATTGTGCCCATCCGTGAACCAAGTCTACACAAAGTTACACCTATGGAGACCGTTCATAAAGTTACTGTGCCACATGCCATGGAGACTGTCCATGCCCACTCTGTCACAGCCAAGGAGGCCATCCATGTTTCTGCTCCACCATGGCCTCCTCATCTCCTGTGACCTGGTGATCATCCTCTTACCGTTACCGACAATAAAATGCGGCGTTACTATAATTTATTATAATATTATTACTATAATTTTATTTTTCAGTTCATCTGAATGGATGCACAGTGTACCTGTATTTGACGTACCGTAAACTCTAGTGTAAAGGCGCACATCTCGCTGTCGCTTTGTCTCACAATCAAAGAAAGAGACAGAGCGAGAGAGTCTTACATAACATGCAAAATTGACGCGCTACATATAAACGATATTTTTTGTTGTATTTTCCTGTCAAAATAACAGAGTTCCTTTGGAATTCTTCAGCTTTTGAGAACTGCCGGGTTCTCTGGTAGTGGGCGGAACTAATGCGCAAACGACAATCTCATTGGCTGGCGCTCACCTATTATCGTCCCTGTTTTGATTTCAGCAAATCAATTTGAGCGAACGCACACAACGTGATTAATATTCATGAACCCAGCAGCTCATTAATCTTTAGTGCGTTTTATATCGTTATTAGTAGTAGAATTCGTAGTAGTTTTGTTATCTTATCATTAGCCTACTATTTTTAGTTTCCCCCCCTTTTTTTATAGAAACACTAAATGACAAACAATATCTTAAGCACCACCACCAGTCCTAAGTTAAGTCAACATGACAAATATGCATTCATACTAGGGGTCGACCGATTATCGGTCGATCAATTTTTATGATTATCGGCATCGGTCGTTTTCAAAACTGATGTGCCGATAAAATTATTTAATTTTGAAACGCGGTATTTGGCTCTGATGCAGCCTGTCAGAACTCACCACTCTGTGGCCTCGAGCAGTCTCCGCCCAGAGACGCGGTGCAGCTGAATCACTCACGCTGTTTTCAAATGACTGGTTGTGTGAATTTATTTACTCATCTAACCTACACGCTATATTGAATAAATGTTTTGCAGGAATTTCCCTCATTTTAAAGTCGAAAGCTGCGGGAATATATGCGCAATATCCCACACCGAAATTCAGGACCTGATTAAGCATAATTCTACTGTACATAGAATTGTGAAACATGACTTTTCCAAAACTTTCTGGCTTTATTTATTTTTCCAAAAGTTTACAGGCCTGGAAATTGCTGTTTTAAAATTCCATGACTTTTCCAGGTTTTTCATGACCGTATATGAACCCTGAATGTGACGATCGGGTGCGGTTATCTAAATCAAAATCAGGCAAAAATATAGGTGCGGGTGGTTGGCCATCTTTTCCAGGTACCGTTTTCTTGCGTCCGTTAGAAGTTTGTCTCTGTATAGTACATTTTGTTCTTTTAATCGACTTTTCAACATTGTTTTTCGTGTGGTTGTTTTAAGTCTCGCCCGATGTGGCCTCACAATATGGCGGCGCCCTCTTGTTTACGTCCCAGAATGCACTGCGCAGTGACGTCGGTTGCCAAGCCCTATGGACTAGTATCTGTAAATACTAAGCTGCAAAAAGACTTATTTAAATATGAATTATCTGTATATGTGAATGGCACAGACGCGCGGTTTTGATTATACACACACACACACTGAAGTGTGCGACGCTCGCGGTGTTTTCAGCATCTGCCTTCTCACTAAATGAGGACATAAATACATGAACAACATCCCCAGAACTGCTCTGAGAGTTACTTCATGAGCATTTGACCGTTCCATTTGAGTAAAACGATCGTCATATCACATAAGAGGTCCTCATGGCAACCCGTCAAAATAAAAGTTCGGTTTATCTACTACTACTACTACTACTACTACTACTACAACAACAACAACAACTTTTGTTTAAAAGAATAATCACACAATACGCTATTTCTTCCATGTTTTAATTTTAATGGTAAACAGATTTGTTTGCCACAAAATTGAGTTTAACTCTCATTTGATTAAAAGATAACTGAAATTAATGTTTTATGGATTCATTTGCACTGCACTGTAAATTAAAACTAATCGAAATTACTGTCACATAGGCTAAGATTAAGAGACTGTCACAAAGGCCAAGATTAGGACGACATAAATTTTGACATTTCAATAGGCTATTGAACCAAGTGTGCCTATAACAGGCTATTAGTGTTATAGTTTAATTAAAATAGTTACAGTCTTCTTCACAACTTCTACAATGGAGCTATGAAGACAATTAAATTATTTACACTTATTATATTATAATTATGAGAGGTTATGCTATTACACATACATTTCTAACATGTAAATTATTGAAGCCAAATACTTACATTTCCCCAAGCTGTTTAGCTGTAGTACAGTATTCATAGGCTTAATCATGAAGCGTGCAGTGGCCCCACTTTTAACTCTCTCTTTATATTACCCTTATTGTAGATGGATGCATGGAGGATGACAAGAGTAAGAAGTGCAATCAACACCAGGGAAGGCAGTTTTTGTCAGAGCCCTTGTTATTCTTAATTTTGACATTAATATTCATTTTTACATCAGACATAATATATCGGTTAAAAATATCGGTTATCGGTCCACTTGGTCTGTAATAATCGGTATCGGCATCGGCCCTGAAAAACACATATCGGTCGACCCCTTTCATGAATTTCATACATGGTTGTTCTAATTACTAAAGTTCTATCATATAAAAACCCGATTTCTCTGTTTTAATAGATTCTTATTTTTATGAACCAATATCGTTTCTTAACTCCCAATCGATGCTGTTTTCATTTGATGAATGCACAGTAACGTTAGACAATCGGCTAAACTTTGTGCGTTGTTACTTTTGATACGAAATGCAGTCTCAGGTTTCAAATTCTGTCCATTTTATTAGGAAATTCAAGCAATAAATACCGTTTTGGCGCTCTTTAATGTGGCGTGATAGATCGCTGTAGACACCTCAGATCAAGCGATTCGCTTTACTATACTCGCCTGTGAGTAATCAAAGACAGCAAAAGACCTTTATTTTTGTTCTGGAGACGATCGCGCGCTCTTCTGCCTCACTGGAGCGCACTCGCCACCAACTGGACAGGGCTGGGAATTACAGTTATAAATTACAATAGATCACCCTCAGTGTGTGTAATCTGCCAAAGTGACGGACGGCCTTCAGATTTTTCCGTCACTACTAAAGAAATTCGGTTAACGCGATCTCTGATATATATACAGGGGCGGACTAGCAATTTGGGGGCCCTAAGCAAATTCCAGGTATGGGGCCCCCATACAATAACTATGTGTCCTTTTATGCTTAACCCCGATTTTGCTCACTCGCTCAAGTTTTTAGTTTATTTATCCCTTCACAACCAGTAATTAGTCAACTTGCTGCTGTTCTAAAGCCAAATTAGGCTACCTTTTTTTTTTTCCGGATCACAAAAGGAAGACATCAATAAATAAATAAATAAAAGAAAAATGCGTGCACTTGTCCATTTAATAAATTGCAAAGATTTTCAATCTTTTTACAAACATAAAACTATCCCATGCAACTCATTCCATATTCCAAGTGTTTATAACCCTCATTTTGCTTGCTCGCTCTAGTTTATAGTTTATTTGTACCGTCACAACCAGTAATTTGTCAACCTGATGCTGTTCTAAAGCCAAATTTGGCTACCTTATTTTTTGAGATTACAAATGAAGACATTATTCAAAAAAAAAAAAAAAAAAAAAAAAAAACTTGCACTTGTCCATTTAATAAATTGTAAACCTTTCCAATCTTTTTACAAACATAAAATTATCCCAGGCAATTAATTATATATTCCAAGTGTTCTGAAGGCATACTTTAGGCTTTGCCGAGAAACAAATCGAAAATGAAACCTATTATTAACGGAAAATCTCCAGTCATTGCATTCGTGCATTTATACGAGTACGCGGCAGTTCGCGCCGGTGCGCCTAGGAGAAGCACACAAGAGAGTCATTTGAAACATCAAGATAAATAAAATTGTGACTTGAAACACAATTCTTTCTTTAACTGAGGTGAATATCTCTGTTCTGAGACAGTCAGACAGCCTAGCATGCGCGTAAAGAGCGCTCCCTCATAATCACTATAGCTGTCTCTCACTTCAATTCATTGCGATCTCATGACGTTCCGTTAATAAGCTCTACACTGCATAATGAATCTCTTATTTACATCGTATCTACACTTTGTTATAATGAGATGATCCCCGACCTTGCAGAACTCAGCTCTTGACAAAAACTCGGCATTTTGATCGGTAAGTGGATTCTAACTTAAACACTTCTGGTCACTGCGTTCAAGAAATCAGCGCACATGTCTGTGAACGGCTACATTGCTCAACGCTGCAAATATGTTTCGCCAATATCAAATGGGACCCCCTGATACCCCGGGGCCCTAAGCGGCCGCTTACTTCGCTTATTGGTTAAGTCCGCCCCTGTATATATATATATCAAGTCAAGTCAAGTTGAGCTTTATTGTCATTCCGCTACATGCGGGGGCATATAGTGGAACGAAATGTCGTGCCTCACAGGACCACGGTGCTAAGTAAGTAACTAAAAAAATACAAACTATACGAATGCTTCAGATAAATACTGTACATGTGCAAAGAGAAACATTGTGAGTCAGCAGCTGGCTGGGGAACAGTGCAGGATGATTTGTAGTGCATGAGTATGTAAACATATTACTGAGTCTTTTTGTAGGATTTGTATACACACAGCAGTGTGTGTGAAAAGTGACTAGTGCGCATAGAGGAGAGTGTGCTATTACAGGTGGTTTGTACAGGCCCACTCACCTGTGTGTAGCACACAAAAAAAAGTTCCATAAGTTTCAGATGGTCCATGTTTCAGGAGGTAGGGGGTTTGTATGGCGTTTCAGAGAGAGGCGGGGTGATTTGAGTTCAGGGCTCTCACAGCCTGGGGGAAAAAGCTGTTGAGCAGTCTGGCAGAGCGGGCTCTGATGCTCCGGTACCGTCTTCCTGATGGTAGGAGCTGGAAGAGACTGTGGGAGGGGTGTGAGGAGTCCTTCACGATACTGTTGGCTTTGCTGGAGGAAAGGAAATCGTGTGAGGAAAATGTCCAGGATGGAGGGGAGAGGGGCACCGCATATATATGATCCTTGCATATATATATATATACACACACACACAGTGTATATGATATAAAATAGTATATCAGATAATTAATATTAGTCTGGTGAGTAAACTAGCCAATGGTAAAAATTTACTAGCCAATGGCAATTCTATTGCCAAGGTGCCCATAGAGGGTTGATAACATTTACAATCATATATTGAATTTGATAGGTGTCTCTCACATTGTCCCACAGTAACACAGTAACATTAAAATAGTGTAGATTAGTGTACAATGTATTATAATAATAATTTATTCTATTTAGTGTCCATTTCCTTCATTTAACATATTTAATATTGGGGGCATCCAAGTTATTCGACACATTTGAAATTTTTTTTAAAGGGGTGGTTGATTGTAGTTTCACTTTTTTAACGTTAGTTAGTGTGTAATATTGCTGTTTGAGCATAAACAATATCTGCAAAGTTGCAGCGCTGAAAGTTCAATGCAAACAGAGATATCGTCTTTTAAAATTCTGGAAGTTTAATGCCTACAAAAACAGCTTGTAAGGGACTACAACAAACTACTTCCCGGGTCTGATACGTCACGGACCCAGATAAACCCCGCCCTCGGGAACATGTAAGGAAGGAGGCGAGGCCATGCTGTGCTGCTTTAGAGAAGAGGAAGAGAAAACTAGGGGTGCACATAAAAATCTATTCGTATAGACCCCTTCACGGTTGACGTCACAGAAAAATTCGCAGTGCGCATGTCGGGGTCAGAAAGTTAATTCCATCCTGTGTGTTAACCAGAGAATTTCACGTCCAGAAAAAAAATGCCGACTTGTTGCGTCGTGGACTGTGAAAATCGCACCAGTTCTGGAGTCACCAGTTTTTCAGGATTCCTGCAGGATCTCATACGTTTCAAAAAAATAGACGACATCTGTGGCTGCAAGCTGTTAAACGGGCAGACTGGGACAATGCTACGATCAAAGAGGCTCGTGTTTGTAGTGCTCACTTCATATCAGGTAAAGTCAGCCTTTATCATCCCTTTCTGTTAGCTTAAACTCGAAAGCCTATATTGTATGAACAGTTTTCTATACACTAGCCCATAACGTTAAGCTATGCAGGTTAATAGTTTTGTAAATGTCATGGACCTGTGTCATGCTAGTAGTTAGCCGCAGGCTAGCGCCAACAACGTTAGAGTTAAACTGTAGACTAATTTAATAGTTGAGTGAAGTTTGATATCTGGCATTAATTGTGACCTGTGGCATGCTACAGACTTAGCAGATAGCAGACTAGCTTTACATTAGTGCTTTCACTATGACAACAGTAGATCGTGTTGTAAACAATGTGTGCAATTCTTTTTTTGTAGGAGAGGCACCACTTGACTCCAGTAGTCCTGACTTTGTGCCCTCCTTGTTTGTGTACACAAAACAAAGCCAGACACCCAAGACAAAAATGGAAAGGTACGAATAAAAAAAAAGTATCTGTCTATAAGGCTTGTCTGTTTCTCCAGAAAACGGGCGCAGTAGTAGACTACCTAGTCTAATCCTTATCAAAATGTCTTTGAACTCCTCTCACTAGCCCTCTCTTGAGTCACATGTATTTCTCTCTCCTTCTGTCTTATATGGACTGTGGACCTTGTTTAAATTAAATCAATACTCATTATATTGGTCTGATGTTTGTCAGTGCATAAGCATGCCTCCAGGGTGATATTGGCCATATGTTCAGTGTAGAACCTGATATCTAATTAAAAAGATTACAATTACAGCAATTTAATTCCTTGTTCATGTAAATTCTATGATAACATTTCAATATCACAGCCATATTGTGCAGGCCTAGTTTAACTAGACCATGATTAAATGCTTTCACACAGCACTAATTGTTCCTTTTGTTTTCCTTTAGGTATCACAGGAAAAGGAGGAGAGATGAACGCCCTGACATGCAACCTGCTTCTTCCATGGCTGAAATGGAACAAGACTGTACCATTGATCATTGCAGTGGTATGAATCATCTCTTAAACGCAAAGCTAAAACTAATGCAGTCTAATACACCAGCCCTGTGGTACCACAAGCTACACCCTCCAAAGTTGTCATCATTTTTCACTGAACTTCTGTATGTCTGTTTGTTTTCTGTTCAAGATGAAGAGGAAGCTGAAGGGGACCACCCAGTGTCGAGAAAGGAATATGACGATCTTTGCTTTAGACATCATCAACTGCAGGAAGACTACATCAACCTGCAGCAGGACTGTTATAAATTACACAGTGAGAATGAAGAACTAAGGCATGAATTACAGAAATCCAAATTTTCATATAGCAATGTTAAAAGTAGCATTGGACAATTACTGTTTTTCACTGGACTGACCTCTGTAATCTTTGAATGGCTCCTTAAGAAATTAGGCGGCAGTATTGAGATAAGTCACCAAGCCCTTCCTCTAGAGCAGGCGCGGACACTCTCCCGGGGGGGGGCGCGAGTAGACTACAGGATGGGAGGAAAAAAAAAACTGAAAAAAAAAAAAATTCCAAATTTTTTTTTATCACTAAACTACTGTCACAAAAAGTTATAGTTTTGTATATACATAACTCCTGAATAAAAATTAAAATGTGTTTGGACTGATTTAAAAAAAAGAGTTTTGAACAAATTTGATTGGTTTGTCGATAGTGAGCGCAAATGCAGGTGATAAGCGGTTTTATTAAACGAGTCATTGAGTCGTTCATTCAAACGATTCGTTCAAACGGCCGATTCATCAAGACTGAGACAGATGTTTGTGCATGGGTCATTGAATCTTTGACTCAACCGATTCGTTCAAAACACTGAATCATTCAAAACACGATTGAGTGTTGCTATGCTGTGATCTTTGTTTGGATTCATCGGATCTATTTTCGCTGCTAAAATAGACCAAAACAGTCATTATTTCGTCTAAAATGTAAGTGAGTTAATATTATTAACTTGTTTGTTGAACTGTCATATGAAATCAGTGTCACATTTTCAATCGTGAGGTGATGGTAAATTAAGTGATGGTCAATTGTCAGCTCTCTTGGTCGTCAGGTCGTGTGATGTATGTTGCTGAACTTAAATTTAACTGCAGTATGTCAATTTAGTTTATTTGTGTGCTGCGCTCATAGACTTCAGAAAAACGGCGCTCATTTGTTTGATTTCTCCTCGAGAAGCTGCGCGAGCCTCAAAAGTTTAAGGTCCTTGCACCCTGACTGAGTCCGAAACTGTCGTATTCGTTTTTTCATATTCGTCATTTCGTGGCTCTCAATTGTCAAAAACACCCCTCAAAATATTTGCTACGGATGCGAAAAATGCAGAAAATCGAACCATCCGAATTAATTTTTATGACGGACGGAAGTTTCAGAGGCTGCAAACGTATAAAACGTGAGCCCCTCTGCCGTCCAGAAGCACTCACAGGCGGTCAGTCTCTCAGTAGCCTCGCGCAGCAGTCAGAGCAGAGAGGAGACACACACCCCTCCGCGTCCAGGCTGCAAATGAATCGCGCATGCGCATGGCCGCCGCCGTTCCCGCCCTGGCGGGGTGTAAATGTAAATGTTCACTAACTCTCACACAAAAATAAATCACTGCATTTAAATTGACTGACGACATAGCTCTCAGTGTTGCCAATTTGGGGATTTTGTAGCCAAATTTAGCTACTTTCTCATTGTTGCTGCGACTTGTATTGATTTTTTGCGACAAGGAGCTATTTTAGCTATATTTAAATAAAAATAGCGAGGAGATTTTTTATTTTTTACTTGGCCACAGCCTAGGCCCGTGACCTCTCACGTTTGCTCTCAATCATGCCAATAGGTGCGTTCGACTTTAAGCGGCGCTGCACAGAATGGTCAGTGTATGACATCAAAGTACCGCGAGAGCCATTCGAAAGCATCAGAATCCGTCTGCTCTCTTATCACTCTCGCGGTACTTTGATGTCATACACTGACCATTCTGTGCAGCGCCGCTTAAAGTCAAAAGCGCCTAATGAGTCTGCGCAGTGAACACACATCTGTACATCTGCCATTCAGACATGATGACACACACCACCATTTCATTATCATCAAGATGGTGGAGAAAATGTGATTACATCAGGGCACCAACTACTCAGTGCATGAACATCTTGTTTTAACCACAGACACAAAAGTTATACCACAATTCATGCACAATCATGTCAACCAGATACTGAGAGACACAGTGCATCATCGTGTCATGTGTGCTGGGATGCAGTATTTTGCAGAAAGAAAGAAAAGAAAGTGACCCATACTTGGAATTTGTGCTCTGCATTTAACCCATCCAAAGTGCACACACACAGCAGTGAACACACACACACACACCGTGAACACACACTCGGAGCAGTGTTTTATGCTGCCATTTAACCCGCAGCCTTCAAATGTGTCCTGTAGAGTTACAAGTAGGCCTAAGCATTTCACTTCAGATTTTTTTGTTATAGGCCTATTTCATCTTTTGTTATATTTTTTTATACTGTCATCATTTGTAAAGTAGATATATATTTACTCTCCTTTACCTTTACCAAATTTACCTGTATTTACTTTCTTTTCATATTTGGCGACTTTTTTTGAAAAAATGGAGACTTTTGAGGGTGGTTCTAGAGATTTTCTGAGGGAAGGGTTTGGCAACACTGATAGCTCTCCATTCACTCTAGTCTAGTCTCTTGCCAAGTTCGCTTGTGCCAGCTCTCGCTAGTCTGTTATCAATCTCGATTTACATAGGCCTTTACTACAAAACCCCAACAGTCTTTTTAAAGACTAAACCCACAAACATTCTTGTTAAAGATTAGATCAAATCTCAGCCCTAGCCAGTAATTTTTTTTTAACTGCTACACTTAGCTAAAACTACCCACGCGACTAAGACACACACACACACACACACACACACACACACTACAATCGTTAAGTATTCAAATAAAATCTGAATTGTCTGCAAAATAATTATTTTTTTTGTTTAATTAAAGATCATGCCTAAGTCCCGATTGATTAGACCCTGATACGTCTCTCAACATAGCCACACACACAGTTACATATTGCCTAAACTTTATTGAAAACACACAACAAAAATGGAGAAATTTCTTGTGAGGACCAACAAGCCAACCGACGCACCACCAGCTGCAAAAAAGCTTCGAAGGTACGATGAAGCATACCTGCAGTTTGGGTTTACAGTCACGGCTGATCTGAGACCTCAGTGTGTCGTGTGTGCCGAGGTGCTGGCAAACGACAGTATGAAGCCCTGCAAATTAAAAAGGCACCTCGAAACAAAGCATGCTGGCATTAAAAATAAACCAGCTGAATATTTTAAAAGAAAGCTTGATGGCCTCCATCAGCAACAGGCAACCATTTCAGTGCACAGCACTGTGTCTAAACAGTGTTTGGAGGCATCGTATAGTGGCCAAAAGAATTGGTAAACTGGGTAAACCGCATACAATCGCCGAGACTCTCATTTTGCCGGCAGCGCAAGACATGTGCAGAATAATGATAGGCGATAGTGCAGCAGCCAAACTCGGTGCAGTACCACTGTCCAATGACACAGTCGCTAGGAGAATTGTAGACATGTCCAATGATATCAGAAAGCAACTGATAGAGTTTGTAAAAAAGAGTCCTTACTACGCGCTGCAGCTGGACGAATCCACTGATATTGCTGGGCAGGCACAGCTCCTCACCTATGTCAGGTATCTGCGGGACAAGGTGATTGAGGAGGATGTCCTGTTTTGCCGGCCTCTTCAGTCGCACACTACAGGAGAAGCCATTTTCAATGTCCTTGAAATTTTTATCCGTGAAAATGGTTTAGCTTGGGACCGATGCGTTGGCCTATGCACGGATGGTGCGCAGGCAATGACAGGGCGTGAGCGTGGCCTAGCTGCTCGCGTTCAGCAAGTAGCTCCACTTGTGAAATGGACACATTCCATGGTCCATCGCGAAGCACTAGCTGCTAAAAAAATGCCGGTTCTTTTTGACTCCGTGCTGAACCAATCAGTGAAAATGATAAATCTCATCAAATCACGGCCGCTAAACTCTCGCTTGTTTGGGGTCCTCTGCCAGGAGATGGGGTCAGGGCACGAACAGCTGCTTCTGCACACTGAAGTTCGCTGGCTCTCCAGGGGGCGGGTGTTACAGCGGTTGTATGAGCTGCGAGAGGAGGTGAAGTGGTTTTTGACAGAAATCAGATCAGATCTGGTGAAGCATCTGGATGACACTATGTGGCTTGCGTCTCTGTCCTATTTGGTCGATATATTTGACCGCTTGAACGGCCTCAACCTGTCTTTGCAAGGCCGCGAAACTCATATTTTGCTCCTTGCAGACAAAGTGCACGCCTTCACACAAAAACTAGACCTCTGGCATGGCCGAGGGAACTGCGACATGTTCCCCAGCCTTGCAGACTTTATCGCTGATGCAGGCACGTCACACGATTTCTCCTCCCTATTTCAATCAGCGTCTGAGCACCTGTCAGCAATGAGTAAACAGTTTGCGACGTACTTTAAAGAGGATTATCGCTCTTTTGCATGGGTTCGAGATCCGTTTGTGTGCACAGCAAACGAGCTATCAATTGATATGCAGGAACAGCTTATTGAGCTGAAGAGTGACAGTAGACTGAAGGAACTCTTTAGCTCCTGCCCTCTTTCGTCATTCTGGGCAGCATTGATGCAGGAATATCCTGAACTCTGTGACGTCGCCTTGAAGATTCTCCTTCCTTTCGCGTCAACATATTTGTGTGAGGCAGGATTCTCAAAAATGACTGCACTCAAAACGAAATACCGCAATCATGCACAAATCGAGGATGATTTGAGGCTATGTTTATCAAACATTGAGCCAAGAATTGAGGATCTTTCCAAGGCAAAGCAGGCTCAGGTCTCACATTAACATCACCTACCTGCAAGCTTCTTTTTATATTTTTATAGCTCGACCTAGTAATTTGACTGCAAGGGCCCAGACCTGGTCTAATTACAAACACAATAATACAGTGAAATATCTGATTGCCATCACACCTGCTGGGGCAATTTCATTTTTGTCTCCAGGGTGGGGTGGGCGGGTTTCTGATAAACAGATCACCAAAGAGTCAGGTTTCCTGGAACTGTTGGAGCCTGTGGATGAGGTTTTAGCTGACAGGGGATTTTTAATACGGGATGAGCTTGCAGCTTGTGGTGCCACTCTTCGCATCCCTCATTTTACTAAAGGGAAAAAGCAACTGTCTGCCCAAGAAGTAGACACATCCAGACAACTGTCTCGGGTTAGGATTCATGTTGAATGAGTCATTGGTCGGTGGAAAAACTTCAAGATTTTACAAACTGTTATTCCTGTGTCTCAGGTTGATATGCTAGATGATGTAGTGATAGTGTGCGCTGCACTAACAAACCTCTGTAAAAGTGTGGTTCCCAAATAAGTCATTTATTTGAAATATTTAATGATTAATGCTATTTTACAATCACTTTGTCAAAATATGTAACATTGTTTTTGGACATGTTCCATTAAATAAAATCATATTATGGAAGTGTACCATTTACTGTCACTTATTTTATTTAAGCTAATGATTAATTTATTTTTTATAATGAAATGGAATTGCAAATGTCTTAATTTATGTGCATCTGCATACAAACAAGAAACAATAACAAGTGCATCTGTATACAGACAACAATATACATTCAAGAAATACAACAGAACACATGAGTGAAACGGTAGTTAACTAGTCAACACTTGACTTCTGGCATTGACAAAGAAAAAAATCAGTTGTTTTCACATTCTCTACATAACCAAGTTGCTGACTTCCTTTTGATCTGTTCGCAGCTGTAATGGAAGTGGCAATTACATCTGGCACAGTTGATCATTCTCCTGAAATCTGGCCTTTCACAGATTTTGCAGACTGACTGTGCCTGCAAGGAAGGGTCATGTCTTCTTGTTAGGATCTCAGGCAACAGTTGAAATGAAGGCATGTTGTATAGTCACATTTCAACAACACATTTTTTTTGTCTATTCCTCCCTCAATTTGTATAATAATATCTAATTTTAAATGGTTAGTGCACAATCTAGATCTAGATACTCTTATTTCCAGAATGTTGGGATTTACGCATAATCAAACTACCATAACACTACACAGCATGTAATTCATTTATGCATTATAGTGTTAGATGGCTGTAGAACAAACTTGATCCTTATGTGACATTACAATGTCAAAAATCTTGGGAGGAGTAACGAAAATAAACTAAATGAACTTTGGCAAAAGGAATATTATCTATGCTCTGTCAACTATTACATGCCTTTGGCTCTGGCGGTGGCACTAGATCTACTCCTGACAGTTTCTGGAAGCTGCCTGTCTAGCCTGCCTGTCCTCTTTGGTTTGTGGAAGCTGATTTTCTTTAATGGAGCTGGTTCAACTTCTTTCCTGCTCAAGTCTTTCCACATGCACTCTCCAGAAGTGACTGCTGGTTTCTCTGTCCATCCCATTCTAACACAGATTTCGATTTTGAATAAAATTGCAGCTGCATGACTGCAGCATGACCCAAGCCTGAAATTAAATCACATATAATTTACATATCAAACCATTATCCTTCATGTTATGAGTGGGTCTGGAAATTAACACTTGCTCTCAGCAAATGGGTCTGCAGGCAAGACATACTACTAGACATACTGCAGATAAGACATAGGTTACATACTAAATACTACTAACATGCCTACTATGAAAAAATAAAATAAAAGTAGTCTACTATGTACGTGTTGCTACGTATGCCTTTTCTAACCGTGTGTTTTCTAGGGAAATAAAACCATCAAGTCAAGGAAATCAGTTTACAGTGCATCTGTCTCCAATGATACTTACCCTGCCATGCAGGTGCAATTTGCAGTATGGATGTAGCCTTCCCGCTTGTTGATCACAACCCAGGCTTGGTACATAGAGGTGTTTTTCCCTTGGCGCTGGCTCGGTAAAACCTCCGCTTTTAACACACAAAAGTCATCGCCTATATTGCTATATAAAACCGTCTGGACATGCCCACAGACTACGTAATTATAGGCGTCTAGCGATTTGTAGGCTCTTAGTTTTTCGCGTGTGTAAACACTCGGCTTGTCCACCAGATAGCAGTATATGGCGGGCCAGTGAATATCTGGCCACTTGCTAACGTCGTCTACCCATTCTGTTAGGAGCTCGGGATCAGACAGACAATCGCCATTAGCTAAAACAAGTTTAGAATGGTACTGTTCCCGGTCCTGTGGTGTCATAGACAGTGCATACTTTGACACAATATGCCGGTCTATTACCCGTGCCATTTTTCTGACCCCAAGCTGCGCGCGCACCCAACCTAGGCTTTCAATGTTTACAAACATTGAAGGGGTCTATATGAATCGCGATTCTGTTTCAAAATTAATGTTCTAAAACAGCCATTCTTAATACTGTTCCTCGCTTCGCCCTGCTCTGTATCTCTCTCTCTCTCTCTCTCTCTCATTCAGATCGTCAGATCAGCTCCAACAAACTGTTCAATTATACATTTTCACATAGCAATGAGAAGCGTTATACATGGACGCGTGTGTGGTTGAGGTACTGTATTAAAGCTTTAATCAAAATAAAACTTTATATTAAAAGCTAACATAAGCAGTAGCATAATAACAGCGTATCTAAAAGTATGAGACAACAAACAAACATACCATTAAAAGCCGTGCTTGCACAGGTTCTGCGCGATCCTCTTCACTAATATCCTCTGCGTCTCAATCGGGCTCAAATTGATAAGCAATATAGACGACGCCATTGTTTACAATACAACCGGAGCACATGCTGCTGAGCTGAGGGGTGGGACATTTAGACGCACGCTCGGCGGTTTAGTGAATCATAATACACTGAGCCAGCTAACCAATCAGAGCCCATCACGTATTTCTGAGGGAGGGGCTTCATAAAAACAGGAAATAATCGAGGCGTTTGTCAGAGAAGGGACAGAGCAGTGTAGAATAAAGGTAAATTATATGAAAAATAATGTGTTTTTTAAAAAACGAAGCATGAACACGTTAGACTGCACCCCATAAACACAATCAAGCCTAGAAAAAAAACAGTAAACCACCCCTTTAAAGTAAAGCAATAGTTACTTTCCCTGGTAATTAGTTACTTTTATAATGATGTAACTCAGTAACTAAAACTAATTACTTTTTAAAAGTAACGTGCCCAACACTGCCCACCATTGCTCCACAGTCCAAGCCCACTAATGCTCCACGGATGCTCCCTAGTCTACCATTACTCCCCAGCCTGAGTTTGCCACTATTTCACAGCTCAGGTCTACAGCCCAGGTCAACAATGTTATGATCCAGGCCCACATCACTGTGATGTATACCACCAAAATACCATAAGTGAGCTTCAAGAGCAGTAAGCTGGCTCATGCTGCACAGCTTCTACAGAGCGACTGTACAAGCTCTAATGATGACAACAGTTTCACTGTTGGATTCACAGATGACAACACAGGGCAGGAGCTGAATGATCGCCATCAGAAAAGTCATTGCCTGCCCAAATTATAGATCTTGTTTTTAGTAGGATCTAAGTTAATCAATTTTCAATGCCCACTTTTGTAGGGTCACAATGGAGTGCTTAAGCCCTGGAGAATTGGCAATTTTAAGCTTCTCCAATTAACTTGAACTTTTGAAGTCAAGGAAACACACTAAGGAGACCATGCAAACTCCACACAGAAAGGTGTGTGCAGATATTTTGTAAATTCAATTTAATTTAGTTTTATTCGCCTTATCCGTTTATGACTCATCTTTGCTTATAGCACTGCACTGTCATTTATTAACATGTCTTTTTTTGTATATAAGATTAATGGATTTGTTTTACTTTTAATACTTAAGTGCTTTTTAAACTTTTCCTTTTACCTACGTATGTGTCACAGATTTGTGGTTGTAGTCAAGCGCACGACAATAGAGTAAATGTAAATAGTCTTTAATTCTAACTTCAAAACAAAGGACAGGAGAATTCCTCAGCATCAACACACATAGTCCATACAATAACATCAATCCAGGACCAAGGTTGAACAGAAACTGATGGCTTATAAAGACAGGCAAACAAAAGGAGCAAACAAGATGATTAATAAACACAGGTAAAATAGAACGAACGATGATTAACTAATAATTAGAACAGGAACTAAACCAAATAAGGAAAAACAGGAACTAAACGGGAACATACATGTGACAGTATGTAACTTGAGTATTTTTTGCACTATTGTCTGCAAGTTATGTAACACAAAAGTGTTTGCTCAATGAGGACCACATATAGTTTTTCTGTTGTATGCTTTTGTGTGTGAGAGTTAAGTGTTTCCAACATTGTCCCCACAAGCAAAACTGTTTAATAAACTCACTAAATTATGTGTAATAACAATCTAACAATGAAAAAAAAAAAGTATAAGCAAATGTATGATTCTTAAGCAAAATAATCCATGCCTCTACAAAAATGTAACTGGAATGAAAACAACCAAGTGAACATATGTACAGTACTTCTGTATGCATGCACAGCCAAATAACACTCAGCGATTTAGTCTTTATGGTAACACTTTACATTAAGGTTCCCTTTGTTTATAAAGGTGTTCATAAATTACTAATAACTCATTTACAAATGCTTTAAATCATTGATAAGCAGTTATAAATGCATGAATAAAAATTTGTATGAAATACCTGCCAAATAATGATTATTCACAAATTATAAACGTTAGTAACCTGTGAAAGTGAACCTTAATGTAAAGAGGACACCGTGATCCATTTATTAATGAGTTATAAACGTTAACTGTGAAAAGGGAGCACTAGTGCGGTAACTTATTTGTGTGGTAACTAATCAATTGAACTAACAAAGCAACTACACATATAAACCCTTGAAAAACATAGTCTGCAATGTCTGTAACCTCAGTTAGCTTACCTGTAAAGTCAGTAAACACTATGTCAGATAAAAAATAAATGGTTCACAGCTGTTCACTTTACATAAGGATTCAATTTCACAGGTTACTAACGTTTATAGCTTATTAATAAGTGGTTCACAGCTGTTCACTTTACATTAAAGTTCACTTTCACAGGTTACTAATGTTTATACCTCATTAATAAATGTTTTACGTGTGTCCACTTTACATTAAGGCTCACAGGTCACTAATATTGGAATTTAAATTTTCATTATTAATATCTCAATTCACGGTTGTGATTTTATGTTTTTTCCCTCCAAAAATAAGTAAGGAATAATTTACGATGGGACGTTGGATTATTATAAAAATAATGCACACCCGAGGTGGTGATGCGGTCACGACGCGAAGCTCAAGACATCGATCAGATGATATATTTCAAGGCATTTGTCCAGTATTTCTACTTAAATCGCTATTGTGAGTAGGATTTCTTCCGCATTTCATCCTCCTTTGCTAATTCCAAAACGTCATTTAAACCTAGTAACGGAGGCTTGAACCATTGATAACAGATTAATGCAGTTAATACAGTTAATAACTAAGTTATGAAAGAGAGGGAGCGAGAGAAAAAAAATACCTCTGTGCGTCTCTCAATAGTGTTCGGCAGCAATGTCTCTAGTCATAGTGAAACTTAGTTCCTTTTGTTCAGGAACAGCGCCGTTGTTGTTACCTCGCTTGTGAGAAGTCATGTAGTTTTTAAGTTGTTTACTGATAAAATCGTCAGAGTAGCGCTAACAACATTAGCGTGGTGTATGCTAGTGTGTGCAAACTGTTCTGTTATGTACAGTCGTGGCCAAAAGTTTTGAGAATGACATAAAAATTAGTTTTCACAAAGTTTGCTGCTAAACTGCTTTTAGATATTTGTTTCAGTTGTTTCTGTGATGTACTGAAATATAATTACAAGCACTTCATACATTTCAAAGGCTTTTATCGACAATTACATGACATTTATACAAAGAGTCAGTATTTGCAGTGTTGGCCGTTCTTAGTCAGAACCTCTGCAATTCGACTGGGCATGCTCTCAATCAACTTCTGGGCCAAATCCTGACTTGATAGCAACCCATTCTTTCATAATCACTTCTTGGAGTTTGTCAGAATTAGTGGGTTTTTGTTTGTCCACCCGCCTCTTGAGGATTGACCACAAGTTCTCAATGGGATTAAGATCTGGGGAGTTTCCAGGCCATGGACCCAAAATTTCAACGTTCTGGTCCCCGAGCCACTTAGTTATCACTTTTGCCTTATGGCACGGTGCTCCATCGTGCTGGAAAATGCATTGTTCTTCACCAAACTGTTGTTGGATTGTTGGAAGAAGTTGCTGTTGGAGGGTGTTTTGGTACCATTCTTTATTCATGGCTGTGTTTTTGGGCAGAATTGTGAGTGAGCCCACTCCCTTGGATGAGAAGCAACCCCACACATGAATGGTCTCAGGATGCTTTACTGTTGGCATGACACAGGACTGATGTTAGCGCTCACCTTTTCTTCTCCTGACAAGCCTTTTTCCAGATGCCCCAAACAATCGGAAAGGGGCTTCATCGGAGAATATGACTTTGCCCCAGTCCTCAGCAGTCCATTCACGATACTTTCTGCAGAAGATCAATCTGTCCCTGATGTTTTCCTGGAGAGAAGTGGCTTCTTTGCTGCCCTTCTTGACACCAGGCCATCATCCAAAAGTCCTCACCTCACTGTGCACGCAGATGCACTCACACCTGCCTGCTGCCATTCCTGAGCAAGCTCTGCACTGCAGGTGCCTCGATCCCGCAGCTGAATCAACTTTAGAAGACAAAAGTTTTGAGAATGACACAAAAACATTCTCCAAGAGCAACTTCTCCCAACCATCCAAGAACAGTTTAATGATGAACAATGCCTTTTCCAACATGAAGGAGCACCTTGCCATAAGGCAAAAGTGATAACTAAGTGGCTCGGGGAACAAAACATAAAAATTTTTGGTCCATGGCCAGGAAATTCCCCAGACCTTAATCCCATTGAGAATTTGTGGTCAATCCTCAAGAGGAGGGTGGACAAACAAAAACCCACTAATTCTGACAAACTCCAAGAAGTGATTATGAAAGAATGGGTTGCTATCAGTCAGGATTTGGCCCAGAAGTTGATTGGGAGCATGCCCAGTCGAATTGCAGAGGTCCTGAATAAGAACGGCCAACACTGCAAATACTGACTCTTTGTATAAATGTCATGTAATTGTCGATAAAAGCCTTTGAAATGTATGAAGTGCTTGTAATTATATTTCAGTACATCACAGAAACAACTGAAACAAATATCTAAAAGCAGTTTAGCAGCAAACTTTGTGAAAACTAATATTTATGTCATTCTCAAAACTTTTGGCCACGACTGTATGTGCGGTCTGTGAGGGGAAGAGAGCGGGAGAGATAGAGTAGCCTATGTGATTTCCGTACATAATAAAGCGTACTTTTGTGGCAAAAACATGGACATGATCTGTCGTTTTTATCATATTGTTTACTATATTTATTTATTTGGCCAGTGTCCTTGTGGGTCTTGGTTATTTTGCTGTTGTAAGACCTTTGAAATAACAGAAATCATTTGGCGAAGTGATATGGTCATGTAATGAGGTCAAGAGCTGCCTGGAACTACGTCGGGTTTCATTTGTAGACGGTCCGGATTTATTGCTAAGACTTTTACTTTTTAAAGAACTGATCTGATTTATGTTTGCTTCACTAAGCTATTTTCAAATTTAACTTCACAAACGCGCACATTTTACTATTATATCCATAGCTATTATATCCGTAGCTACGCGACTGATGCCAAGGTGTCTAGTCTTCAGTGCTTTGTTATGGAGTATGCTTTGTTTGGTAGATCGCGATCTAATTCGTTTGTCTACACCGTAATTTAAATGCGTCAGACTTTAATGGACAGTAAAAAAAGGCAGAACACCGTATAACTCCAAGCTGGCACCTTAACTTCATTTTGACGCACAGTTAAACAAAGGCAGAACGCCGTAACTCAATTTGAGCATTCCAAACAAAGCAAAAGAGCCGTTACTGGTGTTATACGGTGTTCTGCCTTGGTTTCTCCAGGGCTTTTTGAAGTTACGGTTGAGACGACCCATTATTTTCTCGGAAAAACAACGAAATTGACTCAAGATACTAATGTACATGATAAAGGATGTCTTCAATGTCCCAAAAATATCAATAACTCATTTTCGACAAAAATCGAAGTTATGGTCTTTTGCCTTTGCACGGCAGTATATATATATATATATATATATGTATATATGTATATATATGTGTATATACAGTATGTCACAAAAGTGAGTACACCCCTCACATTTCAGCAACCATTTTAGTATATCTTCTCAAGGGACAATTCTATGAAACTTAGATATATTTTAGAGTATTCAATGCGCAACTTGTATAGCAGTAAAGATTTACTGTCCTCTGAAAATAACTCAACATACGGCCATTATTGTCAAAAAAAGCTGGCAACAAAAGTGAGTACACCTTAAGTGATAACAGCTATATGTCGTTTAACCATGGAAAGCCACATGTCCTATTCATCATGTTCACGCTTTTGTCTGGTTGACAGGACTATACAAATTTCTGTATCTTATATTACAGCAGTTAAAATTTGGTATGTTCAACATGGCACCACATGGCAAAGAACTCTCTGAGGATTTGAGAATTAGAATTGTTGCTCTCCACAAAGATGGCCGAGGCTATAAGAAGTTCAGTAACAACCTAAAACTGAGTTACAGACAGTACAGTGGCCAGTGTCACAAGGTTTTCCAAGACTGGTTCCACTCGGAACAGACCTCGCAAGGGTCAATCAAAGATGTTAGATCCTTGTGCTGTGCTGCAGGTGCAGAAGCTGGCTTCAAAAAACAGATGCATGAGTGCTGCCAGCATTGCTTTAGAGGTTGCAGAAGCGGAAGGTCAACTTTTCAGTGCTCAGACCATACGCCGCACACTGCAACAAGTCGGCTTGCATGGCCGTCATGCCAGAAGGAAGCCTCTTCTAAAGCTGGCTTACAAAAAGCCTGCAAACAGTTTGCTGAAGACAACCTGGCCAAGAGCATGAATTACTGGAACCATATCCTGTGGTCTGATGAGACTAAGATAGATGAGGCTGATCTGATGAGGCTCAGATTGTGTCCAGTATGTGTGGCGATGCCCTGGTGAGGAGTACCAAGAAAATTGTGTCTTGCCTACAGTCAAGCATGGTGGTGGTAGCTTCATGGTCTGGGGCTGCATGAGTGCTGCTGGTACTGGGGAGCTGCGGTTCATTGAGGGAAACATGGATTCCAACATGTACTGTGACATTCTGAAGCAGAATATGATGCCCTCCCTTCAGAAACTGGGCTGAACAGCAGTTTTCCAACATGATAACGACCCCAAACACACCGCCAAGATGACAACTGCCTTGCTGATGAAGCTGAAGGTGAAGGTGATGGAGTGGCCAAGTATGTCTCCAGACCTGAATCCTATGGAGCACATGTGGGGCATTCACCATGTGTCTAACATCCAACAGCTCGGTGATGTCATTATAGAGTGGAAGAGGATGCCAGCAACAACCTGCAGAGGTGTAAAATACTTGAGTAATTTTACTTGATTACTTTACTTAAGTATTATTTTGGGGGATTTGTACTTTATTCAAGTACAATTTAAACTGACTACTTGTACCTTTACTTGATTACATTTCTGAAGAAAAAACAGTACTTTTTACTCCTTACAATTTTATTTCATCTTGAAAAGTACATTTATTTTATTTTATTTTATCTTATGCACATTAAATATGGTAAACGGAAGCTCAAACGTGCGTGCTTGATGTGAGAACCAATGATCATTGTTTCATGCATCAAGCACACATATTTCTACTTCATTTATGACTTTCATCAGGTAAATGTCTGGCTTCAAAAGTTCACCATCAAATCCGAGGAAGCATATTGAGGTAGCAAAGTTGCATTTTCCCAAAAAATGTTTATTCGTTATTTGTTCTGTTTTGATAGAGCCATTAGCTGTGTAATATAGCTGAATGCACAAGATTGAGTGCAAATAAAATCAGTGATGAGAATTTAAATACCATTAATATTTTTTGTGAAAATATTTTCTTGATTAATAAAAAATCTCCAAAAGTGTTTAAATAAGCATTGTTTTTTAAATTAATTGTAATTCATGTTTAGTGATGTTCTCACCAGGTTAGTGGATAAGTTGTATTTATAATATGTCATTATATGACAAATTGAGTAGGAATCAGGACTGTCAATGTTTTTTTTTTTTTTTTTTTAATCTTAATAATTACATGATTTGCTCATTAATTAATCTAATTAGTAACAAATAATTATTTATCAATATTTGCTGAGAAAAAAAAAAAAAACTCTAAAAGCCCCAAATAAATAATTGAAAGATTAATTATGTCAGACAGTGACGTTGAATAAACAACACACAAAAAGTGGCCTTTCAAAACTTTAATGTTGTATGTTTTAATTCTATGACTCTCCTCATTGATTTAACACATTCTAATATTCAGTGTGGAATATGTTCCTAGCCTCTGCATCACATCTTGCTCTTCAAAGGGATAGTTCACCCAAAAATTATAATTCTCCCATCATTTACTGACCCTCATGTCATCCCAGATGTTTATGACTTTCTTTCTTAAGATGAACACAAGCAAAGATTTTTAGTCCAGATAATGCAAAACAGAACCACTTCAGAACCCACACAAAGTGAACACGACGGTCAAGCTTAAAATATTAGTAGGCCTATTTGTATCCTTCTTACATATGCCTATCATTTCACTTAAGACGACACTGATTCATTAACAGAGGTTGCATGTGTTACTGTCATATTCACTTTGTGTAGTTTTTGAAGTGTCATTTTTGGATGTCCCATACACATGATTTTTTTCCCTAAAACTCTTAGTTTGTGTTCATCTGATAAATGAAAGTCACATGGGATGGCATGAGGGTGGAAAGAATGGAGTTTCCTTTTAATCCCTTTCACTGTATTTTGTTTTTTCCGGTGTTCCACTGTGCTACATTTTAATTGTTGTCGTTGCACTAGATATACGTGTTTGACCTGTGTTTGACGTTGCATTTTGTTTCGTTTTCTCCCTTTAACCAAACTTCTGAATGTCTGTCAGAAAAGAAAGTACTTCTACTTTTTTAATACTCGAGTACAATTTAAAGTTGTACTTTTTTACTTTTACTCAAGTATGTTTTTGGCCAGATACTTGTACTTTTAATTGAGTAAAATTTTCACTCAGTATTTGTACTTTCACTTGAGTAAAATTTTTGAGTACTTTTTACACCTCTGACAACCTGTGCAGGTCTGGTGAATTCCATGCCCAGGAGGATTAAGGCAGTGCTAGATAACAATGATGCCCCTACAAAATATTGACACTTTGGAAACAGTTTTAACATGTTCTCTTAGGGTATACTCATTTTTGTTGCCAGTTATTTAGACAATAATGGCTATATGCCGAGTTATATTTAGAGGACAGTAAATTTGCACTGCTATACAAGCTGCACATTGACTACTCTAAAATATATCCAAGTTTCATTTGCGTAGTATTGTCCCTTGAGTAGATATACTAAAATTGTTGCTGAAATGTGAGGGGTGTACTTACAAGACAATAAGAAAATGTAGAAAATGTAACATGAGTCATGAGATATACAGTAAATGAGAAAACCATAAATATATCACCCTTCAGTCTCACTATAATAGTCTATTTTTGCTGCATAATGAAATAAATCAGAAATCTAGTTTTGAGTGAAATAAGTATGAATAAATATATTTATTAAGCCTTTATAACGTGAATTACAAATTACAAATTTGTATTAATGCATTAACTGCTTATCAATTATTTATAAAGCTTTTGTAAATTATTATTATTATTGTTGTTGTAAATGTTATTAGTAATTTATGAACACCTTTATGAACCCTTTGCAAAGGGAACGTTAATGTAAATTGTTACCATCTTTATATGAGATGTAAATGCATTAAAAAATAGTATAGCTCATTTTGACTGAACTTTAACTTGTTTTGCGTTCATAAAAGCTCTGGTCTATATAATAATGTATAATGTCGCCTCTGGCTTGCTCAGTTGGGGACACTTAATTTCTAGCGATTATCGCCGATTTGATTGCACAGATACTATTTAAACTAAACTGAGCTAGACAATGACATCTCTGAATTCAAGAATGAAATGTCTTTAACTGAAAATTGAGTGTTTAATCTTATCATTATACATTACTGACACTCTATCCTCCAATTTGATACTGTTAAGTGCTTTGACACAATCTGTATTGTAAAAGCGCTATATAAATAAAGGTGACTTGACTTGACTTGACTTGGTCTGGTCAAATGTCCTTCCTTTGGTAGTTTGTATTTATTTGAACAATGTCTGAGACTTGGTGTTGCAAGCACTTCGTATGTCTGATTGCCTCTTCAAGATTAATCGCTCGATGTATTCCCCAATTGTAAGTCGCTTTGGATAAAAGCGTCTGCTAAATGACTAAATGTAAATGTAAATGTAAATGTAAATGTGTCATGTAGCATAAATGTCAGCTAAAAAGGGGAAGATGAACAGGAAGAGTCTACAAACCACAGTACCTCACGTGGGGGCTATATATTGCTGATTGGTCAAGCATGAGCAGTGTGGGTAAGAGAACCGACCTAATTTAAATATTGTTTGTGTAGAACTTCATATCTTTCCCTAGTTAAGTATCACAATTATTTTCCAATGGCAAATTTTTACACTTTTACAATGAAAAAATTCACAATGCATTTTAAATTGCATTGCTTTTCTACATAGTGTGTTTTAGTACATTAATGAAAATCTTGAGTTAAATATAAGTGTAACATCTGGTAATGAAATCACTTGCACAATGAAGGAGAGTAACTGAATAGACTTTAATAACAAACTCAGAGAAACATTACCAGACACTATTATAACAGAGAACGGACAGAGTCAAATGGAGAACTGAGGGTTTAAGTACAAGAGGAAAACAAAGGAGCTGATGAGCTAATTAATCAGACAACAGGTAAACATAATGAACTAATCAGGACAACTAAGGAAAACTAGGTCAAACAAGGCAGACAGAAAACAGACAGACAAAGCATACATGTTACAATAAGCTTTTGTTAAAGTGGCATGATATCCTCCTGAACATGCACAAGAATATTAAAGTCAATTAGATTCAATTTTATCTGATTTGTATTAGTTGTTAATAAAAATGTTCTAATTATTTTAGAAGTTTATTTGGAAAAACTTTACAATAAGGTTCCATTTTTTAATATTAATTAGGCTACATTAGTTAAAGAGCACCTATTATGCAAAATCGACTTTTACATGGTATTTGGACATAAATGTGTGTTGGCAGTGTGTGAACACAAACACCCAACAATGATAAAAATCCACCCTCTCCTTATTTTTAATCCCCATTAAATCAAATCAGTCTCACTAGGCCTGCCATTTTGATTCTCTAAGCAATATGACATCACATTGCATAGGGCCAGGCAAAGGCGTCCCTGCTGACAGCCCTGCATTTCCATAGTTTCCTCCCTCAGTGGTTGTATGTTGTCCTCCATTTTCTCCATTCTCAAGCAACTGTAATGTCAACAACTTTTTGTAAGCATGACGGGAGTGTCGGGGCTCTGTCACAAAATCATGAATAACACATGATTATTCAAAGTGACAGAACCCTGACAGTTTCTTACCACTTTCAGTGCATCTGGCTTGCCATATGTATGGCTGAACACCGGTTCTCTTGCTCTAAGTGATGTTGCTACTACCGGCTGTTTATTGGCGTAGGTATGCAAAGCAGAGAGATGTATATGCCCCGCCCTCTTCTGGAGACGAGGCGGGAATATGCAGCTCATTTGCATTTAAAGTAATACATATATTACTATAAATATTATTAAACAACTCTTTTTTTTAGACACACCCCAAAAATGACATTTTTCCAGATGTTAGAATAAATGATCTGTGTGGTATTTTGAGCTGAAACTTCACAGACACATTCTGAGGATACCCAAGACCAGTATTATCTTGTAAAAGGGGGCATAATAGGTGCCTTTTAACATAAACTAACAATGAAATATACTTCTAAAGCATTTATTAATCTTAGTTAATGTTGACTCCAACATTTACTAATACATCATTAAAATCAAAAGTATCTATTAATATTATTTAATGGATCTGACCTAACATAGACTAACAATGAACAATTTTTATTATGTTAACAAAGATGAATAAATACTGTAACAAATTATTGCTCATTGTTAGTTAATGTTAGTTAACGCATTAAATATATTTAACAAATGGAAACTTATTGTAAAGTTTTACCATTTATTTTATGTTAAGAGATCTCTAAACTGAAGTAAATATGTTTTCTCTTTATGCAGAGTAAAATGACTAAATTTTATACAGCATGATTCATAGTGGCTAGTGCTTTGTAATGCCATTCTGAGAATTCTCATCAGAATTAGTTGGTAATTTACTGTATTAGTGTATTACTGTAATACATCAGTGTATAAGAAATCCACCTAAAGCAGTTTAAAATAATTGTATCCATTATTTAATCAAATGTTTTGTTGCATTTTACACTACAATGTTATTTTGTACATAGAGACAAGAGACACTCTTGTCAGAGACAAGATATGCTAAATAAAATTAAAAAAAAAAAGAAAACATTAACATGGATGATAAGTAAAACAGCATGCATGTTACTTAATATATAAAATCCTCATCTGCAAACACACAGCATAAGTTTTAAAACTTAAAACTATATTCAACATTGTTAGTCAACACAAGAAACACGTCAGTGTGGCTTTGTTTTTATGCACTCTAAAAGGTTATAGAAAGGAAGAAAACATAACCACAACTGCAAAGGAGGATGATTTGCTTAAGAGTGGAAACCAAGTTAAAAACCGAACTTCAGAGAGTCAAATACACACTGTGCAAACAAGTACCATTTGCTGTTTAGTAAAATTTGCAATGAGACAAAAAGGCTTTGATTGTCATTATTATGATCAGAGGAGTGAAATATGATTATCTACTTTTCCATCAGTCAATTCACTGTTGGCCTACTTGTCAGACGGAAAGTAGCAGGCACTTCACAACATTCTTGAGTTCTTTGCACATGCATGAGCACATCAGACCACAAAAGAGGTCTTTGACATTTCTTTAGTCCATCAGCTAACAATATCTCTTAAACTGCTGCATCTTTTTTTGTTCTTAACACCTAAACTATTTTAAATTATTCCTGATCTAAAGCATCTTAAATATAATCATGATATTCACACTAAATTAATTATAGAATTGTATTTCTCTCTCTCTGAACTGAAAGGAACAGAAAAAAATGAAAATTATAAACTCAAATGCGAAGCAATAAATCATTTAAAAGCTTTGCCAATCCAAATAGAGAGTTATACAACTTAAACTCTATATTTAGCGGAGTGGCTTGGTGGATTGATAGTCAGGGTTGATGAATGTCCGTACACTTGGCAGGCCGTCCGAATTGCTCCGTTTCATCTCTTCATAAACTGAGTCTGAGGGTTGATTTGATGGACTGTATTTCTTGTTCCCCCGACACCCCTTCACCTGATGATGACAAAAAGAAGTGACTCATTTAAAAATATCACATTTTCATGAATTTTGCAATGTTCTTGACCTATTCTCCAAATATTTCTTCAGCTTCTAAACTGACTATAAGAAAACAGTGTACCAGTAAACAGGGGCGCAGTAATGGGGGGAGAGGGGTTTGTGGAGTGATTCTAGGAGCCCTATGAGAGATGAGACTCGGCAGGGACACCAGGAACAGGGTTTAGAACCACTGAGAAGATTAAAAGGACATTTTATTTGGAAGAGAGACACGGATGAACAGGGTCATCCTGTCAATCTTGTTCACAAGAATTTTGATGCTTGCTTGTGGTGTATGACTGCTAGCGGGGTATACTGTGAAATCTGATAAACAATCAGCCATAACAGTGATTTTTCTGGTCGAATGAAAAAACAAGGGTTGTTATTTGAAAAGTTGCAGTTTTTTATTTATTTATTTTGAGCTCTGTGACTTCTGTTTCTCGATTGAAAGCCTATAGAAGGGATTTGGTTATAGAATGTGAGCTGTGCATTAACGACGTGCATTAGCTATTGATTATGTCAACCGTTAAGTGGTTCACACGGTGGCCGAGAGAGCTAAACGCGCTGCAAATAGAAAAAAACTCCTGCAAATTAAGAAAACAACTTCATCAGTTTGACAACACATGCATTGCAAATGCTCACAACACAACCAAACAAAGAAACGCGCTGCAAATAATATTCTGTATTTGTTTGTGTTGTGAGCATTTGCAGCACCTGCTGTCAAATTGATGAAGATGTTTTCTTGATTTGCTAGTGCTTTTTCTATTTGCATGTGTTTTCTTTGTAGGGGTTCATCTATTAAAAGACATTTGAAAGTGTAGTGCTTTTTGCATTCTCAGTCAGTGAGAAGGTAAGATTGTCTGATGTGTTAAATTCTGATACAGTATACTCTCAAAAAGACTCCGCTGCTGAAATGCATTGATTTTTCACTTCAGCATTCAGGAAGCCAAACTTAACTAAACATTTAGTGCTTTCGCATATCATTTTCTATTATCAGTGGTTTATCTATTTATTTGCACTTTCTGCTCAATGTCAAAAACAATGAATAGTTTTAGAACAAACTGCAGGGCTGCTTGACTTTTGAGCACCATTTCAAAAGTTTCCTGTGGTCTTTAAACACGCCATAACTAATTTTACATGTAAAGCTTTAACTTATTTTGACAAACAGAAGTGTTTGGAAAGTTATTTTTAAATTTTGCATGGTGTATACAGTAAATGTAAATAGAAAATCATCCCAGAGTTTCGAAACTGAAAAAAGAATTAGACAGAAACAGATTTTCAACAACAAATAAAACCAAACCACAAAGAGTATCAAAAGCAGCTGTCATTTGCGCACTGCACATTTACTCATGACAGCATTCCTCTGTAATGTATTTCAGATATATGCATAATGTTGTTTATAAGTTTAGTTTTTGCTTTTGATTTGTGCTATTAGGTGATCCACACTGATTTTTGGGTGTGTATGTTTACTTACCTTTAGAATCACAAAGACGAAACCAATGATGCACAGTAGCAACATGACAGCACACACAATGACAATGATCGTCACACGAGGATCTTCTGGGCACTTTTTATTATCTTCTGTTTCTTTTCTTTTGTTTTCTTTTTTTTCCTCTGATTTTTCCATGATAGAATAGAAATTCAAGGTCAGAGAATTAGAGCTATCCTCTATGTTGTTTTTCATTCAGTATTAATAAAAAAATACTGTACTTCTCAATCTCTGCATCTGAATAGAAGTTTCCCATTTACATAGTTTACATACTAAATACATGCATTACATTCAGACCACAATAAACCCATCATGTTTGATAATGAAATTATTTACATGAAGTGTAAGACACACTTACCTATCCATAACCATGTGACTGTGCCAACCGTAATTTTGTCTTCCAAATTAAATTCACACCAGTAAAGCCCAATGTCTGTGACATTCACATTTGAGAAGATGGCATTAAGGTTGGGAATTTTTCCATCTACATGGACTTTGGCTTTGTACATCGTTGATTTAGGGGTAAAACTGTCGTCTTTGTAATAGTAGAAGACTTTCTGCTTATTTTTATTTGCTCCTTCTTGTTTGTACATGTATACCCCATCTTGAGGGGTTTTATCAGTAGCGCACTGGATGATGACCTCATTACCAACAGCTCCAATTAATGGTGTAACTATGTTGGAGAACAACAACTAATGAGACCTTAAACACTCACTGTATATACACTGATGAATTTACAGGCTATAGTGCATCTTAAATCATTTTTATAGCAACATGCACAAACATGAAAACACACAAATAAAGTATTCTTTACAGTCTTTCATTTACAGCTCAATTGTCTTTTCTTAACTAATGCAAAATTTCTACAAAACATTTTCTACTGCAGGATCTAGCATCCATGAAAGTAACATTTTTAAATGTTGAAATGGAAAGCAAAAAGTATATAAATATACATATTCATACCTTGCACCATTGTGTCTGCCCATGAGGTGCTTCTTAAACAGATACTGATCAATAGAAAACTGTATCTCACATCACAAGCCATCTTCACAGCTCTGCGCGACTATGACTAGCTTCTGCTGAACAGTATCTGGTGGAAGTGGTGGTCACATGCAGAACTTCAAAGAAAAAAAATTTCTCAAGGAAGTTGAGAACCAAGTGGTTTGTAATTGCAGTATGTTAGCTTAGAATATAGATATATAATATACAATACATATTCTCACTTGACAACCCACAAAACAGGTTGTAACACTGTGACACAAGTAGCCTAAATCTAAACAATTCATTAATAATAACATTGATTTTCAGGACACTGAAATGCTTTTTACAGTCTAATCCTGAATGTTTAAACTTTCATATTTATTTATTTATTCAATTAGGATATTATGTGTATTATATATAAAGTTATGTGGAGTGTTGACACAGTAAAATGATTTAATATGTGTCTTCAGCTGTGTCTTCACCTCATTATCACATGTATATAAGTTCATGTGTTCCTCTTAAGTTTGAATGGTCTCATCAATGTTATGGTTGTGTTTGGTTTGTCTGCTTTGTTTGGATTCTTTTCAGTGTGGATCATGAAAGACCTCATCTTCTTCTTTGTGTGCTTTTAACATCCAAGTTGTGACAAAAGACCAGACCAAGAAATGGAATTTGCAGTGCAGCCCAGAGATGGCATGATTTCATGAATTACACACTGAAGTTTTGTCATCTCACCATTCATTCCCCACACACAACGATACGCTAAAATCTTTGTATTGGATCGGGGCCAACTACCAACATCAAGTAGACCTCCCAGACACTCAAGGACTTAGATGGAGGGATGCCGTCATCAAGTGTCTGGAGAGTGTTTCCAGAGCCATACCACAGCTGCAGTCTGACCCAGAGCCCAGCTCATCACCACCCCGATTGATGGATATTTCGCCAGAGCCCCCCGCAGATTGGAACCTGCTGTGACATGTGAGTCTGTGCCCAAGGAAATGAGGACAGCACACACCATCGCCCTGGAGCTGAAGCAGCTCAGACAGTCTGACCAGAGGCCTGTTTCATAAAACAAGTTTTTTCAGTTAGTCTGACTCATTGTCAAAAGATTTGGTTCCATAAAGCAAATTTAACATAGATCAAGCTCAGTCACTGTGGCAACTTATGCCAAGAAACTAACCTGGTCCAGGGCAGGCTAACTGTCAGACTAAGTCTGAGTTCCTCTAATACTGACCAATAGGAACGCAATGATATTACTTACCACTGACTCTCTCACATACAAGTATTTGACTTTATTATCAGTCCAAAATAAAAGTATACACAGTATATTCGCTGTTTGCCGTGGTGGATCGATTTGATCCATAAACAACATTAAGTGCTGCTTAAGAATAAGCGTGCACATCAAATTATCTTGACTCATTGTACCTGTGAGACTGTGCGAACTTGTCGTTCATGGAACCACTTTAGTCCCGATTGATTTGTTAGGTTATTTCAAGTCAGGTTTTGAACTTCAATTCCTGCTATTCTTAGCATCTTTTATGAAACAGGCCTCGGAGTTGTGAGCCAGCATCACCGCCGTGGGAATCCTCGTGGAATACGAGGGTATGGATGTGAGTCCCCACCCTCCCGCCACTGCAAGTGAGTAATGGCTGGACTTAATGGACAGTTTGTCTGAGGGTGGAGAGACGAATCCCTTGTGTCACTTATTCTTGCCAGAATGTATCATTATCTTCAGTCCTGCTGACTCTGCCCACCCTCCCTTACCCACGACCTCTCCAGACTCCTGTTAGAACTGCATTGTTTTTTGTTGGTTTCTTTGCTGTTCCCCACTACCCTCCTCAGTCCTTAGCCACTCCTGCCACGCAGTCATCACCATTCCCCATCAGTCCCTCAGTTCTCAATGGCGTGGTTACACCATGGGCCTGCTGGGAGACACTTCTTCCTCGGTGTGATGAGTCCATGGCTCTGCCTCCAGCCTTGGTGTGCTCTGTTCTACCTCTAACTGTGGCCCTAACTGCTACACCTGGGCTCTTTCTTCCCACGACTCCAGCGTGGACCATCGGGCATTTGGCTTCGTTGGTCTCCCTCGGACTGTCAGCTCCACCTAGATCGGACATCACTGTGGACTTGTGGGCCATTCGCTGCTCTCTGGCACTCCACCCCTTCAGCTTCTGGCAGCTCCGCTCTCCCTCAGGCTCAACCTTAGCCCTCAGTTGCTCCAGCTCAACCTCAGTCCTAAAAATAACCAATTCCATCTCTGGGGGTCATCGCTGTGGCTGTGTCACGGCCGCCCAACTCATTTGTGTTCCATCACTCCCTCGGCTCTCCATCTGCACTCTGGGCTCCACTAGCTATGGCTCCATTGCTGTCGGTCACCCCCCTGGTGTCATCAGCCGGGATTCTGCCATGGCTCTTTCCTCCATAAACTCCGATGTGGGCCGTTGTCCTGGTCAGGCTCTGGTTCAGCACCATCTGGCCACTCATCCCATAATCTCCACCATTGCTGCTACCACCATCCACTCCTCCCTGGTTCTTGCTGCCTGCTCCTCATCCACCTCCATTCCCTCACTTTATCTGTTATGCTGCTAGGTCGCACCTTCTGGGAGGGAGCGTAATGTCATTAATGTTCATTTATTCTTGTCTTTTTTTTATGGACTTTTAGTTTGTTTCTATTCATTTTCCTTTTTCCTTTGTTCTAGTTCCAGCCAGTATATAGTTGTCAGGATTTGATTGAGTTCAGTTTGTCTGGTCTCATCAATGTTTTTGTTGTGTTTGATTTACCTGCTTTGTTTGGATTTTCTTTAGTGTGGATCATTAAAGACATTTGGAACCTTATCTTCGTTTGTGTTTATTAACCAAGTTGTGACAATTATAGTATTTAGACAGTGATCTTATATATTTATTTAAAAATTATCTTAAAGGGGACATAACACACACAGTTTCAGCCAAACATATGTTAATCTTGAGTACCTATAGAGCAGTATTGCATCCTTCATATCTCCAAAGTGTCTTTAGTTTTATCATATTTATAAAAGAAAGATACAGCTTTACGCTTCTCTCCAAAAACACCTGAGCTCCTGGAGGAGTGCTGTGGGCGGAGCTAAAGAGTCATGAGCACTTACGCACCGATTGCCATCAAAACACAAAAATTTGATGCAGTTTTACTCACCGCCTGTGGTTCCGACTCATTGTTGGGACTGCTCCATCTTTCAGTATCAAACGATGTGCAAATCCAGCATCAAACTGGGCCTTGTTTATAAAACTCTGTTGCTGCCCTGGAAAAACTATCTGCATCCACTGTTCACATAATGCTGGGTTCTTTGGGAAGCTGAACAAGGTTATCTTTACTTTACATCCAAAAACACACTCAAAGGTTTTAACCAGTTGCGTAGTGCAGGGTATACGCAGGTATACGGCTTATACCCACTTCTTTATCAGTCGGCTATGCGTATACCCACTCTCATACAGTGTTTGTTGCATTCATACTCGAAGTCGGAGGGCGCTCTCGCACAGAAAGTCAAAAACTGACTTCATAGAAGTAATAACTTATGACGTGCCAGCTAAAGCTTTCTCTACTGTATCTAAGCTGAATAAAAACAAACGTGAAGACAGTAAACACATGATTGTGACAGTATGGTTTGTGTATGTTTTCCAAGTCATGTCCAGGTAATAAAAAGGCATCTGAGTAATGTAGTATTAATTGACATAACATTTATTACATCTGGACATAGACACTATAAAATATATCCTCTGCCTTATTGTGTGATAAAAATTGGGGGTAAAAGTAGTATATAAACAAATCATAAAATTGTCACTAGAAAAATATAGGAAAAATATTATAGAACACAAATTATTGGTTAGTGTCCAGCAGTGTGTTTGATTTCTCAGCCAATTAAAAGTAAGACATAATAATAATAATAATAATACAATCTGTGAAAGAGTGCATAAAAAGATTGTGCAATACTTTAAAAACAACGTTCATCAACGTCAAATTGCAAAGGCTTTGCAAATCTCATCATCTACAGTGCATAACATCATCAAAAGTTTCAGAGAAACTAGAGAAATCTCTGTGTGTAAGGGACAAGGCCGAAGACCTTTGTTGGATCCCCGTGCTCTTGGGCCCTCAGACAACACTGCATCACTCATCGGCATAATTCTGTCATTGACATTACTAAATGGGCCCAGGAATACTAAACTAAAGCTACCAACTAAAGCTAAAGCTCTATCATGCAAAAAGGAAGCCATATGTGAACATGGTCCAGAAGCACCGCCATGTCCTGTGGGTCAAGGCTCATTTAAAATTTATTATTTTTCAAAGACTATTTCAGGACTATTTCAAAGTGTAAAAGTGTTCTATGGTCAGACGAGTCCAAATTTGACATTCTTGTTGGAAATCACGGATGCCGTGTCCTCCAGGCTAAAGAGGAGGGAGACCTTCCAGCGTGTTATCAGAGTTCAGTTCAAAAGCCAGCATCTCTGATGGTATGGGGGTGCATACACTTTGTGCAGAATTATTAGGCAAGTTGATATTCTGGTCATATTTTACATTTTAATGATTTTGTATTTAATCATTTCTAAGTGATATATAATTGTCCATGAAGGCTGAAAGTCAAAAACTCCTTATTTCAGGTGTGCAGAATTATTAGGCAGGTTTTCTTTTACAGCTAAAATGAGCCAAAAAAGAGATTGAACTCAGACTAAAAGTAAAAAAAAATATATATATTAAATGCCCATGAGAAGGATGCAATACTAATGCAATAATAGAATTAGCAAAGTTAAGACATGACCATTGGGCAGCGAAATGCTCATTGGGTCAGCAGGGTCAGAAAAAACAGGTGGAGAAGAAAAGACACATTAACTGCAAAAGAATTAAGGTGAAGAATTAGGTGTGAAACCATCAGGAATCATTTAGTCTCCAGCGCCACCATTTTCCAGAACTGTCTGCAACCTTCCTGGAGTCTCCAGAAGTGCAATGTGTCAAGGTTCTCAGAGACCTTGCTTGGGTAAAAAAATCAAAAAAAAAAATTAATCCTCACTTAATAAGAATAACATGCTGAAGTGTTGTGAAATGCATGAAGACTGATTTTGTATAGGCTTTATGGACATATAAGTTGAGAGTGACTCTTGAAGGATCAGCATCACATCCTCTTGAAGAATTCTTCCAGAATCTTGCAGTCAGTTTTAGAGCTCATTTTAGTCAATGTCTGCAAGATAGACTTTTCAGGATAGGAGATGGAATAAAAATGAGCTCCAAAAACTGACTGCCAGATTCTGGTGGTACAGTGGTACAAGAGGATGTGATGCTGTTCCTTCAAGAGTCACTCTCAACTTATCTGTCCATGAAGCCTATACAAAATCAGTTAAGTTAAGCAGCAGACATTAAGTGACAGTGTGCAAATACTACTGGCCCACTTTGGAGTAAACTATATGCAAGACTAGAACACAGGGTGTTCAACCTTTGCTAAGCCATTAAAAGGGGGGGGGGCATAAATGAACAGCATACCCACTTTTCTACAGGCACCACTACACCACTTGATTTAGCACAACATATTTTATTGTGAATATTAGATTTTTGAAAAATGTCTTCCATTTGTTAAACAGCTACTATCCAAACAAGAAAATAAAAACAGTAGAATGTGGTTAATTCTAAATCTGTGGCAATAGCATTTTCTTTAACAGTTTCACATTAATGTTAAGCAGCCATTGTTTACAGAAGAAAATAAAAGCACAGGATCATAGTTAACACATATGTAACTATTTTTAGAGTCTTTCAAAAAAAAATTTCAAAATGTTTACTCTCATTTTCTTGGTCCACAAACCACCAGCTCTTCCAGGAGTGTGATTTATGTGTTCCACCATGGATGCATGGACGTTTCCTAAAAGTCTTGCATTACTGTTAAACAGCCATAAATCAAACAACAACAAACAAAAGCAACAACAAAAATACTGGAATATGGTTAACACATATGTACATGTTTTTAGAGTCTGTGAAAGTTGTTTATGGCTCAATTTTTATATCCACCACCCCCAGCTCTTTCTGGAGCATGCTTCAGGTGTTCCCCCATTGCTGCATCAATGTCTGAGTCTGTAGTATTGGGGCTCCACCTCTTCAAAGCATCTGAGCGAAGAGAATATGAATATTAAAAAAAAATAAATCAAAACGCTCAAAAGGCAAGGTTTGAGGTAAATGACACACTTACTAATTTTGAAAAAAATTTTATGGTCCTACATCCAAATTTAAAATACAATGGAACAAGATTTTGCATCCATTTTATAAATGAAGCATTAGAAAAAAGTAATCAACATGTATTATATGATATTTTACTCTACAATAATCTTACGTCAGTAAAAGTTTTTCTGCATTAAATGAGTGATAGATTTTAACTGTTTTTTTAGCTGTGAAAAAACAGCATTTCTCCTCTTCAATCCCACTGTGGTGCCCTTGAGAAAGACCCTTAACTAGGTGTGTAACTGTGTGAAAGTGAACAGGACATTTCTGATAAAGACAGGTAGTCTATCAGAGAATGTCCCCTGAATAGATAAAGGGTACCAATAAAAATTACATAAGACAAGGAACAAGAGATTTTTTGAATGGTACAAGGCCAAAATTACCTTGATTTACATAGTATAAAGGTGTAGATTTGAATGGCTTCTTTTCAAGTCTGGCTGACTGCTGACTGTAGTACAGACATCTGTGGTGGATGACAGTGATCCAAGCTTATTGTATAAGTTTGTTTATTTGTTTTTTGTTTGTTTGTTTTTTTTTCTTTATCCTTTGGTTGATTTCATTTAGATTAACATTTGCGTTACTTTTGTGACCTTATTTTGGGAAAATAAACCCTTAAGCATTTGCCGTAGTCTGCTGTCTCTGTGATCTTTTTCCTTTGCTGCTCGCATCTATCACAACATCATAAAACTTCTGAGCAAGAAAACAGGCAGGTATATAAGGAGATATAATGGTGTGTGATAGGTTAAATCCTGAATTCAACGGCTGGGTTTATTATTGTGGAAATCATATATATAATTTACTGAAATATTATGCAGCAATACTATTGTGTTATTTTTACTTTATATTATGATATTTACTCAGTATGGTATTATTTTACTTAAAATATTATGTATGTTCAAGAATGTAATCCATATACTGATCAATATGTTGAATTATTCCAATACTAGATGTCTTAATACAGATTGTGAGTCTTAAAGGGCCATCCACTGGGCAGTACTGGTATTTTCCATTGAAGTGTACCAATGAACTTAAATAACCCAATGAACTTTGGGTGAGTTCCAGAATATGACAGGAACGGGTAAACAAGTTTGATGTATGTCTCATGAGATCACCTCCAACCAATAGGAGGCCCTAAAATAAAAGTGTAAAAAAAAATGGCGGATCTGGCCAAATTCCAACATTTAAAAACTGGAGCAGGTGGGCTAGTAATAAATTGTGGCAAACCAGACAGGCATAGCCAATTAAAAACCGGAACTACCAATTTTGGGTAGAAAGATGGGAATAAAATGGATGCCCCGACAGACAGAGATTTCAGATGCGGTGACCGTTATCTCGGCTTTGTTACTTTGTCTAATAAAGTCTTATTTTGACATCTGGAACTCTGCTTTTCGAGCTTCATTGATCCCACTGAAGAAATCTATCATTGCTGGCTCCGAGACACAACATACTGTAAATTGGCGTCACGAACAGGATTGGCTTGAGGTCCGGCGTCCACGAGAGCCGTCACGGGCGGAGGGCCTGGTTGACACGCAAACTAATCAAAAACAAAGGCGCCTAAAAGGCAAGCAATTTTTTTTTGCTTAAATTAAAGATAAAATTGTTTGCGTGGTTGGCTAAGGTCACATCTGTGATGGTAATCTGAGACAAGGCTTCACCAATAAACGAATCTAAGATATTGGATTTTAACTAAATTGATTTAAAGTAAATGTAAAAGTATAAATTAAGAAGTTCCAGATCTCAAAAGCTGCGCATGCGAAATATTGATAAAGAGATTTATGAGCATAAGAAGTGTGTAGTGCCTTAGAGGGGCATAAAATCCCGTAAGTGTCATGAGTCCGGGCCCACGATGATCCCTCTCATTACCAGAGGTCGCCACCTCCCGTCTTCCCGGACTCAACTGCCATAACTCCACACACCTGCCACTCATCACACTCCCAGCTGTTCCCCATCACCATGGACTATTTATACACCACACTCCCGCTACTCTGTCTGGTTGAATTGATTGTTGTAGTTGCTGTTTAACTCTGGGGATACATGCACTGTGTTGCCGTCTCATGTATCCCACTCCTTAACCTGTTTTGTTTTTTGCCGTGTTGGCCTTTTCGTTTATTATTAAAGTAGTCTTTTCCTGCATTTGGACCCAGACCTTGTTCTTTCCGCGGCACATCCCTACCGTGCCGTGACAGAATTCAATCAGCAAACATGGGTCCAGCAGGGAAGTTCCTCGATATCTGGCAGGGAGACCGGAGCATCGAGGATTACGCAGAGGACTTACGCTACAGAGAAGACCTGCCTCATGGTCATCTTCTGGGGAGTCCTGGCCGACCCCTTTAAGTCCATGATGCCATACTGGGCTCCAGAGGAGTCGCTAGAGGACTACATTAACCTGGCTCTGCATCTGAGCGGCTCAGCCTTCAGGGTGGAGCTAGCTGCGGAGCCCACTCAAAGTTCTCCCGAAGCGACGATCCAAGGGGCGTCACAGGCCTCGTCTGCCGCACCCAGTACTTCACGTCCATTTCCAGAGCGTCCCAGGCTGATACGAAACGTGCAAGATTCACCGCTGATGTCGCTGCAAGCGGCGTGGTCTACTCGCGTTCCTCCCAAGGCGGCGTGGTCTACTTGCGTTCCTCCCAAGGCGGCGGTGCCTGCTCATGTTCCTCCCAAAGTGGCGGGGCCCGCTCACGAATTCCCCGAAGCGGCAGTGTCCGCACGCAAAGCTCCCGAGGCGGTGGTGCCAACTCACGTTCCTCCCGAGGCGGCGGTGCCCACTCACATTCTTCCCGAGGCGGCGGGGCCCACACACAAAGCTCCCGAGGCAGCGGTGCCCGCTCATGAATTCCCCAAAGCGGAAGGGTTGCGTGAGCGGGTGTCTGCAGACTGGAAAGAGTTAAATTGTTAGTCTCTGTCTGTCCATTGTATGTTGAGAGAGATATCGATGTGTGCGTTGATGCATTGAAGCATTGAATGTTTGGCTGAATCACTAACTAGGCTGGCCGCTTTGCGCTGTGTATGTGGTTGGATGTACGTGTTGTATGTTTTATGTAAATGCTCTTTGGCTTAACTGGAATGAAAAAACTATATATACAAAGCCAAATACATTGAATGGAAAATAAGGAGTTAGTTGTGATGTTAGTTGTGACGTTGTGATCCAAACTGTGAAACTGAATTATTGATAAAGAAACAGATAAAAACTGATTGATTTTTCATTCCTAGTGAGAGAGAAATACCAAGGCCTATTGGTGTTTTTCTCTCTTTGTTCTGTGTGAGACAGAGAGAGTGAGAGCGGGAGCATTGTGTTGGACTACGTCCATATTATTTGCCTAGGGAATTTTCTCATGTTGTCATGGTTATTGTTTATACTCGCCCTTCTGCTAACCCCAGTACGGCATGTGATACTATTTACTCTGCAATAGCCCGGATACAGACTCAGTACCCGAGTGCATTTATTGCTATCTCGGGGGATTTCAGTCATATCAACTTGAACAAAAGTCTTTCCACCTTTACTCAGTTTGTGAACTTTGTGAGGGAAGAACAATAGACCTGCTGTATGCTAATGTGAGGGATGCTTACTGCTCTTCCCCCCTCCCCCATTGGGCAGGTCTGATCACAACCTGATTTACCTCTCCCCCTGCTATGTGTCTCTTGTAAAGCGTCTGCCCACAACTTCAAAGATTGTGAGGAGATGGACAAACGATACCAATGAGATAATTCAGGGTTGTTTTGAGGTGACTGACTGGCAGGCACTCTGTGAACCCCATGGCCAGGACATTGATGGGCTCACAGAGTGCATCACTGGATACATAAACATGTTTCTGTGTGGACACCATTGTCCCAGCTAGGACTGTAAACTGTTACCTTAACAATAAGCCATGGGTAACTAAGGACATTAACGATATTTTAAATCACAAGAAGAGGGCTTTTAGGGCGGGTAACAAGGAAGAGGTGCAAGCCATACAGAGGGACCTGAGAATAAAAATCAGGGAGGCCAAGGAGAAGTATAAGAGGAAGCTGGAGTGGAAACTTCAGAAACATAACACGAGAGAGGTGTGGAGTGGCATGAGGACCATCACTGGTTACAGGCCAAACAGTAATGGAGGAGTTAATGGAAGTGTGGAAAGGGCAAATGAGCTGAATCAGTTTTTCAATCAGATTTGACACAGAGACCACAATTCACCCTACAAATGACTCTTCTTCAGAGGTGCGGCAACGACCAGCCACTCAAATCTCCCTCTCTCCCCACACAGCTCATTTGGATGGCCTTGCTCACACTTCGTCCCCCGACCCCCTGGCTGACCGCTATCACTTGAGAGTTATTTGTGCACCTCCCCCACCTGTTACTTCAACACTGACCTTCACCACTGAGCAGGTGAGAAGACAGCTGCAGAGACTCCATGTAGGCAAGGCTGCAGGTCCAGATGGCGTGAGCCCCAGGGTCCTGAAAAACTGTGCCTCCCAGTTAAGTGGAGTACTTCACCATGTCTTCAACCTCAGTCTGAGTCTTCAAAAAGTCCCTGTGGTGTGGAAGACATCATGCCTTGTTCCTGTTCCAAAGACGCCACGTCCTAGAGACCTGAAGGATTACAGGCCAAGGATGACATCACATATAATGAAGACCCTGGAAAGACTCATTTTAGAACAACTTCGGCCCATGGTCCAACCACTTCTGGATCAGTGGCGGCTGCTGGTCTTTCAAAGAGGGGAAGCTCATTTTCAGCCTACATCATAAAAATTTTCCATTTATTTATACGTAAATTCTGCCCTACGTTCCTTTTCAAGAAAATGCTCTGTGACCCTGTCGTACCAACTAGGCGTCTTTTCCAGTGACGCTAGCCTAGCTACTGTATGAATGAATGAATGAATGAATGAACAAACAACCTAAAAAAAAGATATTAAACTCGACGGAGGAAATGTGGGAATTAGGTTAAACTGAAACAAGGAATGTGTAACTATACCAGCTTAATTTCTAATTCAATTCTACAAATTTTAATAAAAAAATAGATGTAAGTGAAACCAGACAATATTATTCTCTGAATATTTAATTAATGTGAATGAATGACTGGCTATTGTTATCCATTAAATGATCTAAACAAAACTCATCTTAGCAATGTACAGAAGCTGCATGAAGTGACATTTAGATGTGGCATTTATTCATTTAGACTGTATTTATAATTGCATAAATAATGTTATGAGATTAATATTTTAAATACTAAATTCTGAATATATAAATATGTAGGAAAATAATGTAATATGCCTACTTTTAGACGGGAAACTTAAAAACGGCCAGCAGGTGGCAGAAGTTCGTGATTGAATCACTGAGTCATTCAAATGATTCTTTAAAAATGGCTGAATCCTTCAGGAGCGAATCAAATGACTGTTTTTATGAATGGCTCAGTGAATCAGTGATTCGCCTAAATCAACGTGGATTTGGATTCGAACACAAACGAAACAAAAATAGCTTGCTCGTGTCATATTGCCTAAGTGTCAGGAGCATTTTTTGCTCGCATATCTTGAAATTTCCGAGTTAGCAGCATGTATATTAAAACATAACATTATAAATGAATAAAAATATATATATATATAATGATTGATAAGAACCAAGTGCAAAGCCGCTATGAGACTGAGCTGAATAGCTTCAGCTTCAGCGACTTTTTATAGAACAAAATCGCTGTCAATCAAAAGGAGATGCAGTCTTTCAACAGACCCTCCAATCATCACGCAGAAGCCCGGCGTCCAGGCCAGCCCACTCCTCCATTCACCCCCAGAGACGCTGAGCGTCCGTGGGCGGGACATAATTGCAGCATTTATCCAATGACCGTCTAGTTTCGAAGCACTGAAAAAAACAGTTTCGCCCAATTGGGCGGTTTTGAATTTGATTGTGCAGGTAAATATTGGCTTAGGCAGGTGGACAAAATTTGGGCGGGTTTTTGGTCAGTTTGGCGGTTTTCAAAACATATAAATTGTATAGGCTAATTGGTTAACAAACAAGTCCAAGTGTGCATATAGCCTACTGCATGCATCCAATCAGTCAAAACAAACTTTACTAAACACACAAGCACAATATCTGGTGCTGATGTTGACGTCGCGGCCGCACTTTTAGCCAATCACTAGGGATGAGCAGACAGACGTGATGATTCATGAGCGACAGGTTTTTAGCGCCATAACGGATCTGATTTTGAATGTATAACTGTAAGTGACCATAATGCCTAAATAAGTTCGATGGTAAAGAGTGGAGAGTGTTTTAACTCTCAAAACGTGAATTACACCTGTTGAGGGAGATGACATGAAGGCTGTATCACTGCAACTCCGAAATCAGAGCAGTTAAATTATTTAATCAAAATCTATTCTATAGGACCCTGTCTTTAATTTAAACGGTCCAGATTGGTATATCCTTTAAAGATGCAGGACTTGTTCGTTTTGACTGTGCAAAGTTCTATATTATGTATGAACATCACGAAAGATTAGTTCTGTGTGACATTATAGAGCGACACAAAGGTAAGAGCATTATTGTTGTTATTTATTTTTTTTAATTTTTTTATTGTCGGATTATCAAACAGAATGACACAGTTTTGACTGTCATGGTGTGTGCATGAATGAGTGTGAAATACCTATAATTACGTTGCTTATTCTGATCACTATTGGGCACTTTTTTGCATTTAAATTCTGACTGTTGACATTGAAAATGATGCATGTGTTTTTCGAGGGTATCGGTTAATTTCTTGATTGCCATTTTGTCATTGTCTGCTTGCATATTTGAATCATATTTAGTAGTTCTCTTTAATGTATTTGTCCCGATTTGATCCATGGGACATTTATCTAGCATTATATTTATATTATTTTGTCGTCATTATTTCGTTATAAGGAGTTAAAAATGATTCTTATCAACCTTGATTTACATTATATCACATTATTTTGATAGTTAAAGTTTTGGGCGGTTTTTGGGCAGGTTTTTGAGAGCTTTTGGGCTGGAAATCGTCCATACAATCTGGCAACACTGAAAGCAGCCCCATTGAAGTCAATGCACGCTAGGCTTCAACAGGGAAATGCACTGACGCTACGGGAATGTATGAGAAGGAAAGTCAGCCGACCTGATATATGTAGCTGATTCTGAACGAATTCGTCTTCGAGATGAACGTGTTCTAATGCATTTTTAGTCAATAAAATGTTAACACAATAGTACATATTTGACCATTATTTTTTTTGACATTATAGGGGAAGCCGAGCTTCCCTTGCAGTCTTAAAGAAATCCCCACTGTTCTGGATCCCCTCCAGTTTGCCTACCAGCCCCGCCTCGGAGTGGAGGACGCCATCTTATCTATCTGCTAAACAGAGTCTACACCCACCTGGACAAGCAGGCAAGCACTGTGAGAATCATGTTTTTTGATTTTTCAAGTGCTTTTGACACCATAAGGCCGGCTCTGTTGGCTGAGAAGCTGACAGCAATGCAGGTGGATGCCCCACTAGTGTCCTGCATGGTGGACTATTTGACTGGCAGACTACAGTATGTACGCCTAGGGTGTTGTATGTCAGACAAATTAATCAGTAACACCGGGGCTCCACAAGGGACCGTTCTCTCTCCCTTTTTTTTTTCACTCTCTATACCACAGATTTCAACTACTGCACAGAGACCTCCCATCTTCAAAAATTTTCTGATGACTCTGCTGTGGTTGGATGTATTACTGGTGACGATGAGAGTGAGTATAGGGCTGTGGTGGATAACTTTGTCACTTGGAGCGAGAGTAACCACCTACAACTCAATGTGACAAAGACAAAGGAACTGGTGGTGGATCTGAGGAGGTTGAAGGCTCCAGTGACCCCTACCAGTATCAAAGGGGTCAGTGTGGAGGTGGTGGAGGAGTACAAGTACCTGGACCACAAACTGAACTGGTGCAAGAACGTGGACACTGTCTACAGGAAGGGCCAGAGTCGCCTCTACTTTCTGAGGCAACTGAGGTCCTTCAACATCTGTAGGACGATGCTGAGAATGTTCTATGAGTCTGTGGTGGCCAGTGCCATCATGTATGCTGCTGTCTGTTGGGGCAGCAGTTTAAGGGTGAGGGACATTAACAGACTAAACAGAATTATTAAGAAGGCAGGACATGTTGTGGGAGAGGAACTAGACTCTCTGATAGAGGTGTCTGAGGGGAGGATGTTGTCCAAAATAAAGACTATACAGGACTTTCCCTCTCACCATGCACCATCCAATGTGCTGACCAGCTACAAGAGCTCGTTCAGTAACAGATTTTTACTTCCACGCTGCACTACTGAGAGACACAGGAAATCATTCCTGCCTGTCGCAATTAAACTATTGAACTCTGAAATGTAACAGTTAAACAAACATTGTACATGGGTAATACATATTTGTTTTTGTATGGTCTTTTGTATACTATGCTGTAATAAGAATTAACTCCTATTTATATGTAATAAATTTGATTAGCTCCTCATTTAAGCTTTTATTTTGAATTTAGCTTTAGGAAATAAAATCATAGAGATTCGCTGGATCTGATTAATTGGTATTAATCAAAACGTATAATTTATACTTTCTTAACGACTCGCCCAGCAAGCATTAACCCAGTATATTTTATCAATTCTGTTTATTTCGTGGCCACGATAATAATACAAAATTCGTTGGGAAATTTTAAGCAACAGGTAACACGATCTTTGGCAAATAATTTCAAATTTGAAAATCACGGCACCAGACCATTCATTATAAATGAAACAAGAGTTTATTTGCTATTCTATGATACAATACTAACAAAACACATACACACACACATACACACGTTCTGGCAAGAGGGTTGCGATTTGAAGTTTAAGGTTCTAAGACCTGAGGAAGTCACAAACAGGCTTTGACTTTACTCTTAAAGATTAATTCAAATCAGCTCAGAAAATAGAGATTTGTTTGGTTACTTGCTTTAAGTTGACTTGAAGGCTTGCTCTCCTCTGGAGGGTTGCTTGAGGGAATCCCGGAGCTGATTTTGCGGCTGCTGTGTCGTTGTCGCGTGACGTCACTCGGGGAATCCCTTTTGGATTGGATGGCTTCCTGGCAGTGCGCAAATGGCAAGGCTTTGAAGTTCTTACGCTGCAGGCTTTGCAAGTTTCTTTGGTCAGAAGTTGACAGAGTGTTGAAGTCTTGGATGGTCAACCTGATGTTAAGGTTGTAGGCGGGTTCGGCGAGACCAAAGTTTCCAAGCAGCCAAGTTTTTCGAGCGGCAAAGGTTTTCCAGCAGCAAAGGTTTTCCAGCAGCCCCGTTTTTCTTAGCAGCAGCAGCACATGAGCTTTGTGTCACGGAGTTTTAACGGGCTGGATTCCGTCCACCAACTAGAGGCTTGTTCCAATCAGATTGTCTCTACAGGGCGAAGCCACGCCCTGCATGGCTTCTTTCTGTGCATATATTAACATAATGCTTCGCCCATCATGTGAGGAATATTTCTAATAATTTGTTATAAAAGTATTCACCATTCATACGAGACTGAACATCGACATAAAATTAATTCCAACTTCCTGCATTTGAAATACGCTTTAACATGATACTACACATGGCAATCTATTCAAAAGAAAGTTATAAGGTAAAGATCGAAATAAAGCACACCACGCATAACATAAAACACCAAGCATATATGTAAGACATCAAACATGTTATTTGTTGATACACCTGCGCTAATAGCAATGGAAATAAATGATTGTCTTTAGAGATCATTTATGTAAGTTAATGTTTCTTTTGTTGTAAGAGAAAAGTTGAAGACTGAAATTTTGTGTGTCCGTTTGTTGAGGTCCTACACATCCCCCTTTTGCTCGGTGAGGTTCCCATTGTGAATTTCAGCGGACACTGGAACAAGAGGCAGAGAGAATAGGCACACACAAGACACAAACAACATCTCCATCACTGACTCAATCCTGGTGCAGGGTAATTTGGAAATGAACGGGTTAGAAACTTGAGAAGACGTAGGGATGCATTCTTTAGGATTATTTGCAACTGGGTCATTTTGGGTGGTTTAATTGTCAGGGGTTCGACGTGATCTCGATCAGGTTGGTTGAGTTCTCATGTCGGAAAACGCGTGGGATGCCTGACGTGCATTTGTTGATAGACTCTTGAACGGCGTTCAAGAGTCACAGTTCAAGAGATTTACAGCATTAGCGGTGTTCATGCCAATGTTAAACAGAGTTCCTACAGCCGCAGCAGCCCCCAGAAGGGCACCCAAAAATCGTTTGGGATGCCGGTTGTACCCGCTTAATTCAGCTTGGGTTACAGTCATTTTCTGCAATTAGCGCAGCATGTGGTTCACATCTGCCTGGGCATGGGCGAGGACTTCTTGAGTCCAACGGGCTCCAGCCCACGTGGTTTGAGCGGCTGAGAGGGTGTAGTTAGCTCTGACAACATCGTGGGGATCAAGTCGAACATACACCTTTTGGGTGTAGGTTTTGCAGTTCGTTATTAATAACCCCGGTTGTTCACGGAGTACTATCCCTAATGCTGGTCCCAGCGATGCAACTTCTGACAGGGGCGTAACCCCGATCATGCAGAGCAACAAGGCGGCGAGTCTGAGCATCTTCCTGGTAACAGAACAGACAGAAGGCACAATTAGCTGCGAAGATCATGATTTGGCGGGTCGCCTCGATTTAGTTGGCAACGTGTTTCGCAAGGATTTACAACAATTTTAGTGAAGGGAGTCAATCTCAATTTCGGGACGTGGATTTAAGTATTGGCTAAGGGAGTTCCTTGATGAGGGGACTAGAGTGGAAAGGGAATTATAGTGAGGGAGGAAAAGGAAAAACACCAAGAGAGACACAAAGAAAAACACAAAGATACACAAGGACACCGAATGAGGTGAGCCAACAAACGAGGGTCACATGTGTGGAGTAACTCCTCTCTACTAGAGGGTGGCTCTAGCAGTGCAGCTGAGGAGAGAGTGTAAGTGTTGTGTTTAAGCAAGGCCGCTATATGTTTTCCTAGAACGACAGAAATTGTGTTAGGGTGGTTTAGAGCATATGATTGTCGGCCTGTGTCAGTGGGTTTGATCTTCCCCCTTTTCCTGTCAGTTGGAGCCCTGGTGCCTCTTTATCTGTTTTCGATGGACCCATCGAAGGACCGGCTCGCTGCGCCCTTGTCTGATTTTGATTCGGTAGGCGACAGGTGTTATCTGTTATCTCGTGGGGACCTGTCCAGTGAGGTAGGAACTTCTTTGACAGGCGATGAGGAGCGTTCTGCCTTGGTTGGGCGAAGCTGTAATACCACACTTTGTCTCCGATATTGAGCTCATGGTGAGAGGCCTTTTGGTCGTAGTAGGCTTTACGACCTTCTTTGGAGTTGCTGTTGCGTGAAGGCGAAAGTCATTCTCAGGTGCTGATGCAACTCTTCCAGGTACTGGTGAGTGGTATAGGCGGTGACGAGATTCAGGTCACCCGGTTGGTACAGCAGGTGTAGCGGTAGCGTCATAGTTCTCCCTGTCATCATTGTGAACGGGGGTACTCCGGTAGACTGATGAGGGGTGGCTCGAGCGGCCATCAGTACCAAAGGAAGTTTAATATCCCAGTCCTTTTGATTGGTAGATACATACTTCTTCAACATGCTAACCACTGTTCTATTGGCCCGTTCAACTGAGGAAATTGGGTGATGGCTTATATGGAGGTTGGCCTGTATACCCAGGAGTTTCCACACTTCCTGCATGATTTCGGCGGTCAGAGTTGACCCTAAAAGGCAGTCCAAATCTTGAAAAGATGTGGTTCATTAACAGGCAGGCTGTTGTTTCTGCTGTATCACTGGGAGCTGGGAGGCACTCTATCCACTTTGTGAATTCGCAAACCACAGTGAGGAAGTATTTGTTACCCCGTGTTGACCGTGGCAGGGGTCCTACCCAGTCTATTTGGAGGTCCGACCAGGGGAAGGTCATTCCTTTCCTTTGCAGTGGGGCTCGGTGGTTTGGGTTTGCCGGTTGGAACTGGCAACACACCAGGCATCCTTTTACATATTCCGTTACGTCTTGCTGCATGCCAGGCCAGTATGCTACTTGCTTGAGTGTCTCATAAGTGGCCTTGTCACCATGGTGTCCCGCGCATGGTGCATCGTGGGCGTGTGTCAGCACAATCCCCCTTTGGCCCTGAGGGACTACAAGCTTTGGCGCAGTAAGGGGCTCAGGGACATATGTGAGAACGCCGTCCCTTAGATGCAGCATGTGCTTGATAGAGTGGAGCGTGCGGAGCTCGGAGGAAGTGGCAAGGTCGGAGGTGGCAATAGGATGAGTGAAAGGGTCGGAAATGTGAGCTGCCATAGTTCGCAGTGACGGATCCGCAGTTTGTAGAGTGAGGACATCGTCGGCAGCGCCAGTGGCGTGTTGGCGGCGGGTTACGGCTGCCACTGATGGGTTGGGTGGGAGGGCTTGAAATGTCCAGGACTCTCTGTGTAATGCACCTGCTTTGGTGAGGGCATCGGTTTGGTCATTGAAGTCTTTATCTTGTCCTGGTTGACGTGAATGACCTCAAACCTTTTTCCAGTAAACGATCATGTCGTGTTTGGTGACAATGGCATCGTGTGCTTGGAAGAGGTCCTGGTGCTTGACAGGCTTGTTGTTAGCTGTCTTGAATCCATTCTGTTTCCATCCAGCTAAACTACTTGGGGCACTTAAATTAATTTTTGCAGTATTAACCAAGGTTTAAGCACAATTGTTTTTGCATATTTCATAAGGATTTCATAGAGGGTCATGATGGACTATAAATGCACGTGTAAAAGACATCACCTACTGGACGTCGTCTCACAACTGAATCGCAACAGGGCATATATTGAACTACACATAGCTAAAAGTCAAAGTAACAATTATACATGCAACCCCAGAGAACTATAGACATGTACAAACGTATCTGAATGCATTTTTAGGAAATATTCTGTGTTACATATTTTTACATGTCGTCATACCGCTACTATTTTTGGCCAGGGACACGACGTTGTCGTCGGACCGTTGATTGCTCTTGACAGTGCTGTAAATTGTATTATTTTACGCAACGCAACATAAGGACGAGGTGTCAGTCAGCTGCGTCTACTTATTACAGTTGTTATTTCTCTGGCGAACAGCAGGCCTTCACAGGTGATTAGCCTACAAAGAATGGTTGAATACACATAGTATTAAAATGCTACTTTTAAATGTTACATTTTTATGTCTAAAGTGCTTGTTAAACGAGTTTAAATGTGTGTATTAATATTGTAAACTCTGCTGTATTCACCCAAATAAATTCAAATTGTCTCGTATTTTGTCCATGTGTTCTTGCTTAATAATAAATGTTCATCTTTTGTTTATTGCTGTTGCCTCTAGTAATTCTGTGTGTGTGCGTTTTTTGTTTTTGTTTTTTATTTCCAGTCCATTTTAAGCCAGCAATATAATACTTTTTAAACAACAGATGACTTAAATAAAACAATCCAACATGTTTGGAAAAAACCAGCATGTGTTCTGTCCAGTAGCTATTTACCCAGCGCTTGGTTGCCAGATAACCCAAGCTGGGTTGTTTTTAACCCAGCATTTTTTAGAGTGTACTAGTAGCCTACTAGCCTACTTATTCTTTAGCTGCTAGTGCTTATTTTTAGCTACTGGTGCTTATTGTTCAGCTACCAGTACCTTTTTAAAAGATACTAGTATTTATTCATTAGATACTGTCACGAATCCTGTCCCTGCACTTCCGTTCATTCACCACCAGAGGTCACTCGCTCACGAAATGTTAAGATTTTTTTTTATTTTACTAGTCAAATATTTAATTGAACTGTGGCCATTCAGATTAGTCATAACATAACAAAAGTAAAGAAAAAAAGGAGATCTGACTAGTGAGATAAGAATTATTAAGTGAAAGTGAAAGTATGGTTAACCATACTCAGAATTTGTGCTCTGCATTTAACCCATCCTAAGTGCACACACACAGCAGTGAACACACACACACTGTGAACACACACCCGGAGCAGTAGGCAGCCATTTGGGGTGCAGTTGGGGGTTCGGTGCCTTGCTCAAGGGTACTTCAGTCATGGTATTGAAGGTGGAAGAGAGCGCTGTACATTCACTCCTCCCACCTACAATTCCTGCTGAACCTGATAATCAAACTCGCAACCTTTGGGTTACGAGTGCGACTCTAACCATTAGATTAGACAGCCCAATTGTAATAACAGTAATAATTATGAAAGATACTAGTGTCTAATAAAAAAGTACTAGTATGTAATAAGAAATCAATCTGAATTGGTTTAAAATGTTGACAGTTGTTTACTCAAAGCATCAAAAGTGTGGTATACAATGTTTTTGTTTTGGTGTACCTCTTTATTTATTTATTTGCTTGCTTGCAATATACAGTATTTGTACAAATATATATTCAGAGACAAGAGACACTAAATAAACAGTATGAAAATTGCAGCCATGCTATGTGATGAGCAAAACAACAGGTATGTTACTTATTAAACTGAAGCACAAGTGAGGTCTTTCTGTTGTCCATCATCAAGATATCTTCAACTGCTGCATCTCTTTATATTTCCTCACACTTGAAATATTTTCAGTTCTTCCTGATCTAAATCTAACAGCATAATGTTCATTGTTCACACTATAATGAAAAGCATGATTTCTTTCAAATTCTGAAATTGAAATAAGGCTAAAGGGAAACCAATGGGAACACACAAGGTAAACGTGGATAAACACATACAAAGCAATAAACCATTTGAAAGCTTTGTGATAAAAAATAAATAAAATAAAGTAACACAAATTGAACTCATTATTAATCACAGGTATTTATCAAAGTTGCTTGATAGATTGATTGTCAGGGTTGATAAATGTCTATATGTTGGGCTGGGCATCCATATTTTGCTCCATTTTATAATCTTTTAGAGGGCAGTTTGATTTTCCAACACTCCCTCACCTGAGAAAACATTCATAACATGAAAACAATGTACTAGAAATACATGATCATACAGAACACTGTACATCTTGAATGTGGGAGGGGAGGGGAGGGGGGTGCTTAATATCAATAGTTAGGCTAATAGTCTGTCAGAAAACTTTGAACAACTGCAGGGCCACTTGGTTTTTGAGCACCATTTCAAATGTTTCTTGTGGTCTTTAAACACTTCCTAACTGATTTTAAGACTTATTTGGAATGTAGAGGCTTAAATTGTGTTTAAATGTAAATATAAAATCATTCCAGAGTTTAGGAATTGCAAAAGAATTAGATAGAAACAGTTCCTCTTCAGGAACTCGAGCTGCGTCCGAAAACACTAGGAGAACGCCTTCAGCGTGACCGGCTCTGAATACAAGTGTAATCTGTCCAATGGATGGGCGAGACGTCACGGGCGAGGTGACGTAATGACCAGCTGGTATAAAAGCACGTGCGGTGAAACCGGCATCAGCTTTCTGTCATTCAGCTAGCGCTATGTGTCTAAACTGTGTGTCTTATTTGGTGTTGTCTGTCCTTTGAAATTAAACATGTCAAAGAGCCAGTATAAGGCTAAGCATGTGAAGGACGAGAGCAGATCACAATACAAGCTGTTCCTCCCTACAAATGCTATTTGTCTGCAGGTGATACACACAGCTTGTGTGTGGTTTGTTTGGGAGCGAGGCACGCAGAGTCGGCTCTCGAGGGACTCCCGCTGTGTACGCTTCGCTCCCGAAAGGCCCTTTTTTCCCAGGAGGGTTCTTTCACCAGCGTTCCCCCACGGCGATGGCCCCGCTTCCGCTGAGGCGGAACGGCGGCAGCGCTCGTGGGGTTCACAGCGGATCTGATGGAGGGATCGGAGATGAACGAGTCTCTATCTCCATCGTCACCCATTAGATCCGGTGACCGCTCCCCGAGAACGGAAGCCCGCCAGTCTATGGCAGCCCTGGTGGCGGCGGAGAGGCATCTCTGGACGCCCCTCTTTCACCTTCTGGCCTGTTCAGCGACGCTGTTGGTTCCGTCGTCGACAGGCACCAGGAGGCCAGGAAGCAGGCTGCGCCATTCCAGCGGTTTCTCCCTCGCCGCTCTCTAGCTCAGGGGGCTGCTGGGTGAGAGCAGCCCCTGCCGCGTGCTGGCTCCTCACATAGAGAGGCGCAGAAAGAGAGTGTCGCCGCCCGTGCTCCCCCGCGGAGGAAAGCCTAAGCCGGATCTACGGACCGTCCTTCAGGCAAAGAGGTCTTCGGCCAAGAGGCCCTGATGCTTATGGCCCAGGGCTTATGAGGGTAGCCCCCACTGGGGAAGAGCGGCGTTCACCGCATTACACGGTGCCCGTCTCTCCTCAGTGCCCTCAGGAGATCGTTCTGCTAACCCTGCCACGTACGGTGTTCCAGGGCGCAGTGATCTCCAGTGAGCACATATCTCAGTTCTCTCCGCCCGGAAACGTAGCGGAGCTGAGATGCTCGCCACCCCTTCGGGGATCTCTAGAGCAGCTAGTTCGGTTGTCTCCTGCCGGTGTGCCGTTCCAGGACACTGAACTAGAGAGAGACTGGTTCCCTTAGTAGACTATTTTGCAGCATGGAAACTACTGCCAAATGTGTCTCAGTGGGTCCTGCACACTGTAGAGAGAGGTTACAGAATCCAGTTCGGTTCTCCTCCGGCTCGATTCAATGGGGTGAATGCCACTCTGGTGGGTCCCGAGCAGGCTCTGGTAATGGAACGAGAAGTAATTACTCTCTTAAGAAAGGAAGCCATCGAGGTGGTCCCTCCTCACGAGAGAGAGTCCGGGTTCTACAGCCGGTACTTTATAGTTCCAAAGAAGGATGGAGGGTTGCGTCCCATTTTAGATCTGACTGATTGAGGTGCAAGATGCTCACGCTCAAACAGGTTGTGTCACAAATCAGGTCCCAGGACTGGTTTGTTACAATCGATCTAAAAGACGCATACTTCCATGTCTCCATCCTTCCTACTCACAGAAAGTTCCTGAGGTTTGCGTTCGGGGGCGAAGCTTACCAGTATCGGGTTCTCCCCTTCGGCCTAGCACTCTCACCCCGCACTTTTACGAAGTGTGTGGATGCCACGTTAGCTCCGTTGCGGCTACAAGGCATCCGCATACTCAATTACATCGACGATTGGTTGATTCTCGCTCCTCACGGCAGTCAGGAGAGTGAAAGAAGGCCAGTCACTCACTATCAGGCAGTTTCAGAGACTGCTGGGTCTGATGGCAGCTGCGTCCAACGTGATACCTATTGGCCTGCCGTACATGAGACCCCTACAGTGGTGGCTCAAGACCAAGGGGTTCTTCCCGAGAGGGAACCCACTTCGCATGATCAAGGTCACGCGGCGGTGCCTACGTGCCTTAGACATGTGGAGACAACCTTGGTTCTTGTCTCAGGGCCCAATGCTGGGAGCGCCGTGTCGCTGCGTATCGCTAGCGACGGACACATCCCTCACTGGCTGGGGAGCGGTCATGAGTGGCCACCCTGCCCGCGGTCTGTGGAGTGGTCGCCATCTCACGTGGCACATCAATTGGCTGGAGATGCTGGCTGTGTTTCAGGCTTTGAAACACTTTCTCCCAGACCTAAGAGATCACCATGTGTTGGTGCGCACCGACAACACGGCAGTGGTCTCTTACATCAACCAACAAGGAGGTGCCTGTACAGGCTGGCGCACCAGATCCTTGTGTGGTCCCAGGGCAAACTCCTCTCGCCGAGAGCAGTGTACATCCCTGGGCATCTCAATGTGGGAACAGACATCCTGTCGAGACAGGGGCCGAGGCCCGGGGAATGGATGCTTCACCCAGAGGTGGTGAAGCAGATTTGGAGAGTGTTTGGCCAGGCTCAGGTGGACCTATTTGCAACTTGGGAGACATCGCAATGTCCCCTCTGGTACTCTCTGACTCATCCAGCTCCACTGGGGCTGGATGCCATGGTACAGACTTGGCCGAGGCTTTGTCTGTACGCCTTTCCCCCGATTGCTCTGCTCCCAGGGAGTTCTGGAGAGAGTGCGCCGGGACGGGGTCCGGCTGCTGTTAGTAGCCCCGTTCTGGCCGGGCCAAGTATGGTTCACGGACCTGATTTCTCTCCTCGACGGCTCTCCATGGGAGATTCCCGTCAGGAGGGATCTCCTCTCACAGGCAGGGGGCACCCTTGTGCACCCCCGCCCGGAGTTGTGGAAGCTGTGGGTATGGCCCCTGAAGGGGCACAGCTCATAGCTTCCGGTCTCTCAACCGAGGTTGTTGAGACCATCCTCCAATCCAGAGCTCCCTCAACGAGGAAACTGTATGCCTTGAAGTGGAAAATTTTCACTTCATGGTGCGGAGACCGCCAGCTCGACCCAGTCAACTGCCCAGTTGGTACAGTGCTGGAGTTCCTGCAGGCTTGACTCTCCACAGGGTTAACCCACTCCACCTTGAAGGTTTATGTGGCGGCGATTTCGGCCTACCACACCTCTCTTGGTGGACAGTCAGTGGGCAGACACCCCCTGGTTACACGTTTCCTCCGTGGTGCGCTGAGGCTGAGGCCTCCAGTACGGTCCTGTGTTCCTCCATGGGACCTGGCTGTGGTGTTGGATGCTCTCTGTAGGCCTCCTTTCGAGCCTATTGAGGAGATCTCTGATAGCCATCTCATTCTGAAGACTGTATTTCTTCTGGCGATTTCTTCTCTTAAGAGAGTTGGGGATCTGCAGGCCCTCTCAGTGGCCCCTACTCATTTGGACTTTGCGCCTGGTATGGCCAAAGCCTTTTTGTACCCTCGTGCAGGGTACGTCACCAAAGTTCCTTCTGTCACGCCACAGCCTGTCGTACTGCAGGCCTTCAGTCCTCCTCCCTTCAGGGAGCCAGACCAGCAGAAGCATAACTGTATGTGTCCAGTGCGAGCGCTGGATGCATACGTCCACAGAACTGCCCTGTGGAGAAGGGTGGACCAACTGCTGATTTGCTATGGCCCCCCTAAGAGAGGTTTTTCTGCTTCCATACAGACCCTCAGTCGGTGGATTGTGGAGGCCATTATCATGACCTATGAGTCCTCTGATTTCCCCTCGCCGATGGCCTTTTTCGCAGGTGTCCCATTACAGGACATCTGCAACGCTGCGGGATGGTCTACGCCCCTGACCTTTGTCAGGTTTTATGGCCTTGACATGGCCATGACGTCCTCTCGCCCTAGATGTGCTCCGCAGGGATACACACTGGGCAGGGACTTGGAAGCCTGGCGGCATGGGCATCTCGTTCCCCTAGCGTTTTCGGACGCAGCTCGAGTTCCTGAAGAGGAACGTCTCTAGGTTACGTATGTAACCCTAGTTCCTCGAGGGAGCGAGACGCTGCGTCTCGAGGCCACACTTCCGGCATCCGCGCTTGGTTTCACCGCACATGCTTTTATACCAGCTGGTCATTACGTCACCTCGCCCGTGACGTCTCGCCCATCTATTGGACAGATTACACTTGTATTCAGAGCCGGTCATGCTAAAGATGTTCTCCTAGCGTTTTCGGACACAGCGTCTCGTTCCCTCAAGGAACTAGGGTTACATACGTAACCTAGAGACGTTTTTCAGCAAAAAATCAAACCTCAAAGAGTATCAAAACTGGCTGTCATTTGCACATTGCTTGTCCAACACACATGACAGCATACCGTATTTCAGATACATATGCATCATGTTGTCTACAAGTAAATTTTTTTTTTTGATTTGTGCTTTTCAAGACTAATTTGTGTGTGTGTGTGTGTGTGTGTGCGTGTGTGTGTGTGTGTGTACTTCTTTATGCTACATTGTGGGGACCGAATGTCCCACAAGGATAGTAAAACCTGAAATTTTGGGAACCGGCCTGTGGTCCCCACAAGGGAAAAAAAAAATTATTAAAACTAGTGAATTATGTTTATCTGAAAGTGTAACAATGCAAACAGGTTTTCTGTAAAGGGTAGGTTTAGGGTTAGGGTTGGGGATAGAAAATATTGTTTGGTCTGTATAAAAGTAATAGTCTATGGAAAGTCCCCACAATTTACAGAAACAAACGTGTTTGTGTACTTACCTTCAGAATCACAAAGACTAAACAAATTATGCACAGTAACAAAATGACAGCACTCAAGATCTTCGCATGAGGAACATCTGGGCACACTTTTTTATCTCCTTCTCCTAGTCCTTCTACATTTCTTCTTGTTTTTTCCATGACAGAATAGAAAATCAAGGCCAGGGAATTAGATCTATCCTCTATTGGATCTTCATTCAATATTAATCAGAAAATGATTGTACTTCTCAATCTCTGCATCTGAATATAGGTTTCCTATTAATATAGTTTACTTAGTAATACATGTGTTACATTCATATAGACCACAATAAACCCATTATGTTTGATAATAAAATTATTTACATGAAGTGTAAGACACACTTACCTATCCATAACCATGTGACTGTGCCAACTGTAATTTTGTCTTCCAAATTAAATTCACACCAGTAAAGCCCAATGTCTGTGACATTCACATTTGAGAAGGTGACATTAAGGTTGGGAATTTTTCTATCTACATGGACTTTGGCTTTGTACATCGTTGATTTAGGGGTAAAACTGTCTTCTTTGTAATAGTAGAAGACTTCCTTTTTATTTGCTCCTTCTTGTTTGTACATGTATACCCCATCTCAGGGCCGTAGCTAGTGGGGTGAAAGGTGGTGACAATACTCACCGCCCAGGGGGCCCCACAAAATCCAGGAATTATACTATATAGGCCCATGTTCTGTGAATAATTCTAATATTTTATTAGTTGTATAACTGAGATATTATGAAAACCACAAAAAAGCATGCAATTTGTTTAAATAAATTTTCTAATATCTGCTCCTCTACCCTCCCGAAAAATGGTTTAGTCTGATACGAAGTATCCTCAGAAGTCCCACCCCAGATCGTGAACAAGACGACCAATCAGAGTTGAGACGTCAGATGAAGTTAGCGATGTACATTAGTGATGGGAAGTTCGGATCATTTTACTGACTCGGACCTTTGAGTCTCGTTCAGCAAAATGAACTAATCTTTTTTCGAGTCATTTCGTTAATTTTAGCAAAATATAATTAAAATGTTACATGCTACTTCCCTAACACATCTACTACTTATGCAAAAGTTGATCACACTACAAACAATACAAACTATAATGCTATAAGAAACATAAAAGATTAATTCATTGTTTATCTGGGTCTGTCTATTATTAGCTCACCTGACCTCTTATCTGACAAGTCTTCGGGTTTGAGTCGTTCGTTCATCACGTGACAGCCTCATAAGCTAAACCAATGCAGTCAGAGCCGGAAAGAGAATTGATTAGTTCAACGACTCAAACTCGAAGACTCGGGAGACGAACTAATCAATTCTCTTTCCGCTCTCACTGCATAGGTTATGCGATGGGGCTGTCACGTGATGAATGAACGACTCAAACCAAGACTCAAACAGGTGAACTAATTCAGTGCAGAACCTACAGGATGTTGCATGCACGACTGAACGAATCACTCTCCGAGACGACTCGTTCTTCCCGAGTCACATTAAAGATTCGTTCAAAAGAACGACCCATCACTAATGTACATGCTGACTAACAATGTCGGGAAAAGAAAATATAAATCAGGTTACCAGAAACAGAATGAAAAGAAGGAGAGAGGCCAGGAGAATTGCTGTATCCCAGTCTATCAAGACCTTCTTTAAGACAGGTTAGTATGTTGTCATGTAAACTATTGACCACTGCTGCCGCCACCACAATTTTATTTAGGCTACTGGCGCGTATCGGCCGCCGACCATATAGTGTAGTCGAGAAACTTGGTCAGATGGTAGTAGTCTGGCTCGCTACTCAGGCGTAAAGGCATTAGGCATTAGGTTCAGTAAAAAACCTTTATATGCATTTATTTGTTAACTGTTTTGTTATTTTGTAATAAACACCTATTAGGATATATGTGGGCCTCCATGCTTGTATATTGTACAGTATATGATATGTGTGTGTGTGGGGGGGGCCCACATCAATATTTTTTCAGGGGGCCCCCAATCCTCTAGCTATACGGCCCTGCCCCATCTTGAGGGGTTTTATCAGTAGCGCACTGGACGATGATCTCATTCCCAACAGCTCCGATTAAAGGTGTAACTGTGTTTAAGAAAAACTACGGTGACGCATTGCTGCTAGGGATGGGCGATATGGCCTAAAAAATGTATCACGATAATTTCAGGTATTTATTGCGATAACGATACCAATGACGATAATATATATATATATATATATATATATATATATATATATATATATACACACACTAACTGGGGGGAAATCCGGTCCTGTTCCACTCCCGGAAGAATTACTCCCATTCCCTCCCACTCCCATTTTTTTTTTTTTATTATTTATTTATTTTTTTAAATTAATTTATTTTTGGCCGAAATCTGTCAGTTACAGTCACAGCGTGCCCACCTTAGTTGAATAAAAACCCAAAATGTAGTTTTTTGTTATTATATTGAACTGAAAGCCAGTTTATGCAAAGTGTAGGCTACGTTGCACACATAAAATTTTATGTAAATCATCCATGCTAACACACACGTTTTGTATTTGAATTTTGTTCTTTCATTTGAAAGTAGACATTTCACTCTCTATAGATATATTTTTCAAAGACGGAAGTTTCTCGCTCAGAGACCTTAAAGCGCACCCTGTTTGCTTTAAAGCGCAACGTTTCGTTGTTATTCTGAGTGTACACAAATAAACGTAGAGTCTTTACAGATTCGAAAGATGTATTAGGCTACTTTTATCTGTATGACCAAAAATTACGGATATTTTAAGAGCAAGTGAGCGCACCGGCGCCTGTCCTGCAGCGAGCGCTACTGTTCAGCTCCACTCTCCACACAAACACTTCAGTAGCGCACATTTCTCTATATTAACATCATATTGAGCGGCCATGTAAAGTTGCTACTACATACATCTTTCAGATGAAAAGCCATATTTGAGGTCGATGAATGATAGTGTGTATTACCACACAGACCAGCCGTTAACGATCTGTCCGTCACGGACTGCGTCATTCACTTAACCAGCCACACCCAAGCAAACAGGAGGAGAGCGAGACAGGGCAACTAGTTCCGAATTAAAATATACAGTTTATAGTTTATTTATATAAAAGGTATATTTGTGTATAAAGTTGGGTATCATTACTATTCCCGGTCCCGCCCACTCCCGATGACATTTTTTCCTGTCCCGTCCCAATCACGTGATTCGTAGCGATTTTGTTTCCCATCCCGCGGGATTCCCGAAAAAATGTCAGCCTCTACTCCGCATCTGATTTTCTAAACCAGTTCCAAATTGTGGAGGTAGCTCCTTGCTTAACAACAAGCTCCTCCTCAGCCTCACGTCCGCCTTCCGCCATGCTTATTTTCACTCCGCACGTGAACAGTGAATCGGTCGCGCGCAAAACTACGTCATCAACTAGACTTATCGTTATTATCGCGAGGAGACACATTTTTATTGTGAGGAGAATTTTCAACGGTATATCGCAAACGATAAGATATCGCCCATCCCTAATTGCTGCCGCACACATATGATTTTTTCCACTCAATTATGTCGTAATAACGAGATCTTATGTCGTTTTAACGACATCTTTTCTCGTTTTAACGACATCTTTTCTCGTAATAACGAGATGTTTTCTCGTTAAAACGACATCTTTTCTCGTAAAAACGAGATGTCGTTAAAACGACATAATTATCTCGTTAAAACGACATAATTATCTCGTTAAAACGACATCTTTTCTCGTAAAAACGAGATGTTTTCTCGTTAAAACGACATAATTATCTTGTTAAAACGACATCTTTTCTCGTAAAAACGAGATGTTTTCTCGTAAAAACGACATAATTATATCGTTAAAACGACATCTTTTCTCGTAATAACGAGATGTTTTCTCGTTAAAACGACATCTTTTCTCGTTAAAACGACATCTTTTCTCGTTAAAACGACATCTTTTCTTCTCATAATAACGACATATTATGTCATAAATATTTTCCCGTTATAATAGATGGTAGCCTACATTATGTGAGCTGATTGTCCATGCTACTGTCCTGACATAATCTGCACGCTTCTGAAGTTATGAAATGTATTTTAATGTAATGGTTTTAATTTGTAGCGGCATGTTTATTAAGATTAATCTCCAATCTGTCTACAATATAGTGCTATCCAATAACTGCACTCAGACCCATGACTCATTTAGGCTATATGATCAGATCAAAACAGCTATTTTTGAATATCCACTCTGAACTTGGAATATTTCTTTATTTTAATGACTGAAGTTTGATTTAACAACAAATCGAAATACGAACAAAAAGAAATAAAGACATTTTCTAATAGGCTAATAATAATAATAATTATTATTATTATTATTATTATTATTATTATTATTTCGTTCTGTTTGGCAAACGGGAAAACGAAAATTAACGGTCTTGATACTTTACTCTGATTATATATGTCTTAATGATATTATTAAATTATATATTTAGCTGAATCAAGCCTCGCATCGCATCGCGTTCCTCTTCTGGGTTAAATTCCATGCTTCGCTTTAGGCCGCGTGTGCACCAAAGCGTTTTTTTGCCAGCTGAAAACGCTCGGCTGTGAGCCCTTGACAGCGCAGCGTTTTTTTCCGTATAGACTATACCCAGACAGCAAGGAGTGTCGGCTCAGATCCGGCCCACAACTGGCCCGCATGGATTTCACACGGGCCAGGGCTGCGTTTCTCGATATTGATTTTAGCGCTTAGCGTTTTCTGCGAGTCATTTTACGAACGTTCGTTCCCCGCTAGAAATTTTACGTTCCCAGAACGTCCTCAGAACGTCCCCGCTGGTGTCAAGGACGTCATCTAGTAACATCCCCAGAACGTTCTGAGAAGGTCACGATGTCGAGTTCTTTAAAGGGTTGGGGGACGTTATTTGGAGGACCTTCATAGAACATTCAGGACGTTCTCGGGACGTTTAGGGCACCATATTTTATTTGAAAATTTGGCGTTCCCAGAACGTCCCGCTGGTGTCAAGGGCGTCATCTAGTAACATCCCCAGAACGTTCTAAGACGGTCACGATGTCGTTCTTTAAAGGGTTGGGGGACGTTATTTGGAGGACCTTCATAGAACATTCAGGACGTTCTCGGGACGTTTAGGGCACCATATTTTATTTGAAAATTTGACGTTCCCAGAACGTCCCCGCTGGTGTCAAGGACGTCATCTAGTAACATCCCCAGAACGTTCTAAGACGGTCACGATGTCGTTCTTTAAAGGGTTGGGGTACGTTATTTGGAGGACCTTCATAGAACATTCAGGACGTTCTCGGGACGTTTAGGGCACCATATTTCATTTGAAAATTTGACGTTCCCAAAACGTTTTCAGAACGTCCCCGCTGCTGTCAAGGACGTCGTCAAGTAACGTTCCCAGAACGTGGATGTGGAGTACTTTAAAGGTTTGGGGGACATTATTTAGAGGACCTTCACAGAACATTCAGGACGTTTTGGGAACGTTAAGTGGACCATTACTATAGGACATTCATTATTGGTCTCTATACTACATTCAACCTTTGCAGGACAAACCTACAATGTTTTTGTTGTTGTTGTTGTTTTGGTCCTATTTAGGTACTTCCATCATATGAATGTTTTCAGAAGATTTAGTAACATTACAGAAAACTATAGGGGATCAGACAAAACTATCTTGGTCTACAGAACCTTAATAAGGCACTGTGTTCACGCTTAACACATTCAAACATAAAATACAAAGCAGGAAAGCATCATTAATTTATTTTGAGAACAAAAACGGATTATAAATGAATATTAAATATGGTCATGCATAGGAAGGGTGGTAGAGAGGGGGGAACTCGGACAATTCGATTCAGTTCAAATTGGCTTTATTGCCATGATAATTTCCACAGTAAAGCATCAAAATGTGTCCAAATAATGGAAACAGTAACAAGAACATAATTTATAGTAATTATATATTTAGTGTGTGTGCGTGTGTCAGTCACTGTCTCCATCTTCAGGAGGTGCCCCAAGTTGTTCTTCCGCTGCCTGAAAAATGAACACATTAATTACTAATGTAAAAACATTACTACTACTGCTGCTAATAATAATAATAATAATAATAATATCCAGCTGGTTTATCTGAGTTCTATCTAATGCTCACAGTTCTTTGTTAATCCGCAGACAGTTTTATTTATTTAACGGTGCTGCTAGTGGTGACGAGTTTACAAAATTTGCAGAATTTGTTGTTTGATGAGCATGTGCTCACTAGGAAAATGTACCATATTTAAGTGCTGAATGAGGGATTGACAGTCTAAAGTTTCACCAGTGAAATGCTGACCAAAAATAAATCAACATTGATTCAATATTTGTCTTTTCAACACTGAAAAGCATTGAATTATCAACATTGATCCAATATTATTTAGCATTGAATTTTCAACCTCAACCAAATGATGATTCTGATGGATTTTTTTTATTTTTTATAATATTTTTAATAATTTTATATAATATTTTCTTTTTTAATATAATATATTATAATTTAATATTTAATATTTTTTGTATTATTTGGCTTTTTAAAATTTAATTTATTTGATAGTTATGTATACATTATTTTATTAACAGGAAGAAAAACCTGTTTTTGACCTCAGAATAAAGCACTTTCCCGTTGTACATGGCTGTGGGGACGAGCAGTTTTGTGGTGCTTGGAATTCTTTATAATTAATTAAAAACAAATACTGCCACATTGATGGCTCAAGAAGGTGTAATTATTCAAAAAACACATTGTCATATTGGGAACGTTATTATATGACTAAAAGAGGACCATATGGGAACGTTCTGTTAACGTCCCAAATGTCCTCTTTGTAACGTTGCTATATGTGACCATAGAAAAACCAATATAGAACGTCCTCCTAAAGTCATATCTGGAACGTTATAATATGACTAAAACAGGACCTTATGGGAACGTTCTGTTAACGTCCCAAACGTCCTCTTTGTAACGTTGTTATGTGACCATAGAATAACCAAAATAGAACGTCCTCCTAAAGTCATATTGGGAACGTTATTATATAACTAAAAGAGGACCATGTGAGAACGTTCTGGTAACGTCCCAAATGTCCTCTTTGTAACGTTGCTATATGTGACCATAGAAAAACCAATATAGAACGTCCTCCTAAAGTCATATCTGGAACGTTATAATATGACTAAAACAGGACCTTATGGGAACGTTCTGTTAACGTCCCAAACGTCCTCTTTGTAACGTTGTTATGTGACCATAGAATAACCAAAATAGAACGTCCTCCTAAAGTCATATTGGGAACGTTATTATATAACTAAAAGAGGACCATGTGAGAACGTTCTGTTAACGTCCCAAATGTCCTCTTTGTAACGTTCTTATGTGACCAAAAAATAACCAAAATAGAACGTCCTCCTAAAGTCATATCTGGAACGTTATAATATGACTAAAACAGGACCTTATGGGAACGTTCTGTTAACGTCCCAAACGTCTTCTTTGTAACGTTGTTATGTGACCATAGAATAACCAATATAGAACGTCCTCCTAAAGTCATATTGGGAACGTTATTATATGACTAAAGAGGACCATGTGAGAACGTTCTGTTAACGTCCCAAACGTCCTCTTTGTAACGTTGTTATGTGACCATAGAATAACCAATATAGAACGTCCTCCTAAAGTCATATTGGGAACGTTATTATATGACTAAAAGAGGACCATGTGAGAACGTTCTGTTAACGTCCCAAATGTCCTCTTTGTAACGTTCTTATGTGACCAAAAAATAACCAATATAGAACGTCCTCCTAATGTCATATTGGGAACGTTATTATATGACTAAAAGAGGACCATGTGAGAACGTTCTGTTAACGTCCTCTTTGTAACGTTCTTATGTGACCAAAAAATAACCAAAATAGAACGTCCCCCTTAAGTCACGTAAGTAACATTGAGCACCAGCACTTTCATAACCAAACGAGGACGTTTTAGGAACATCCCTAATGTTCTGTAGAGGTTCGGGACTTTCGTCACCTTTAGGGAACTTTTAGGGAACGTTGCGCAAGGTTGCGAGAACGTCCCCTCCTACGTGGGTTATTGTTTCACGTGCGTTTCCCAAAAATGCACTTAACACAATCGCACGTAGCCGTGCTTTAAGTGCTACTTAGGAGTCGTTATCCGATGGTCAAGTGCTGAAATGTCAATTTATAGAATGGCTTGTATTTGTAGTACACGCTCGTTTATTGAAATGTTAACCTAATGCTGCGTTCCAGACAGCTCGGATAATATAATATAATATAATTTACATTTACATTTAGTCATTTAGCAGACGCTTTTATCCAAAACGACTTACAAATGAGGACAATATAGAAGCAATCAAAACCAACAAAAGAGCAACAACATGGAAGTGCTATGACAAGTCTCGGTTAGCCTAACACAGTACACGTAGCAATTTTATTTTTTTAAAGAAAACGAGAAGATAGAATATCGAAAAAAGTAACCTAATGTTTTTTTTTTGTTTTTTTTATTATTATTTTTTTTTATTTATTTATAAGAAACAAGTAGATAGAATAGAAAAAAAAGAAAGCTAGTGTTAGTTTTTCAAGAAAAGCAAGCAGAATAAATATGCAATTGATAGAGGGTCAAGTGTCTGTGTGTGTGTTTTTTGTTTGTTTGTTTGTTTTTTATAAAAATAAGACAGATAAAATAGAATTAGAATAGAGAGTGCTAGAGTATATAATATAATTTAATATAATATAAGTAAATATAATAAATATATAAGTGATAAGTATAATATTAATCTACTTTATATATTAATATTGTATTATATATTATATACATATAGTACATTAATATTATATTTGTAAATTAATATTATTCTATATAGTATATAATATCTGTAGAGACATTATTTGGTTTTCGTGCATGTCATCAAGCCATTGACAGATTTTTATGAGTTTATGAGTCTTTGAAGCATTTCCTACATTACTTCTTTTATTCTTTCTTTTTTGTTGTTGTTCAGTCATTTAATTTAGATGCGTTGTTTTTTTGTTTATCTGCCCTTTTTAATTATTTTTCCTAATTTCATTTTATATATATATATATATATATATAATTTATTTATTTTTATTTTTTAAAACATTATAAAGTGTGCAATAAAGTACAATCAAAAGCTTTAATTATAATCGCATTGCACAATAAAGTTAAAAGTCTGCCGATTGTCCTGCAGGTGACCTCATAATTCTGTCTTCTTACGATGCACGTAGGGCTTTACGATTACTCCAGAGTACTCGTAGATCTACGATGATTTTCAAGTGCTAATTAAGTTACGATGCTTTTGGGAAACGGACCGTAATATTAAGATCAGTCGTACGATCGTTTTTACGAACTTAGGCTTCTGTCTGGGTAGACTGTACTCTTTGGTTGCTTAGATACGGAATCCGCTGAAGTAATGGCAGACACATCGCGAATGAAATGTTTCTCCAAATATTATATTTCATAACAGATTAACTCTTCTGTGTGATGGGATAGACATGACTAAGTTGAAAAGTGGCGTTTTTAGGCTGGCCCACGCACAAATAGCCTATAGCTCTTTTTTTAACCCACGAACAAAAAATACGAAAAATTTTTCCCGTTTGCCAAACAGAACGAAATAATAATAATAATTATTATTATTATTATTATTATTATTATTATTATTAGCCTATTAGAAAATGCCTTTATTTCTTTTTGTTCGTATTTCGATTTGTTGTTAAATCAAACTTCAGTCAATAAAATAAAGAAATATTCCAAGCCCAGAGTGGATATTCAAAAATAGCTGTTTTGATCTGATCATATAGCCTAAATGAGTCATGGGTCTGAGTGCAGTTATTGGATAGCACTATATTGTAGACAGATTGGAGATTAATCCTAATAAACATGCCGCTACAAATTAAAACCATTACATTAAAATACATTTAAAACAGTGTATTTCATAACTTCAGCAGCGTGCAGATTATGTCAGGACAGTAGCACGGATAATCAGCTTGCTCACATAATGTAGGCTACCATCTATTATAACGGGAAAATATTTATGACATAATATGTCGTTATTATGAGAAAAAAAGATGTCGTTTTAACGACATAACATCTCGTTTTTACGAGAAAAGATGTCGTTTTAACGACATAACATCTCGTTTTTACGAGAAAAGATGTCGTTTTAACGAGAAAACATCTCGTTATTACGAGAAAAGATGTCGTTAAAACGAGATAAGATCTCGTTATTACGACATAATTGAGTGGGGAAAAATATGTGCGGCAGCAATGCGTCACCGTAAAAAACAACTAATGAGACTTTTTTCCTTAAATACATTGATTAATTTGCAGGCTATCTTGCATCTGAAATAATTTTTGTAGCAATAAGTACAGACTTAATTAAGAAAACACAAATAAAGCATACTTTACAGCATTTCATTTACATACACTTGGTGTTTTCTTAATGAATGCAGACTACAACATTTTCTACTACAGGGTCTAGCGTAGAAATATAATCAATGAAAGTAACATTTTTAATGTTGAAATGGAAAGCAAAATGTAGCTACAAATACATATTCGTACCTTGCACCATTGTGTCTGCCCATGAGGTGCTTCTTAAACAGATACTGATCAATAGAAAACTGTATCTCACAACACACGCCATCTTTGCAGCTCTCTGTGAGTGGAAGGTGGAAGTGGTGGTCACATGCAGTGCTTATCTAAAGGAAGCTGAAAATCAAAGATTGACATTGTAAATACAGTATGTCAACCTAAGCCTATACATTCATACATTAAGCAACTCTGCAACTGAACCTGCATTACAACCAAACCCCATGCTCCGATGTAGTAATGAATGACAGGAACACATATTGTAGTGTATTTGCAGTATTTTTTGTCATTCTGGTCACAAGTTTTAGCCTACAAAACATATATACCATTTTTGGTTGTCAGAAGGTGTCATTGCTGACCTCAGTATGAAGACAAGGGCTCAGTTTCCCTTAGTTCCCCTTTCCAAACATCTTTGGAAGGGATTATTGAACATTTAACCATTTGAGTAAAAGTTTTTAGTGTTTATTTAAAACGAGACAAATCCGATATTACTTTAATCTCAAATATGTTATTTAGCAGTTTAGATCTTAGTCAAGTCAAGTCAAGTCACCTTTATTTATATAGCGCTTTTAACAATACAGATTGTGTCAAAGCACTTAACAGTATCAAATTGGAGGATAGAGTGTCAGTAATGTATAATGATAAGATTAAACACTCAATTTTCAGTTAAAGACATTTCATTATTGAATTCAGAGATATGTCATTGTCTAGCTCAGTTTAGTTGAAATAGTATCTGTGCAATCAAATCAACGATAATCGCTAGAAATTAAGTGTCCCCAACTGAGCAAGCCAGAGGCGACAGCGCAAGGAACCAAAACTCCCTCTGTGACAGAATGGAGAAAAACCTTGGGAGAAACCAGGCTCAGTCGAGGGGCCAGTTCTCCTCTGACCAGACGAAACCCGCAGTTCAAAAGTTTATATTTCTATTTTAATTTTGTTGCAATTTCTAACAATAGTAGTATTATGTAGTTAGGTATTTTATTATATTTTTAGTTTTATTGTATTTTAATCGAGGTCTTCACTGGGGATATGTCTCTGGGGGTCATCTGGGTGTCCTGGTCTCCGCTGACGATCAGGGCTGTAGACATCATCTCTTGGTGCTGATCCACCATCTGATCGGATACGGACTGAGAAACAGAATAGGAAAGAAACAGACAAATATTAGCGTATATGTCATTCTACTTACGATGTAACGAGTACATCGTGTGTTATGGGGAGTGTTCCCGGTTCCGGTTGATCTAATTAATGCAGCCTAACAACCCTTTAACGGATTTGAATAATAGAAGCGTATTAGTGTGTTATGTGTAAGCCAGGCTAAAGACATGGGTCTTTAATCTAGATTTAAACTGACAGAGTGTGTCTGCCTCCCGAACAGTGTTAGGTAGATTGTTCCAGAGTTTGGGTGCTAAATAGAAATAGGATCTGCCGCCCGCAGTCGATTTTGATATTCTAGGTATTATCAAACGGCCAGAGTTTGAGAGTTAGTCCTTTATTGCTTAGCTAACTAGCAATAATTCTATTGAGAAACAGATTAATAAAAACTGAGAGGTAGCACTAAATGTTCAGAAAATATTTCACTAAATGTTGTAGCATTCTTACCCTTTCGTTTTTTTTTTCACCTTTGAGAGAGCTGTGTGGAGAGAGGTGTCCAACTATGTTTTCCCAGCCCCGTATAAGCAGCTAGCCTAATTTTAACCCCAACCATAATGCTAACCCTCACCAATAGCAGGTCTCTGCAGGAAAGTAATGGGAATTACCAGATCAGTGGGCGAGGCCACAACAGAGGGGCGTTTTCAACCATGTTAACTGATTGGCTCACGTCACAGTGATGGGTATGCTTAGGGGTGGGGTCAGGTAAGGGGCATCATTTTTATTGCATAATAGAAACACCCACCAGTTTGAAAACACCCACAAAGTTAGAAACGGGTACTTTTGTTCTGCAGAGACCTCATTCATAGCAAAAGCATAAATTATTTCTTGACAATTAAAAGTACTATAGCCTATTCAATTAATCTTAGACTTAAAAGAATAGTTCACTTCAAAAATGAAACTTCTGTCATCATCACCCTCATGTCGTTCCAAACCTGTATGAGTTTCTTTATCTCCAACACAAAAGAAGATATTTTGAAGAACCAAGCAGTTTTTACTATGGAAGTCAATGGGGGCCATCAACTGTTTGATTAGCCTACCAGCATTCTTCAAAATATGTTATTTTATGTTCAACATAAGAAAGGAACTCACACAGGTTTGGAATGACATGAAGGTGAGTAAATGATAACAGAATTTTCATTTTTGAGGTGAACTATTTATTTAATGCTGACAGTAACCGTACCACTTGTGAGACAAATGTCAGAAGACTTATTTCTTTGCACAAATAATGGCATATGTTACATCTATGAGGCCATGAGGATTACGTTGTTGTAATTGTGAAAATAGTAGCAAAAGTAATACACAAATGCAGCTTGTCAGAATCAGAATCAGAAAGAGCTTTATTGCCAAGTGTGCTTACACACACACGGAATTTGTCTTGGCGACAGAAGCTTCCAGGTCACAGACAGGATGACATGTGACAAAACACAGATAACAAAATAAAGAAGTGAAAACAATAGATAGACAAAAAGACAATAGGGAGCTAAATTAGTCAAGCTTTCATTTTCAGATAAGAACAGGAAAATGGCAGACAAGTGTTTCAAAGCTGGCAAAAGCTATGAGCTGAGTGACTGTTTCATCTAACACAGTCAGACCCAGCAGTGAAATGTTTTTTGTTTTTGTTTTGTTTTTATACGGGAAGTACCTGTGAACAAATCAAAAGAAATGTATTCAGCCTTTTCTAAAGCTCATATTAACAAAATGAAGTTTCTGAAAAATCCACAGTCTGGTCTCATGAAGCCAAGTCAATCATTTTGGATCTAACAGCACCCAGGGGAGCAGTACAGTCAGAAGTTCCCGGTTCCCACAGTGAAGTCCGGTGGTAGTAAAGTTCTTATAAAGGCATTTCTGAGTCCAGAAAGTGTGGGGGAATTGTGCTTTACCAATGGTTAATGGATTCACAGATGTAATGCACAATTTTAAAACAGAAGATGCTACCCTCATCTCATTTTCTGAATTGTTTGTCACTTTTTTCAACATGTCTTGAGAAGTTATTCTGGTGCAGCTTCACAAAACCAACAAGGTACATTGGAAAATTAAAAGTACTTAGCTAGCAACACTTGTGGAACAGAGAAATAAAAGAGTAAAAAGGAAAACCAGTCCTTTATTATGCCAACACGTTTGTAAACATACCTTTATCAGGACTGAAAAAATACATAAGCTCCATTCAAATACAAACAAAGACATGTTGCATTGAATCGAGGGTGTAACTCATCTTTGCAACCCTTCATTTAAGCAAAATTGCCTAATTTACTTAATTCGAAAATTATGATATTTCTCTTTTTATTAAGTATGTTTAAAATATTTAAATGTTGATCGGCCCACAAATTGTAGGGTAACAGTGATAATTAAGAAATAGAAATGCAGTATGTGTTTATATTCAGAAAGGGTGTACTCATTTACGCTGTTCTGTATTATTAACTCTTAGTATTATCAATAGACAATGCATTAATTTAAGTTAACATATGAGACCTTATTTGTCAAGGGGTTACCAAATAACCATTAAAAAACTAGGTCTAAAAAGAAACTAGGTCAGTTAGTTATACTGTAAAACTACTAGAATGTTATAAATTGTTCCATGGAAGATACCCCACTGCCTCATGTTTTTAACAAGATAGCAAGAAGACAAAATGTCTTTTTTTTTTTTATTACAGTAAGGTTAAAAACAAAACAAGAAATACAAAAGTGCTCAAAGATTCAAGCTCTCGCCGCAGGTTACATTTTACAAACATGCATATCTTTCTTAGTTTTATTCCAAATCAAGAGAGAAAACACACACATCCTTGATCCTGACCCCTCCTACTTCAAAACCACAGCATTCCTTGTATTAACAGAAACTGTTCCTCTTATTTGTACATAGTTTTATTCACAGTTGCTGTACTTGCTGAAAAATCTCCACACTAGAAATCATGCATCATTCACTTCACTTTTAAATGAATAGAATCTGAAAATTAAAGGTGAATTATCATTGAGGTGAAGCGTTAGTGACCAGTGATCCAATCGCAGCAGTACAGACACAATTGCATAAAATTTTATGTGCATTAACATTATGAATGTTTGATGTAGAAAGCTGAGAAGCTAAATTTAATTCAGATATATTTGTATAATGCTTACTTAATAAGCATTAATATTGTTACTAATATTGACAGACATTTCCCAGTAACAAAACAGTTTTTATAAAAGTAGATTTAGATTTGGATATTATTCCTATTGCTGGAAATTATAGCTGTCATTTTGTTAAATTTGTTAAAGTAACCTTGAATAATGATTTGTGATTTCTGACCAGGTTTAAGAAAAAAGAAACAGTAATAACATTGCTTGTTATTGTTTGTATAAGCTGGTTACTGTTATAAAGTCATTGACATATTTAACCAATTTTACATTAACCTTGACAGCCAAAAAAAAAAAAGAAATTTTTCCTATTTTCAGTGACTCTCCAAGTAACTCTTTAATAAATCTCTGTGTAGATAAATGTAATAAAACATTGATGTAGACATCAATTTGACAGTTATTAGTGTACATTATCTCTAAACCCACATTTGATTGTAAATGCAAAGAGAACTGATTAAGTCAGTCATTACTCCAACAGCTGCCATTTTCCTCATGGCTTCACTTTTGTTTCAGTCAAATGGCTGCTGCACTGACCTCAGTATGAAAATCAAGGCTTATAGTTTCAGTTTCTACTGCTGAGGCTTCTCAAGACTAAAATAAAAAGACAAACAGAAAGTGAAAATTTCAGTCATATAACTGAACTTAAAGGCCATAACAAATAAACACACTATTAAGTAATATTAAACCATGTGCAGTATTGTTTTGATCTAAGCCTAAACACAAATGTGAACTGTGGGCCTACCTGCTGTCACCATTTTCCAGATCATCCTCATCAGGCCTTCCTGATTCATAACCTATTTAATAACAACATTTCATATATTAATCATTGATAAGAACATTTTAAATGTATTAGCTCAGTCTATACAGCTGCATTTGTTTCCAGTCACAGGGGTTGCACAAGTTACAGCACTTTAAGTGCCAGGTGCAAGCCCAGAAAAAGAGAGTCGCGTCAGAAAGGATAATTAGCTTAAAACCTGTTCCAGATAAACTATGCAGATAATCCACTCCAGCATTCCTTCATATGAGCAGCCGAAAAAGAGTAAGAGTGAGAGTGATAGTAAGAGAGAGAGAGAGAGAGAGTTTCCCATGTGTATCAGAACGACCCAGACTTTCTGTACTTTCCCACAAAATATGCTTTCAGATAAATCTAAATAGATTGTAACTCATATTAAACATCTGGCTGGAAAAGCGAAACAAATTATCCCCATGGAGAAACAATTCCAATGTGCAACTAACAGGCCCAGTTGAAACAGAAACAAAAAAGTCTTACAGAAAAGATGTTTAACCAAACACCACTTTTAAGAATAAAAAAAATCACACAATTTTAACATACTTAAAATAGGCTGGGCAGAAGGTCGTCTACCATCTATGAATAAATATAGGGCAAAATCATGATATCACTTCTGAATGACAAACCTATATTTATAAATAGCTTTAAAGGGGATGTTTAATGTTATTTCATGCATTCTGACTTATTTACACTATTGGATTCTCATGCTAAACATGACCAAAGTCTCAAAAAACGAGTTAGTCGTGCTGTGCCAAAGACACTCCTTCAGGCTTTGTATAAGTTTTTTTTTTATTTTATTTTTTATATGACATCATAAAGGGCAGAATTCCTTATATGGGCATTTCTCCCAGAAGAGCGCATACACACATCAACCAGAGCGAGAGCAAGAGCACGTCCATCATAGTTAATTTAAGTCCATAAAGTTTTTGTGCCTCTTTTAGTTATGTCCACGTCACAGCATGCAGATGATCGCTTCACAAAAGTTGCACTTGCTCGTGACTCTTTTCGGACACTTTTCGTAGAGAAGTGGTACAACTTTATCCGTCTTTTATAAATCTGATAAAACTAAAGACTCTTGGGAGATATGAAGGATTCAATACTACTCTATAGGTACTCAAGATTAACATGAGATTGGCAGAAACTGTGTTCATAAGTAAAGAATTGTAGAGAAGTGAAAAGATCACATCACAAAATCTAAGTCAAGAAACATAGAGAAGTGAAAAGATCACTTCACAAAACGTAGTTGACTGCAGTTTAACCAAAACAAACTCATGGCAGTCATACTGTGTCTAAATACATTTAGCAAATCATGATAAGGAAGTAAGACTGTGCTATTTGATGTCTTTCAGTAACACAAGCATTCCCTGATACAAGCACTGCTGAGGCTTGTTCTTTCTAAATTTAAGCATGGCCACACTTCCTCTTTGACAGCCATATAAGTAAGCAAATAAAAAGCCTGTGTTACAGAAATCCCTCCTGCGCACTTAAGTACTGAAATGTGTATGTAATATAAAATAAGAGTAAATATAAGTAGTTAGTTTGTTACCCTTAGAATGAATGTTAAAGGTATACTCACCTTTAGCTCTTCCTTTTCTGAAACACAACAGAGCAAACAGCAGGCCGACAATAAGCGATCCAATGACCATCACACCAGCGACAATGTTTGTTGTATTAGATCCGGAAGAATGCTCGTTAACATCACCTGGAAAAACAAAATACATACAATTCAGACCAGCACAGATTCTCCCTGACAGTGTTGTAAAAATATACTACTTACTACAAGATTATCTTCAGTACAACTGGCAGTTTTAGAACTTAGCAACCTGAGATACCTCTAGTAGACTATTGTGTTGCAGTGTCAGTCCTTTATTGCACTACTGTAAATTGCATTGCTAAGAAAAATATAGACTCCAATGATACCAGTGAAATTGTACAATATAATACAATACAATTCCAATCTCAGTGTGCTTTTTCTCAAAACTTTCATTTTGAGAATACATTTCTTCACACCCGAAATATAATTATGTAAACACTCCTTAAATGGTGCTACTGCCAACTCTGAGTTGGCATACGTCTAGACATAATAGTAGATCTTTTCAGCAGATCATCTTTGTTGCACAAACTGCTTGCTATGTAAAATAAGCACTAATAGAGATAATAAGAAAATTAAGCTTAATTACTTCTTGCAGATGTGATCTCCAGTGTGTTGTCTCCATCTTGTTCGTATTTGCTATTAAAGACGATGCATCTAAATGGTGCCAGGTCCAAGTTGATAGTCTTGAAAGCCAGTTTGCTAGACAAAGCCACAGATTTTACACCGCTGATGTCCTTGGGGGCTTTTGTCAGCTCTGAATTCACTGTCCAGTTGGTTCCAGAACGGTCAAACCAATGGATGAAGCCTTCTGGGTATCCGTCAGTAGCATTGCAGTAAAGGCTGACAGGTCCTCCATCTGTTACATGTTCAGGCCATGTGCTTGTGACGGGATTTTTGTACTTCGCTTTATTGAGAAAGAACAAAACAATGAGTACCAAGATTCTTGCAGGGCAGTCTGCTTGTATGTATTTTTAGTCATATGTATAGTTTTATATGTTAGTTTTATAGTTTTATATGACTAAAGAAATTGAATCTCACCTTCGACACTGATGCTAAGTTGTACTTCTTTATCACCACTGTTCGTTAAAACACGGTACACGTATTTGCCCTCATCAGAAAACATTGTGTTTGAGATTGTCAGAGATGGACCCGCTTTGAAGTTTTCAAGTCTAAAGCGTGGCTCTCCTGATCTTCTTGATTTTTCTTCAGTAAAACATGTCTTGTTCTGTTCAGCTTTTCTTAAAGAAACTGCAACCATGTTAATATTGCTGATGTCTTTGAAAACGCATTTGATAGTTGTGGTCTGAGCAAAAATTCCAACTGTAGGTAGACATTCCAATTCAAACAAATCTGTTGAACACAAAATTACAAACATAAAATTTGGATTGTGGTACTTCAGAGGAAGCAGAACAAATTTCATACAGTTTACATATTTGTAATTAAACAAATGGTCATGGTTTTATACAGGTAAAGTTCTGTTGACAGAATCTGTGACATGCTGTTGATTTACCACAGACAATAATTAACAGTATAATGCACTTTACTTGTATTGAGCCTGGAACATAAACTGCTGTAAGCACAACAGTCATAATCTCTAGTAACATGGGCACAAACATTATTGTGAAAATTATATTGTGTTCCTATTCCTTAAACCCAAAAGTTCCTTTTAACACTCAACAACAGCAAACGCAATTAATCTGTGTATTAAAGCATGTACCTGAATTGAGCCTCACAGCAGGGATGAAGAGAGAAACTACAAGCATAACCTTCACTGAAGACATGATTACTCTGCAATGAAAAGTAAAAAAATAGACTTAACAATAACGATTTGTGTGTGTGTGTGTGTGTGTGTGTGTGAGTGTGTGTAAAAGTTGTATAATGACAAGGGTATACAAGGAGAAGGTGACTTTTCAGGATATTACCCCATGTCCCCACTTTTCAAAACGCTTATAAATCACACAGAATGGAGTGTATTGAAAATCTGAAATAGCACAACGTTTCCTGTAAGGGGTAGGGTTAGGTTGGTGTAGGGCAATAGCAAATACAGTTTGTACAGTATAAAAACCATTACACCTATGGCATGTCCCCATTTTTCACAAAAACAACGTGTGTGTGTGTACTTGTTGAGATTGAACCCTATCTGTAAATTCCTATTGTAAAATTTTGGACTGGGTTTCAGGAAGCATGTACAATGATGTTTACAATAAAACCAAAAAATTAAAATTAAAATTAAAATTCACAGAGGGTAGACAACCTTCCATAAAATTACAGATTACCATCTTAGATTAGATGGTAGAAAATGTCCATAAGTAACTGATTAAAGTTGAAAAGATATAGAAAGATATATTCTTACTGCTGATAGTGATTTCAAAACAAACAAAAAAAAGGATCTGCAAATGTTTCTTTGTGAATTTACATCAATAGCCACATTAAATGAAACATTGCATTTACAGAATTGGTCATTCTCCATAAACTACGGTAGTCTGTTCTGCAGCTTCATTCTAAGTTTTGGCCATATTCTTTGTATTTTCTTAACACATTGTATGTTGTAACATATATAACATCCCAAAACCAAAAGTTGTATATAAAGCTGCCTTGATAATCCTATTGTTTCTTAGCAGAGAACGTTTTGTTTCCTTGTAGCTATAATTCTACTGTTTACAAAGTACTGACTTTATACCACTAAATGACAAATAAGAATAAACAATAGTTCACCGAGCCAGAGTTAAGCCAACTTGTTGAATTTTAGTGTGTTAAAGTGTACTGTTCTCATGAATATGTATTTAAACGCATGCGCACAAACAGGTTTTAGGATATACGTGAACAGTTCCGTGTTTGCATTGATAGAAATTATACCAAATATGTTAAGAGCCATTGCTCACGACAAATAAGCATAAGAGAGAGATACACTTCCTAATGTGCCCAAATCTGCCGCTGTCTTTTGGTTAGCATATTCTAAGCGGTATTTGACCTCATTGTTTATATCAGATTTTACGTAAGGTAAACCATTGCTTATAAAGAGTTCATGCTAACAAATATTAAAATATAACACAATCGGATTTAGACCAAAACAGTAGAGAAAACTTACTGTGTAAATGCTCTTCAAATGGACAAGGAGAGGGAAACACAACCGAACGAAGCATGAAGGACAGGCTTCGTGTAAAACTGAGCTGCTTTCACTTTCAATTTGAATGTTTTAACCACACCTATAGGCTGCTACATAAATTATAGCTACATAGTTTTACATGCAACCCTTTATTATTCCTTTTCAATTCGTTCTTAATAAAATACTGGCGCTATTTCCCCAAAAACACAAATTATATAACCTAGCTATATACAATAAAACCAAATAACAAGTATAATTTTGATGGCAAGTTGCATGGGGCTGTCAATGTTTATTCGTTTGAAGTTCAAAAAATAAGGAGACTTGCCTTAGCATTTTTATTATTAATTAACTCTAACAACTCTGCAATATCGCATAGGTTTTCTTTTCCCTTTACTGTCATCTAAAGGTCGCTTAGAATTAAAGAATTAACTTTTAAGGGTGCTATATAAAAATAAATGTATTATTATTATCATTATTATTATTAAAATATGAGCTATAATAATAATAATAATAATCAACTGAAATAATATATATATATATATATATATATTAAAAATGTAACTGTTAACTGCTTGTGCATATTTGTGCTATTGTTTTATTTTCTCATCTGTGTGGCCCTAGGATGACCCAGAGCTGTACTTTTTCACTAAATATGTTTTGAGTTAAAATCCGAATGATTGTAACAATCAAAAAGATTGCAATTCGTAGAAAACATCTGGCCGGAAGCGTGGGAAACTGGATAGAAAAAAAAAACACATTCCATGCAGCATCTATTCAAAGTCCTTTCAAACTGGCTGTTGAGCTGGGTGTAAAAAGTAATGTTATGTTATATTATATTATATAATGTTATAAATGAAGAGTCCAGATGCAAAAGGCTCTAAGTGCCATCTGAAATTTTCTTCTAAAATGAACATTTTTTCTAAGGTTCCTATATTTATGTTCAGTTATTTCACTTTAATGGCAATGAAAAGAACCTATTCATTGCCACTAAAGTTAAATTACTGAACCTACACATGAGAGCCTGAGAAAAATGCTCATTTTAGAAGAAAATTTCAGATGGAACTTAGAGGCTTTTGCATCTGAACTCTTCAAATATTGTTATATTGTCCTTATCTCCTTACTGAAGTAAACTACAAAACTCTATCTGATCTCAGAAAGCCTAACTTATTTTAGTAGATATAATTAGACTGATTTCTTCATAATATTGTGTACAAAAAGTGCATTGTGCCCAAAATATCTTTAGCACACACATATCTAGATTTTCCAGGTTTAAAAATGACTGATGATTGTAGCCTGGCTGTGACACATATTGCACTTTATTTAATAACTTTGTTTCCTCTTTTGACAGCCTGTAATACAGCCTTTTAACTTTTTTTTTTTTTTTTTAACTAACCTTAATTACATTTGATTGTGAACTGTAACTCCATTTTTCATTTCTGGACATATTAGGACAGTGCTTATACTAGAATACCAGAATTGAACATTGACAAACAAAGCCATAGATTTTCTTAGATTATCTTATAGCCATATAAGATCTTTAGCTTTTTTCATGATTGAATTAACAGCCCAAATAGTTTGATCGGTCAGCCAATGGATGGTACAGCAGCACTGTAAAGGTCAATCTGTTACTTTCAAGCTGTAAGTTTGTAATAGGATCTTTGTACTAGGTTTTAATTGAATGATTTTCAGCCACTCATTTTGAAAGCAAAACTAAGTCTTAAACAACTGACATTTGAATATGAATGTTGTATGAAACTGAAACATAAAGACATTATAAAATTGTCAATTGTTTTACTGTTAGTAGAAATAAAAGTGAAAATTCATTAAGAATGAATCGTGCCCACTGATACCACAGTTTACCGTCAGTGTGAATGTTTGCTTTTGTAAATAAGACCCATCTAAAGGATGTCTGTTCGGGCTGAAAATAATACAATACTCCATACAAATGCATAAGTCTGTATCAAATCAGATTAGACTGTTGCTGCACCCACTCCAGTTTTGTTCATAGCAAAACTGAAACATGTAGACATGGGTGGTTTTGGCTTTTTAACAACACCCATAAAATAAAAATGCCAGATATTAAAATTTTAGTTGGAAGTACTTCTATATGTGCTCTGTTTCCCTGCAAAAAGACAATCCATATGATATTTTACGGGGTTTTAGGGCACCCCCAACAATAAGCAAGCTATGAAATAATTTGACACAGAATAAATAATTGAGAGTATTTGCAGTGGAGGATTCATTCAAGACTTAAACATGAATCTCATTATGGTGTGCTATACGTTAAATGTTTAAAATCTTTATTTGTTGTTGTTGTTGTTGTCATCTTTCGCTTTTGTTAAAGACACTTTTAATCTTAATCTATTTATCTTGATATATATACAAATATAAAGGCATGCTTATAATGTTCTGCAATTAAAATTAAAACGTGGTCCTGAGGGATGCACAGGGAATCTACTGAAAGGAACACAGCCATACATTCAAAATAAAATTACTTGTAGGATTTACTTGATAAAATCTTCATAACATAGCATAGCACTAATACATTTTAAGCAGCCTGGTTTAAGTTTTACTGCTACTGCTCTGTATAATTTACCTGTTATTGTGAAGTGAAATACACTTACAAAGAAAATAAGTAACTTTAGCTTGGCTAGTAAAAGTTCAAGTATTTTTTACTTAATTGGCAATACTTTGATTTTACTCAATATAGCACTGAATTAATGTTACGTGTTTGCCCTTCTAGTTTCCTGTTTGCCCTTATTTGGTTTTGTTCAAATAATCATCGTTTATCATTCCCACCTGATTTGCATTTATTATCTTGTTTGCTCCTTTGTTCCTTTTCCTTTATAAGTCCTGAGTTTTCTTTAGTCCTTGTCTGAGCTTAATGTTGTTAAATGGAATAAGTGTGTTGAAGCGTATTAAAAAAAAAAAATCTGTTTCATTACTCCTTCGTCGTGCATCCCTTTTATCTACAACCACAACCGGTAGCAATTAAACCAAATGACCGTGATTTTAATGGTAAAAAACTGTGAAAAAGCTACGGTAAAAACCTGTTAAATAGTTAACGGTAAGTTCGCCTAATATATACGGTGAAATACTGCTTTTGGAAGTGAAAAAGAATGTAAAATTTACAGGGAAAAACCGTAAATTGACGTTCCCAGAATTCTCTGCGTTTCAAATTTTGTTTGAATTTGATGTATTTCTTTGAAATAACTAGGTTTCCCTTTCGAGGGAACTTCGAACTGTGTCCTTTAAGGGTCGCTATGGGGAACGCCGTCAGCGTGACCCGTGTCTGAAGCATATATACAAAAACACCACGGCTGTATCCGAAATCGCCCCCTATACGCTCATTCACTATTCCCTACATTAGTCCACTCATACAGTTCACTTGAAGGAGTGAATGAAAACGAGTGAGTGAATTCGGACACTCGGTGCACCGGAAGGACTGCCGCTTTTGCATAGTTTGCTTGCTGTTTAATAATCATTTGAAACAGGCAGCTCCAGTAGTAAGATTGAAGGATTTATCTTGAACTCTGTCATGGAAATTATGTATAAACCCTAATAGTCAATTTACAATTAATTTGTACCTTTGTTGTATTACGCCGTGGACGAGCGCTTCTAAAATTAATGAATGGATGATTCAGCTGCGGGCGCCATCTTTTGGCGAGACGCGGGAATTCATTCGGCGCGACTCTCACAGTACATTATGGGGATTCTCTAGCCGTTGAGTGTACATCGGTTGTACACTCATTTTTGCGGTGCATTGTGGGATTGAATGAGTGCAATCAAGAACATCCACTATGGTTTCGAATACCACTTAAAATGGCTGTCCACTCAAATAGTGCACTATTTGAGGGTATAGGGGACGATTTCGGATACAGCCCACATGTTGGCCAGCGACAGCCTATGACGACACTACCGGCAGGACCACAGTATAAAGGGGCGCCGGGAAAATACGTCATTCTCTTCTTCATCTTCATTGACTGTTTTGTTTGAAGCGTGTATTCTACAGGTAGGAAACGATTTTCTGCTATGGCGAGCACTAGCAAGGCGTTTAAGAGATGTGTGCGTCCGTGTCCTCGTTATTTGACACCTGATGACACACACGATCTTTGCGTCTTTTTGTTTGGGTGAGGAGCACGCACGCGATGTCCTCAAGGGGCAATCTGCGTGCACTGTGAGCTTTTTTCTATGAGAAAGCTCCCCTCTCGTCTGTCTCTCTTTTCGAGGAAGGAGGGACAGCTGTCTGCTTCCCGCGGCTCAAGACCCACTACTGCTGAGGCACGGAGGAGAATGAGCTCATGGGGCACGCAGGCGGAGCTGGCTCATGAGTTAGAGAGGGGGCTTTCCTTCTCGCGCTCGTCGGCCGCGAACGAGAGTGAGTCGCTGGATGATGATGATGTGATCTCTCTGACATCATCTGATCCAGCGGCTAGTGCTTGGCTGGGTTATGCCCAGGAAGAGCAGGAGATGTCTGAGGGTGAAGAAGTTGAGACTGAGCCCTCTCAATCCTCCTGCCCTGAGTATGACGAGCTGTTGGAGGTTATGGAACGTGCCAAGCGGGCCAAGATGGTGGCGCTTTCTGGCCATAGCCCCCCAGCTCGAGTGAGCCTTCCATTTCTTCCTGATCTCCATGCGGAGGTTGAGAGGGAATGGAAAAAGCCCTTTTCCTCTTGCGTTCATAGGTTTCAGCATACCAGTTATGCTAACATTGAGGGGATGCGTGAAAACCACTATGAGGGGATGCCCCCTGTGGAAGAGACGCTGGCCAGCTATCTCTCTGTGGGCGAGACATCCTCTCTCAAGGCTCCCTCCTTGCCATCTAGGCCCTTCAGGAAACATCTCACTTAAATGGCAGGGCATACGCAGCAACAGGTCAGGCTGTTGCTTCGTTGCACACGATGCCGGTGCTTCAGGCATACCAGGCTAATCTGTTGAAGGACCTGGATAAGTGTCAGGGCTTGTCACCTGATGAAGTTGCTGAGCTGCGCCGCACCATGGATTTGGCTCTCCGTGCAACTAAGCAGGCCGCCACTGCTACAGAATGGGCACGTCTATGGCGGCCATGGTGGTAACGGAGAGACATCTGTGGGTGAATCTGGCAGATGTTGGGAAGAAAGAGAAGGGCTTTCTTCTCGATGCACCAGTCTCGCCTTCCGAGCTTTTCGGTACCTCCGCCGAGACGGTGGTCGAGAAATTTAGGAAGGCGAAGGCTTCCAAGAAGGTCCAGGTCTGATCCCGAACAACACAGGGGTCCTGGCCCATCTCCATCTGGGGATCAGAGATGGGCACAGAAGGCTAGTGTCGTGACTCGTGCCCCTCCCCCGCCTGCGGGCAGGGCTAGAGGGAGGCGCGGGTCAAAGAGAGGTAGGCAAGACCTGAGGGAGGTGATCCAGACAAGGCGTTCTCAATGCTCTCGTCCGGACTAGAGTAAGAATTGAACATCTACTCCCTTCCCTCGGGGGGCCTGTCATCAGCCCTTATCTTCCCCTCTCTAATTCCCCTGCAACCACCATATTATTACACCTGACCGAGGTTGGGTGGGGACCAAAATAGAAACCTGCACTTTAAAATCATTGCAGTCTCCATGCTGAACTTATGATGTTTTGGTTAAGTTCTATGTTTCATAGAAACTACCTTACTGATGGTCTGGACCTGACTCTTCGGATTTCGCCTCCGGGACTGATCTCATGCGCAGGAACCATGGATGGGTGAGTACGAATCCAGTTCTACGGTTCACTGGTATTTATGTGTTCCACTCTTGCAACACTGCAGTTCCAGGACCTGCGGGTCTTTTTACTTCAGTTTCTATGGTTTGAGAAGGTGCATGGCTATCTGAGGATATCTATGTGCTAGCTTAGGGACTGCTCCCCTTCCAAGGGTTTTTAAGTAGCAATCTCCCTGAGCCCTTGCCTAGAGTGTGCGTCTCCCCTGTCTGAGTTTCCTCTCTTTCTGAGAGCTGAGTTCTCTGCTCCTTAGAGCTCTGTGATAGAACCCCCCACCCCCCCACTATTGAGGGTCACCTATGAGCATGCCGCCCCCTTCTGAGCGTCTGAGATCCCTCTCATGCTGAGAGTTGAGTTCTCTGCTCTCCAGAGCTATGTTGTTGGTCGAGCTAGCATCTCTACCCTCACCACTGAGGGTCACCTATGAGCATGCCGCTCCCATCTGAGCGTCTGAGATCCCTCTCATGCTGAGAGTTGAGTTCTCCGCTCTCCAGAACGGTGTTTCAAATCCATGTTATGGTAAGTGCGCACGCTAGTCTCTGTGCACTTTCTGAAAGCCACGTTGTGGTAAGATCGCACACCAAGTGTTTTGCGATCTTTCTAAAATCCTGTATGGTATGGGTTACACGCTGCGGCTGCGTGCCCTTTCTTTGAGTCGGTCAGGTCCCGGTTTTCACCTTGGGCCCCACTCTACCTATGTATCCCCAGTGATACTGACTTGCACAGGGTGTTGCTACCAAGGATCTGTTGAGGCAATTCCTTCAGCGAACTTATGCAGAGCAAGCAGTAGCCCCTGGGTGGCAGGCCAAGACCTAGTTACTATCCTAGGCGCTTTGGTCGTATCCCCTTAAAGGAATCTCTGCTTCTGATTCTGATTCTGGGGTATGCAGCTCAGGTTTTGGCCGAAGGGGATAATGTCACTGACAGCCGTCGAACCGTCCCAGGGGCAACTCCCTTAGCCGGGTAGAGTTGGTACTTAGTGCTTGCCTTTTGTGCTTGGCTTGCACACCCCTCAGCATGGTGGCATGGATATTCCGTTCCCCATAGCGATCCCTAGAGGACGCAGTTCGAAGTTCCCTTGAAAGGGAATGTCTCAGGTTACATATGTAACCATGGTTCCCTGAGTAGGGAACGAGACACTGCGTCCTCTAGGCTTGGTGCCATGCTTCAGACGAAGAAGTAAATGACGTATTTTCCCGGCACCCCTTTATACTGTGGTCGTGCTGGTAGTGTCGTCATAGGCTGTCACCGGCCAACATGTGGTGTTTTTGTATATATGCTTCAGACACAGGTCACACTGACAGCGTTCCCCATAGCGACCCCTAGAGGACGCAGTGTCTTGTTCTCTACTCAGGGAACTATGGTTACATATGTAACCTGAGACGTTCTTCTTAGTTTTTTCTTATCAGTTATGTTTATTAGGGTTGTATGTTACATCTAATGTTGTTAAATTAATGTGTATTGCATATTTCAGTTTAATGAGTCTCACCATGATGATGTTTAGTGCTTGTGTGAATGACACTGCACCTTCTATATTTGTTATTATTTAAAAGCTGCTTGTGATGGGCTTTGGTTCATGTGATTCATCACCTTCTGCATTTGGTGGTTATAAGTGTATTTAAAAGCTACAAAACAGATTTCAGTACTTCAATAGGTCGGTATATTAACATTACATCAGTTAATGAAATTACGGTATTTAACTGTAAATTTAAGTTAAAACCTAAAATGTTTCTACCGTATATTTTATGATAGAATTCCAGCAACCACAGCTGCCAGTTTTTTTTACCCGTAAATTTTACAGAATTGTTTTTTACAGTGAGCGCTTTAAAGTGTATGTGTTCTAAGCAAACATCTAAGCAAATAATACAATAGATATCATGTAGACGCCATATCTGCATAATCATTGTAGCAATGCGGCACTGACTCAAACACAGAGACTTCAATATTTGGTACACAATACACAATGACAATTTACTTCACCACAGAATCTTTTTTATCAGTATAAAGCAATGTGGTGACATGCTTAATTTAATAAAATAAAACAAGCTTATTTTTCTTGCTAAATATCCTTGCAATTAATGTTCAGTAAATTAAGCATTTATTTCACAGGGCACTTCCATAGCAGAAGAGACTGACAAATGGTTTATGCCTCTGTTTAATGCACTTTTGACACTCTCTATAGTATGTATTTGTTTCTTTGGACCAGTTCCTCACAAAGCCACGAGAATGTACTCTCACAGCTGCAAATTTACATTTGGGGGTGGACTGAGAAGGATTCATTCATTCCAAGAATTCTGAAGGCAAATTATGACATTTTCATATGGGGATTGACATTTGGGATTTGTGAACTTCTACACATAAACTTGCAGAATAATGATCTTTTCACTGATGTTATGTCCTCACTGGTTTTCACTCTTACTCTCCTGGGCTTCTAATCACTTCCATCCATCTTCATCCTGCCTTCTGCTTTGAGTGCTCTTGTTTGCCCTTTCTGGTGTTGATCACTGTGCTCTTGTTTATATTTTCCATGTTGTTTCATTGTATTTTTTTTTGTAAGTCCAGCAGCTGGGTTCATCATAACAACTTGTGTTTTACGCCTACCTGACAGAAGACTAGATCAACAAATTAAACCCAGCAGTATCTGAGTTCCAACAGTCCCCTGGTTTCTCATAACGTGTTTGCAAATTGACAAATGCCTTTATTCCATGGCAGTAAATAGAGGCAAAGTCTTAAAATAAGTGCTGTATAAAGCATACATTGGTTTTTAACCAGATTCTCAACCAACAATTGTTTTGTTTTTGTTTTTGCTCCCACTGTCTGGAAAAACTAAAAAACAACCACAGAACCACACAAACTACAAATATTATACCTGGCTAGGAAAAATGTCCTCAACATTTACAGGTGCTGGTCATATAATTAGAATATCATCAAAAAGTTGATTTATTTCACTAATTCCATTCAAAAAGTGAAACTTGTATATTATATTCATTCATTACACACAGACTGATATATTTCAAATGTTTATTTTTTATTTTATTTTGATGATTAGAGCTTACAGCTCATGAAAGTCAAAAATCAGTATCTCAAAATATTAGAATATTACTTAAGACCAATACAAAGAAAGGATTTTTAGAAATCTTGGCCAACTGAAAAGTATGAAAATGAAAAGTATGAGCATGTACAGCACTCAATACTTAGTTGGGGCTCCTTTTGCCTGAATTACTGCAGCAATGCGGCGTGGCATGGAGTCGATCAGTCTGTGGCACTGCTCAGGTGTTATGAGAGCCTAAGTTGCTCTGATAGTGGCCTTCAGCTCATCTGCATTGTTGGGTCTGGTGTCTCTCATCTTCCTCTTGACAATACCCCACAGATTCTCTATGGGGTTCAGGTCAGGCGAGTTTGCTGGCCAATCAAGCACAGTAACACTATGGTCATTGAACCAGCTTTTGGTACCTTTGGCAGTGTGGGCAGGTGCCAAGTCCTGCTGGAAAATGAAATCAGCATCTCCATAAAGCTTGTCAACAGAAGGAAGCATGAAGTGCTCTAAAATTTCCTGGTAGATGGCTGCGTTGACTGTGGACATCAGAAAACACAGTGGACCAACACCAGCAGATGACATGGCAGCCCAAATCATCACTGACTGTGGAAACTTCACACTGGACTTCAAGCAACATGGATTCTGTGCCTCTCCACTCTTCCTTCAGACTCTGGGACCTTGATTTCCAAATGAAATTTAAAATTGACTTTCATCTGAAAAGAGGACTTTGGACCACTGAGCAACAGTCCAGTTCTTTTTCTCCACAGCCCAGTTAAGATGCTTCTGACGTTGGCTCTGGTTCAGAATTGGCTTGGTAGCCCTTTTGCTGAAGACGTCTGAGCGTGGTGACTCTTGATGCACTGACTCCAGCTTCAGTTCTCTCCTTGTGAAGCTCTCCCAAGTGTTTGAATTGGCTTTGCTTGATTGTATTCTCAAGCTTGCGGTCATCCCTGTTGCTTGTGCACCTTTTCCTACCCAAATTCTTCCTTCCAGTCAACTTTGCATTTAATATGCTTTGATACAGCACTCTGTAAACAGCCACACCTTTCAGTAATGACCTTCTGTGACTTACCCTCTTTATGGAGGGTGTCAATGTTCGTCTTCTGGATCATTGCCAAGTCAGCAGTCTTCCCCATTATTGTGGTTTCAAAGAACAAGAGATACCCAGAATTTATATTGTACACTGTAAAAAATTTTCCTGTAAAAAAACGGTAATGTGCTGGCAGCAGAGTCGCCAGCAATCTACTGTAATTTTACAGTATTCGTACTGTGAAATTATTTTACAGTTTATTACCATAAGAATTAAATACAGTATAATTGTTTTTTTTTTAATTTACAGTAAAATACTGGCAGCAGAGTCGCCAGCAATCTACTGTAATTCTACAGTATTCATACTGTAAATTATTTAACAGCTTTTTTCTGTAATAATTAAATGCAGTACATTTCTGTGATTATTTCAATTTACAACATCATTATGGTTACTTTTAATTCACTCTTTATTGTACAAAGGCATAAAATGGATAGAAATAATTGGACTGGAGATTCATTACTTAATTTATTTCAAATTTTTTTAAAATATATTTTTAAATCTAATGCTATTTTATGCCTTTGTAAAGAGTGAATTTAAAGTAACCAATGATGTTGTAATTAGATTTTTCAGTCGAACATTATTGTTCTGTGGGCTACACACATCTACTTAAAATACATTATATTGAAAGATCTAAAAAAGCAAACACTTAAAGGATATATATATATATATATATATCAAAATAAAGTTTTATTTAGAAGAGCAGTCAACAATTTAACAAGGATTCAAAACTAAAAAAGGTAAAAAAAACAGAAGAAAACAGATTTTGGCTAACAAAAAAAAAAAAAAAACGTATAAATAAAAACAAATGGCAATAAAAAATAAATAACAGACACAAACATAAAATAAGTTCCAAACATGACAACCTGAGGTCAAACACATTAAACATTTAACATGTTTTGAACATTTTTGGATCTGCACTAACATGCAACAAATTTTGTGAAACATTTTAGTGAAAAAAAACATTTGTTCAGGGTTTTTTCAGCACTTTTTTAAACATTCCAGTGAGGAGGCTCGTGTACCTTTTGAAAGAGTTCTAGTCCTAGGTGAATGACTTTGTCATTTTACACCCACTTAACCATGACGACCTGGCTGCATGTTGTCTCCTGAGGTATTCCAACTGGTACCCCTGTAAAACATCAGCAAACAAAATATTTTATCAAAATAACTCTAGAATTGTCAATGTAGAACACAACATAACAAGGAGATTGCTGATAGTGTTGACTAACAAAACGCTTCCTGCATGTCTCAAGTCAACTCATTTTTCCATAACACTGACTATTTTTCTTTTTTTTTACACATTTCTACTGTTCAGATTCACTGAATGGTCCATGTTTATATTACAGCACAAAATTATTCCTAAGATGTTGCCTTTTGTATAGATGGTAATGAAACTGAATAACTAACACCCAGACAAATGTTCAGCTACAAAAGAATCAACTGTTGTTGGTCTAATTCAGTGGTTCTCAAACCTGTCCTAGAGTACCCCAGCACTGCACATTTTGTATGTCTCCCTATATCTGACACACTTCAGGTCTTGCATTCTCTACTAATGAGCTGATGAGTTGAATCAGGTGTGATAGATTAGGGAGACATGCAAAATGTGCAGGGCTGGTGGTTCTCCAGGACAGATTTGAGAACCACTGGTCTATTGATTTGATAGCATTTAATTTTTTTGATTTTCATTCCTTTACTCTCCTGAAACATTTTTTAAAGGTTGTATTGCTTTTGTTCTTTTTAGCACACTTTTACTTTTTTAAATGAACTTTGTGGTTTAATGTGGAAACATCAGTCTGTCAAAACAACACAGACAGAAACAAGAGGAGAGCTCACTGACCTATATGAAGTCCCACTGAAAGTCGATTAGGTTCTTCAATAGTGTGGAGACATGTGCATTCACTGTGGAGAATTTTTTCGGGACAACCTTTCCCCGGGTGGCCTTTGTGCCTTTTTCGGGATTGATGCCAATGAAGCACCTGCAATTACAAGCGTCAGAGACTGAATGAAAAACTATAAGGGACACCTTGTAAGCTTAAAAGGGTAGTTTGGGTTTTGCACATTATGTTAATAACTAGTACTGACATCATGAGGTATTTTGTCAAATTTTGCTGCCTGTTTTTCAATATCTTGGAAGTAATTTACTTGTTAAAAATTACAAGTGTATTACTATGCACAGGAGACAGTATTATGCCTCTATTCAAGCTTATAAGCAGTGTGATTTGAAAATCAGCTCCACTGCAGTAATAATCTAGCATAAAAAATAAATAAATATAAATAAAGATGCAGTGAGATCAGACAAAGGCATAAAGCAGCTCATGTATTTCATTTGTATTGTTCTTTTAACGTTTTTGTTGTGTTGTGGCTTGCAAAGTTTTTGTTATCTGACCCCCTGTTCTGCTACTCATTTTTGCCCAGCAATTACCTAGCTGGCAGGGAGATTTTTGATCACAAGCCTGACATTAACTAAGGCAGGCCTGTGATCAGAAATCTCCTAGTCAGCGGGTTAAATGTTGGGCAAACAAATAGTAGCAGAACATGGGGTCAGGTAACAAAAACTTTGCAAGCCACAATAAGCAACATAAGATGATTTTTAACATAAGATGGTATCGCTCACAGGTATTTACTCAAAATAGGAAATACCATCTTGGTATAAATGCAAACTATCCCTTTAGGCAAAGTAATGGTTTCTGGTGATGCAGGTTTTAGCAATTATAACTCAAGAAAAGCTATAATGACGAAAAGGAAATTCAAGCAGTCTCACCTCTAAATGAATTCCAGAGTACAGGCTGCTTCTTCTTGATATTGGAGGTTAAGCATATAGTATATTGCAAATACAGCAGCAAGTCCCATCAAAAAGGTTGATGTGATGCCTTCAGATATGACACGACCCTCAAGCGTGATCATCCAGCGCCCAAAAGTGACTTGCCCAGTTCCACCTGAAAATTCAAGTAATAGCAACATGCATCTCACCTTGCATAAACATCTGTACATTCAAAGAAAAATAGAAATGTAATATGTCAATCAATTAAATGTATACCAAGTAGAATCAGGCGAGGACTTGCGGGTACAGTCAGGGTTGTCTCAACGTCAGCTGCAGTGGCACACACCTGTAGGGAACAGACATTTTTAAAGAGGTTTTTAAAGGGTTAGTTCACCCAAAAATGAAATTTCAGTCATTAATTACTCACTCTCATGTCGTTCCATACCCATAAGACCTTCGTTCATCTTCGGAACACAAATTAAGATATTTTTGATGAAATCTGAGAGGTATCTGAACCGCACATAGGCAGCAAAGTCATTGCACTTTTAAAGGCCCAGAAAGTTAGTAAAGACATAGTTAAAATTGTCAGCGTGACTACAGTGGTTCAGCTTTAATGTTATGAAGCGACAAGAATACTTTTGTGCGCAAAAACAAAACGGCGTTCTGGCGTTAAAATACGTCAGAAAAAGACAAGTATAATGGCTGATTTTGGTTACAACCCGTATCAATCTTTGCACCTAAATTTCTAATCGCAAATCAAGTTATCAAAATATATGTTTTTGCTGTGGATATTAAACACTAAAACTATTCTCATTTTAAACATATGTCACCTTTAAACTAACTTTAAATAATCGACATTTCATACATCAAGTTTGTTTAGTGATTTTCTGTGGAATTTGAAGACATTAACAATGAGCAACAGATTGTTAACTGGCCAGTTTTCAACAACGACGTCTTAGTTTAGAGATGATCTAAAACAAACTTGATAAAACCTGGTGACTAAAATGCGTGTATATGTTTGAATTATTCACACATTTTAGCGTGAAGAGACGCTTTACAACCTCGTGACTGTAAATGTGTGTAAATATGTATGAAATGTTCACATTTCAGCACTGAAGGGCCATTTTAAAACCATACACTCACTAGCTCGACAGCTTGCTGAGCATCGATGTCATAACATTACTTCTGGTAATAATACCTGAATAAAATACTGGTGAGGAATATAAGAAAATGCTTTTAATTACCGTGTAGGTACAGATGCAGATGCAGGTCAGTGCAGTTGAAGGACTTCGGATGGCGAATGGCGATGTAAAGCAGATGTCCTTCGAACTTTCCTCTTCGTGAAAAAAGTGCTTTACAAATGACGTTTGTAAAAAAATGTCATCACAAGTAGGCTACCTGACTGAAAATTATTTTGGATGCTAGAAAATTGCAAATTAACCAAACTGACAAAACATAACGCACTTTGACCAAACTTGTACTCGCAGTTGTACACCCAATTAAAAAAAAAATATATATATATAAAAATACTGCATTGTACTGTATTTAACACAGCCCATAAAGCACTGCAAACAGCAAAAAAACGTATTACTTAAATACAGTAGAGTACTGTTAAAAATTGGCTGTAAATTAACAGCAATTTCTTAAACTGAAAAATATTGCCCATAATGCATTGTTTTCTACAGAACATTACTGTTTTAATGGAAAACAGTATGTTACTGTCAGATTTTGGCTGTTTTTTTACAACAATTTTTTACAGTGTAGGGATGGTCATTTATTCAAACTCAAATGTAAATATTCTAATATTTTGAGATACTGATTTTTGACTTTCATGAGCTGTAAGCTCTAATCATCAAAATTAAAAGAAATAAACATTTGAAATATATCAGTCTGTGTGTAATGAATGAATATAATATACAAGTTTCACTTTTTGAATGGAATTAGTGAAATAAATCAACTTTTTGATGATTTTCTAATTATATGACCAGCACCTGTATAAAAAGGGACTCAAAATGGGGGGATGGGGGGGATCATTTAAAAAAAAAAAAGACACATACGTCATCTCATTTATAAATTAACTTTTTACATTCCCTCTCAGTGGAATCAGCTCTATCCTTTGGAGTGGACGCTCGAATCAAATAATCTATTCTTTTGAAACTGTCTCTCAGCCTTATAATTACTCCAAAAATACATTTACAAAAATTGCTCAGTGTTCCAGTCAGATGGAAAGCAAAACTGAGCCTTGAAGATGAACATTTTAGTAACATGAGGATGTAACTAAAACATAACTACAAAGATAACGTCAGAGACTAAATCTTGCATAAAGTGGGGTGTAAACTAGCTTTTCCTGTTTAACTGTAATGCAACCTGACACTATTTATTAACTTAAGGTTGTTGTAAAGATATTTTTGATAAGCCATCTGGTAACATGTCTGAACAGCAGTTCCTACTGTAGGTTGACATTCAAGCTTGCAAATGTTAGGCCCTAGTAACCATTCAAAGCTGGATTTTTGTTCTTTAGTGAAGAGGGAACATATGCTTTAAATAATCTTAAGTTATTTTTGACAGTATGTTTAAATGCAAACATAAATGTGCCTGTTTCTGTTAATTAATTTGAACAGCAATATGATTATAATATGAGCCTGTATATCTCAAACATAGGCTCAGCAACCCTTACAGATACATGGCGACACTTGAAGAGTCCACCAATTATTAAAAGGTGAAAATATACATTAAAACAATTTAGATTTAATCAAACTAGATTTAATCTAACTTTCAGCTAAATGTTCCATTTGTCATGGTTATGTTTCATCTCTGGATTATGCATTACTTTTATTTTAAAGTTTAGTTTCGTTATTACAGAGGTTTTTGTTGATAGTGTTTAAATTTTTTCTTGTTCTCCCAGTTTGGCCTCATGTTACAAGTCTTAACACAAGGCAAGAAGAAAAGGCAAAGAAAAGGCTCATAGGCAGGGGCTGTTTCTTTGTCCTTTTGTAAGTGTTGAAACTACATGGTTCCCAATGCATAATAAAAGTGCACTTGTACTTGCAATATTAGGGCCTATAAAATATATTTGCTTATAATTAATATTAATTAAATAAATGGTCACTTAGGTGTAGCTACATAAAGAGCGTACACTTTCATGATTGTTTCTTAAAGTACACTTTGTCAATTTCATAATGTCAATTTAAGGGTGTTTTCACATATAGTTTGTTGTATAAGAACTATAAGTAACTGTAATTTAATTACATATTTTTCTCAGTAACTGTAACTGATTACAGTTACTTTTATTTTGTAATTAAATTACGTAATTCCGTTACATGTAACTAGTTACTTCCCAACACTGCTCGTCTCGTCTCGTGAACTAAATGTCTCATCTCGCAGTGAGGATTCTAAATTAAACACCTCTGATTTCGTCTCATGGTGACGAAACCCGATCAAAATCAACCCACCTTCTTGAACCTAAAACCTCAGTGTGCCCAGACTAAACACACACACAGAACATTCTGGACCTTTGTCATCTTCTGGACCTTGTGATGATGACTGCCTCTGTGTGCTTTTCCAAACAAGCCTCAATGACTGCGCTAGGGACACTTGGAGTATGTGGAGTGGGTACTCCTCCACAACAATTCCCCCTTTACCATTTGTGAGAGTGAGGAGCAAGTTAGCGCTCCAGCCACTACTACCAGAACCGCAACAGCAAAGTTTGAGCCCACCGCAGACCATGAGACTGAGCCTGCCACGATACGTGAGCCAGAGCCAACAACAGAGATTCTGTGTTTCTGCCCAGCCCTGAATCTCCTTTGTGTCTGCTAGTTCTGCCTAGTCCTGAATCTCCTGTGTCTCTGCTGGTTCCAGCCAGTACAAAGTCTGTGTCGTCGTTGATGCTTCCGCCCAGACTCCCTCTCCCGCCTCCTTTTCCAAAACCACCCAGTCTTTTGGCTCTGCCTCCAATGGTTCCCTCTGGCTCATCGGCTCCTCCTCTATGTTCGCCCCTTTGCGATGTGGATGAGCCTCAGATCTTCTTGTCTCCATCGCTGTCCTGGGGTGTCAATCCCATGGCTCCATCTCAGTCCTCCGAGCCCTGGACTCCACACCTCCAACACCTCAGCCTTCTGACCCTTCAGCACCTCATTGACTTTACACTCCGGCTTCACCTTTGTCAGTCGTTGACCTGCCTCCACTATGGTCTCCACCAACTCCTCTGGACATCTCATTCCTCCATCCCTCTGGCTCTGTCAGGCTTATCCTTACCTCCAGCTCCTCATTGGTCCTCACTCCCTCTGTCTCCACCCTGTCTGCCAAGCCCCCATCTCCACCATGGTGCTCCAGGCCTTCACCGTCACCCTGGGTGTCTGACTCCTTGGGTTCGCCTGGGTCTCCACCGCCTTTGGCTCCATCTCAGTCCATAGTCTCCTTGATTTCGCCTGGCAAGGCTCCACCATGGCTCCTCCCTCCCTTGAGTCGGGAATAAATATTTTTCTTAGGATTGTTCTTAAGACAAAATCTAAGAAGAATTTAAATTCTAGAAAAGAATCTTCTTAAAAATCATTGTAAATAACTTCTTAAAGTTAGGATAGCCCCAGACAAGAGACTGCCTTTCCGGCGGTTGCCGCCGGACATAGGCATAGCGCATGAACGTGTGAGTCTCGCGAAAACCAACGTTTGTTTACAGGAGCAAGGAAGCAAAGTTTGTGCATTATATGCACGTCAAACACAGGGAGTGAATGTACAGTGCTCTTCTAACCCTCAATACCACAACTGAGGTGCCCTTGAGCAAGGCACCGAACCCCCGACTGCTCCCTGGGCGCTGCAGCATAAATGGCTGTCCACTGCTCTGGGTGTGTATTCGCGGTTTGTGTGTTCAATGCTGCATGTGTATGTGAGACCAGGCTCAAAAAATATTCTTGTATTCTCATATAACATTACGTTTGAACCACTGATGTCACATGGACTATTTTAACGATGTCCTTACTACATTTCTGGACCTTGAACCCGGTAGTTCCATTGCGGTCTATGCAAGGTCAGAAAGCTCTCAGAATTCATCAAAAATATCGAAATTTGTGTTCCGAAGATGAACGTAGGTCTTATGGGTTTGGAAAGACATAAGGGTGAGTAATTAATGGCAGAATTTTCATTTTGGGTTAACTATCCCTTTAAGCTATGGAAATAGACCTCATGACAGAGAGGGCATCGGCCACCTCCGACAGCATCGGCCATTCAAAACACTGGGTCTGAAAGGTGCCAAAATGCAAATCCCTCCTAAGATTAAGGGATTGTAAGGAGAAACAAAGAAGTTCTGAAAGAAGTGAATGTGGGGAGTTTGGAAACAGCAACAGAAACGACGACCAAACTTAGTGCCCCCAATCTTCTGCAACAACTTCAGAACCTACACCTTCAAGGCTCCTCCTGCTGCGGGTTCTAGACCAAGGACCTTCTTGGAGCTCAGAAGTTCATCGTTCACGACTGTGAAACGGATCCCACTCCTTTCTTCACTGTGACGTGGCCCAGATGCACAAGTGGAAGACATCTTTGATTTATAAGACATCTCCATGATTTGTTTATTGAATCTAGGATATGGTTTACCTTATTACTTTCCAATAACTACTAAATGGTTTCAGAGAAAACATTTCAAGTGACTCAAAAAGTTCGGGCGCCAGACAGGAATAAGCCTGTCAAAAAGGAATTTAACCCAGATAGCCTTGAAAAAGCCACCGGTTACATACAATACACACAACTGCAAGGAATAAAAATGAATGGATAAAGTGCAAAAGATGGATAAATGCAAGTGTTTGATTTGGATGTTACTATTGGCATTATCTTATGAAAAGACGGATACAACAGGAAGCATAATAAAATTCTTTACCACACCAACTGAACCGCACCCAACCAAAATACACACACATGCGCTCAAGCATCCTCCCGTACTCTGAAAACCTGGACAGGGACTGGTTTCCGATTTACAAACGACTGACAATGCATTAAAGAAGCTGTAGCCTATTAATTACTCATCAATTATGTCATTAATTATGGGTTTCCGTTTGGGGATGCTGCAGTCAATTGAGGCCGTGTCACAAAGCCTTGCGAGTTGCCTGCCTAGACAGCATTTTGGAGCATTATAATACACATCGAGCTGACTTGAAAAGCGACAGTGATGCCTCAAAAATGCAGCACGCGCTTCTGGCATCCCCCAAAAAGATGTCTAGATAGCTAGCTAACCAGATTTTCAGACACTGCCGGAGGGATGCACATGTTAGTACAATAGAACAGGCATTTTATAAACCAGAAAATGCTGCTTTGATGGGCTTTTAAAATCCAACAAACTTTTTCCTTTAAGCTAGTGCCTACCATTTTTATTCCGAAATGCAGTGTTTGTACCCAAGATGGTGTTCATTTCTCATCAGCATCGCCACCCGTTTTTACGCCAATATCGTTTAGCTAGAGAGTAATTTCGTCTTTTGTCAGAAATATTACATTTCAGATAACGTATTTAGACATCACAACGGTTAAATAATTGGCCGGTTTACTACAGCCTAAAGCGCTTGAGCATTATCTTCCTATAGACATCTATCAGCACCTGGAGCTGCTCCTCGCGGTCGGGTCCATGCCTTGGTAAGTGGTGGTGGTCGTCATCTTGAACACTCAAAGCTTCTGTTCGCGGCTTTCCCAAACTATATTCGACAGATTATTGTCATCAAGCCACAAAGAGCGTCTCCTGCTCAGGTCATCAGTCTCTTGGTGCTGAATCTGCGCTCCTGTACACGCCCATTAGACGCGATTAGTGCTGCACTTCTGCAGATCCGCCACTGAGGCGGCGCCAGACAGCAAACTGTCTTTGTGAAAAGTTTAGAAGATTCTAGTTTAGATTCTAAACTACTTTAGATAACTACACTGGAGTCCTTCACTTGTCGACAGGTTTTATTCTAAACTTTAGAATAAAACCTGCAGAGGTGTAAGATAGGCTACTTTTACTTGATTGCTGTACTTAAGTATTATTTTGGGGGATTTTTACTTTATTCGTACAATTTAAACTGACTACTTGTCCTTTTCCTTGATTACATTTCTGAAGGAAAAAACAGTACTTTTTACTCCTTACAATTTTATTTCAACTTAAAAAGTACATTACATTTTTATTTTATCTTATACACATTAAATATGGGAAACGGAAGCTCAAACGCGCGTGCTTGACGTGAGAACCAATGTCTGGTCTGGATTCAAAAGCTCACCATCAAATCTGAGGAAGCATGTTGAGGTAGCAAAGTTGCGTTTTCCCCCTAAAAAATGTATTCATTCTTTATTTTGATAGAGCCATTAGTTGTGTAATATATTGGCTGAATGCACAAGACTGAGTGCAAATAAAATCAGTCGTAAAAAGTTAAATATAATTAATATTTTTGGTGAAATTATGTTTTTTAAACTAAATGTTACAAATCTCCAAAAAAAAGTGAATAAGTGAACATCGTATGTTTGCTTAATTGTAATTCATGTTTAGTGAAGTTCTTACCAGATAGGTTGTATTAATAATATATCATTATATAACACATTGAGTAGGAATTTGGACTTTCAATGAATATTTTTTTAAATCTTTAATAATTACATGATTTAATTCATATTAGTCGCAAATAATTATGTAGCAATATTTGCTGAGAAAAAGCCCCCACAAAAATGCCCCAAATAAACAATTAAAAGATTCATTATCATTTTAGACAGTGATGTAGACAACACAAAGTGGGCTTTAAAAACGTTAATGTTGTATGTTTTGATTCTATGACTCTCCTCGTTAATTCAACCCATTCTTGCATTCTGTCGGGAATATGTTTCTAACCTCTGCATCACATTGTTATTAAAAGTGATAGTTCACCCAAAAATTAAGATTCTCATGTCGTCCCATATGTTAATGACTTTCTTTCTTCAGATGAACACAAGCAAAGATTTTTAGTCCGTAATGCAAGGGGACAGGACCACTTCAGAAACCACACAAAGTAAACACGACGGTCAAGTTTAAAATGTTAGTATTTGTAATTTTCATTGTTTCACTTTAGACGACACTGATTCATTAACAGGGGTTGTATGAGTTACTGTCATATTCACTTTGTGTAGTTCTTGAAGTGTCATTTTTGGACGTCTTATTTTTTTTAATACTTGAGTACAATTTTAAGTTGTACTTTTTTACTTTTACTCAAGCATGTTTTTGGCCAGATACTTGTACTTTTAATTGAGTAAAATTTTCACTCAGTATCTTTACTTTCACTTGAGTAAAATGTTTGAGTACTTTTTACACCTCTGAAAACCTGTCGACAACTGAAGGACTCATACAAAACTATACAAAATGTGCAAACATTCACTATTGCTCAAGATGGCAAACACGATCATGGTATTTATTCTATCTTCTGGGTAATATTGAAGTATTTAATGCAGAATCAAACTCTGCTGGGAAGAGAAAAAAAGAAGTCAAACAATATGCCGTACCTGGAGGATTTTTTCCTGAAGAGCAGCGAGCGATTTAAACTGCTCAGGACAAACACGACACTCATGAACAACCATAAAAAAAAACAAGTTATTGATCATATATGTAATAATAAAATCATAATTTTTTTTTCAAATATTATAACTTAAATGTATATATTTAATATAACACACATATACAGTATATATATATATAATTTTTTTTTTTTGTGTCAGCTTTAGTGCAACACTAAATCAATATTTCTTTTTTCATGCGGCCTTGTTTTGTTACATTTTTTGGATTCTGCAAGGTGTTTGTAAACCACAACTGCTGTTAGTTCTATTAAGAGAAATAATAAAGGAGTTATAAAAACGATTATGATTAAAAGCAAAAAAAAGATCCACCTCAAGTGGTTTTGTAAAACGTTTTTATTCCAACACAAAATCTTATCAACATTTCAATTCACAACACAAGTTACTGAATAAAATTGGCCTGAGTACAAAAGAGAAATACATCAACATATATAAAATATATATAAAAAGCCCAATGGCTCTGAGCAAACAAAACAGTACTTTAGCACTGACACGGACCAAAATTCTATCTACCAAACCAAAAAAAAGATCTGATCACTGAGCATTTTAGTCTTGACACTCTTAGGACCACATCTGATGAAATACATTAATATGTTTACAACACCATTCATCTGATTTGCAAGAGCTGATGGGCATTTTAGGCAAGCTTTTGGCAATGAGGGAGGTCAGCCTTAATTTATAGAGAAAAAACAAAACAGGAAATGGGGAGGACTGTGATGATGGAGGGCAGAGGTAGTTGTTATTTACATCAGGCCCCCTGTCTGTTGCTGAAATACATCAATTGTATCCTCATCCTCCATTTCCAACTGGAAATAAAAATTAAAAAAAGAAATCAAACTTTATATGCTTATATGCTTAAAGGATGGTGACATTCAGAACTGGTCATATCAGTAAACTCTACCTGAGCTGGAGTGTCAGTCTCATTAATTGGCTGCCCATCAAACCGGAACCGAATTTGCCGTATTGTTAGCCCCTGTTCAAAACAGAGAAAATGTGGACCTGAGAGTTAAGTGAAGTGTAAACCATAGCATTACCTCCAGCATGTCTTCCAAAATGCAGTCAGTGACGCCTCAACAATTCATGTATTGTATGGCTTTGGAATGACAGAGCCTGCTTTTAACGTTAAATACGTCTTACCTTGCTCCTGTAAAGCTATAGCATCCTGCAGACTTCAGTTCCAACCCTGCTCTAACACACCTGCCTGTAATAATCAAGGAACCCTGAACACCTTTAGCTGGTTCAGGAGCCTCATTTATAAAATGTTGCGCAGAAACCATCCTAAATTTTATCTTACGATCATTTCTTAGATTTGCGTACGATCGATTCATAGAACGAACGTACGAACAGAAATCGCGCGTACGCCTCTCTTTCAGATGTGAAATCTATGAATCGCAAATGATCTTAAACTTGCGCGCAATTGACTGGTTTCAACTCTCTGCCTTGTAAACGACTCCTAATTAATGTCATTAACATATAAAACCTCACCAATCATCATAATTTAGAACAGCGAGCTGCAAGAACAGCTTACATTTTCAAAAACCTGCAGTACTCCGACAATAAAAAGTGCGTACGTCTGCTCAGACCCTGACGTGACGCTAAGCACTTTTCCACGTCAAAGACAGTTTTTATAAATATGAGCGCTGGCGTGGATTAGGGCTGCACGATATATTGCATATATTCAAATGGAGCGCCATTTAATACACAGAGCCGTAGTTCACTGACAGTGAACTGCGGCTCTGTGTATTAAATGCACCTCCATTTGAAAACAGGTGACGGAGATTTACCGCTAATCATGGAACTGGCTTTACTGACGAGATGCGCATGACAATCGCATGCAATATATCGTGCAGCCCTAGAGTGGATTTAAGCATACGCACACTCAAGATCAAATCTGAGCGTACGCACGCTTTATAAATGAGGCCCCAGGTGTGTTTGATTGGGGTTGAACTGAAATCTGCAGGACGAAAGCTATCCAGGAGCAGGGTTGGAGATCCCCGTCTTAAAAACTCTCAAACTTGGACAGATCTTGAATGCTTCTGAATTTACATTTATGCCAAATTGCCAACTATTTTCAATAATTCACCTTTTCTTTCTCCATACTTATAACTGATGACCTTCAACATTTTACCACAACGGATGAAGACAACTTCCTGTACTAAGCTCAAGAAGAAGTTTTCACATATACACTTCCTGTTTTCTTGCAACCTACCAACCTTTTCTATAGATATAGATATATGCTACCAGTTTTTCTTTTTCTTTGTTTAACCACAGTGTAATGGTGTTGATGTTTAAAGAAACCTCATCTCAGCTCAGGGTGGTCGTAGCTTCTTAGAACACATATTTTGCACATTATTGTTCCTAATGCTGAGTTCACACTGCAGGATTTTCAAAGTCATCGGATCACCGTTGTTTTCACACTGCACGACTATCTGGGGTAGCAGTCAGTTGCTGCTGTGTTCACATTGCATCGGTGACAAGAGGTTACACACTGCATGACTTTACAATAGGAAGAATCGCCTACAACTGTCTGATCCGAAACCTATGGGTAGGTTTAAGGGTGGGTTTAGATGTAAGGGACGGCTCACCAGTGTAATTATAAATGTAATTACAGAAATTAATTACGGATGTAATTACATATAGGTATTTTTAAAAAATATAAGTACAATGTAAAAACATGTATGTACACAATACGTGCATTGTACCAAATGATTAATTTAAATGTAAGTACATATTAGTTAAGGCCACCTAATATAAAGTGGGACCCGGGCATTTGTTGGCGATTTCGCAAAACCTGTTGGCAAGTGAAAACTTGGGCTAAAATCATGCAGTGTGAACTTGGCATTACACTTAAAACTGAAGTCGTTATAAATGATCAAGTCTGTAAATCGATAGTAAATTGAGTAAATTGAGAGCTAAGTCCAGCTGAAATCTGGTGGAGATCCTACATTGTTCATGCATTTTGAAAAATGAACAGATGTAACACAAAGCAGGCTTTCCAGAGATGTATATTAGCCCTAAACTCTGGGACTTAAGGTACATTTCTTGTTGCTTAGTTTTACGTGCTACAGAGATGAGTTTTTCTTCAAAGGATCTAGGACCACTCTGAGCTTTTGAGGTTTCTGCAAACATCTATAGAACCAAAATTTGTTGTGCAATGAAGCCCTACTAGGAGTCATGAGAAAGGGCCTCATCTTTTGTATGAGTCTCATAATTCAGAATTAACTATAACTAAAGTTCAATCATAAAAATTCAGATTAGTTTTAGCATGTTAAAGGATTTGAGTGTTCATGCATTTGGTGCACTTGCAGGGCTCGAAAAATCGCTAGCCTGACGTCCCGGGGCTATTGTGTTTTCCAGTCAGGCTACCAAAATGTATCACTGCCTGCCCGACGGGCTCCTTAAATACAGATCTCCCGCGGGTCCTTATAAACTCTGAAAGTGAGTTGTATCAAACTTAAGGCCATAAAAAGTTTTAAATACGTTAAATGGTATAAGAAATGTCTTAATTATAATTTCTAGACGTCTTACAGTTGGGGACGGAAAGACATGAGTCGCGATACGGCGCGGATGTCTTTATGTGAATGTATCTGAAGGGAACCGACTGTCCTCAGAAACGTGTCGTTGGCATTTTAATTTCATATTACCTATAATTCCTGATAAAGCAGCGTTTACGAGCGCGGAGCTGCTTTGTGTACAGCGTTTCCAGGGAAACCGCAATATTTCAGCACTCCTAAAGCGCCACCTCGTGGCAAAGAATGAATTTGCATTTCTAATAAGCCTTTCTTGCTGTTTATGGTCAGATCAATGCAAATATCAACTTTTTACGCAGCAAACACATAGAGTTGTAAATGAGAAAGAAGTTATGCCTTCTAAAAATTTAAACAATTAAGACAGTAATATTTATTCGTTTAAATTAATATAATAATTTATATGCTTGATTTATCCCTTTTCATAAAAATGGTCTATATAACCTGAAACGCTGTTGTATAAGATTTTTGTTTTTGTGAAAACCTGTATCTGAACTGTAAATCATGTAATTTTATGGCTCAATACTGTATGTTACCATAGACATTGTCCAACCCCGCTCATTGTGTTCATTTTACTTGTACAGCTCTTAAAATTGGTCATAAATTGCCTTAAATTTATTTTTTTAAAATTCTGCAGATACCCTGTAAATAGTGAAATAAGATTCCTTCCTTCATATTTGTTGATATTTGTGTATTGAAAATATTTTTGATTGACATTTAAACTCCTATCCGATTTTCTATATTTAAAAAAAAAAAAAAAATTTGTTTTTTAATTTGGGCTAGTTAAATTAATTTTCGGGCTACCAAAATCTGATGAGTACCTGCCCGAAGGGCTACCAGGGATTTTGAAATTTTGCGAGCCCTGACTTGGCAGACTAGATCTACTACACATGCTGAGCATGTTAGCCATGTCTACAAGAGTTTCAGAAGAACTCTGATAATGCAATACAGGACTAACTTATTCTAAATATAGAATATTTTATTTAATAATTATAATAACGAAACAGATTATTTTAAAAATGTTGAACAAGCAAGCTCATTTTCTGCAGATACATACAGCTGACATTTTTATCCAAATTATAGCCAATTATTTCCAGACATTCACATTATCTTTACCAATCTCTTATGGCAACATAATCCTGTGCACCTAAAAGGATTATTATTTTTGTCATGGAAGGTAAATGATCCAGTTGCACGTGCATAAAAACCCTTACCTGTCTCTCACAATATGCTTTCATCAGTTTGCTGAGGGGTGTGTGCCTCTTGATTTTGAACTGAACCACTGAGCCGTCCTGCCCCGCTACTTTTAAATTTATGTGGTCATTTTCTGTTTTCACACCCTCCTGAAATGAAAAGTGAAATAAAGCTACCATCAATAATTCTTGTCCAATGGAAAAACATACAAAAACAACAACCTTAGCATCTTAGTGATACTCAAGTGGTACGCAAACAACCATAAACAGATTTAATGTTTTTATGCACCCATCTAAAATAATAGCCTACGTTGTCCTGTGAAGTCTAAGCCATTTAACAAAGTAATAATGCATTTAACAATATAACAGTAAAAACATACAGTTCCATACGATAGTGACACGCCAACATTGATAATGTAGGCATTTCAAATTAAGTGTTTACAGCACACAATCCAGTAGCAGAGTTTGTCTGTCAGTAAAGCAAACCGCCTAGATTCCCATTATACTCCAAAAATGCACGAGCACACAACTTTTTTTTCTTAAAAAAATGATTGATGATGCAACAGTTAAAACAGAGATGAAGGAAGTCGAGTAAATCTGAATACAGCTTATCATATACATTGCAAAAAAACAAAATAAGTCCGTTATAATTATAAATCAACGCACTGAAACGGCACTGATTAACGTTAACGTTATGTGTTCGAGAGAGAAGACCGCTTTGCGCGCGAAAGTGCAATAGACCCCATTGGTACAGCGTTTCGTTTACTGTAAGTTTTGTCTTATAACTTGCCGTTTGTATGAGCTGCGAGCCACATTAGCGAACTAGATAATTAGCATGTTAGCTTTATGAAAGACCATCAACATTTTACTGAATTACTGAACAATAAATTAGAGAGAGAGGGAAAAAAAAATCTTTATAATGTATCAAATAATTGTTGTGCTTATTAGAACACTTATAAAGACCCCAACACACGCACCTTTGGCTTCTCGTCTGCCATGACTGCCTCTGCCTCAGACACACGAGACGCGCGTAATGCAGCCGGACATGACGACGTTTAAAAAGGTCCATTTCCGGAGTCCCATTACTGACCTTTTTTTTTATTGAACATATATAAAGGTAAATACACATATTTACAGCTCAAAACAGATAATAACAACAATAATAAATATATAAACAATATACAAAGAAAAACATTAATCCAGGGGTAATATATAAATTAAATTTAAGGAGAAAGAATAAATAAATAAATAAACAAACCCCACCCTCCTAACACAATAGCACATTATAAAAAAAGTAAATAGCATTTTATAAAAAAGCACAAATAGGGGAGAGTGGGAACGGTTGCAACACTTTTTGCATTTCCTAGTTTCTCAGAGACTGTATTAGAAAGGCAAAATTTTAATACAATAAAGCCACATCTGTCAGCTACTCGCCCACTTTGCTGTAATGTGTACATATGATAATATACGTACAATTTACACTTGAATAGACAAAGTGAAATGTTGCTACTGTCCCCACAATAGGGGATGGTTGCAACATTCATTAAAATGCAATTAAATCATTCTTAAATATCATTTTTCAATTTCTTTATTTTATTTGTGCACAGACAGGGTCTTCAATAAGGTAAATCGGCTGTATAAAACCAAAGAATAGTAAATGGAAAAAAAATATTCTCAAGTAACAAGTAGGTTTTTAACCTATTTACTTAAATAAAAAAAGAGAGTTAACTAACTTTTGAAAGGGGTTCTTTATTAATCCATAAAATTACAATTATGTAATGTTATGGCAAGCTTTTAAATCAATGTGGTGGTTCAACTGTTGCAACTGTCCCTACACTGATAAAACTTGGTATATTAGCTTGACACAATATCATTGACAAATGCTATGCCTATTATAGCTCAGAAAAGACTGATTTAAATGTTATGTTTTTATAATGTGTCACACAAACAACTAGACACTATGACAAAAAATCCGATCTTTAAAAAAAAAAAACTTTTTTTTACCATGAAAATGATCTTTTGTAGAAGGAATGGTCACATGTGGCTGATTTCTTCCAGGAAGGATGAGGGGATGATAGAGCACATAATAGAGCATGTGCAGTATGAATATCATCACTTATTCCTGCTTGAAGAAATAAGCCATTTTGCAACTGCCCCTCGTTGGAACCTTCCCCACTCTCCCCTATACTTTGTGCACAACATATAGGATTTTAAGGCTTTGACATTGCTGGAAGAGGATATAGTATATTTTATCCAAATAACATTTCAAGTCTTTAGCTACATGGACACAATGGATGGCATCCATCACTATATGGCAAAGTCACGTGGGGTAACAGGTAAACAGGTTTTAGTTAAGAATTCAGAATAAGAAAGCAAGAAACCATTTGAATTTACAAGTTGAGAAACCAAAATAATATTATTAAACCAGTCTGGAAAAAAATAAGTTTTATTTTTATATCGAATATTTTGATTTTTTCAAATAAAATACCTGTGCGGACTAAAATTGTGTTCGTAAATTAAATGCCAGGCCAAAGGCACCTGCTTATGAAAATTTGATGAATATAATTACATACCAATAACCATTACTAACTCTTATCCTCCCTGCTGCCTATAGACAAAATCAGGCAGGGATGTCACCAGCTGTAGTTTTGCTGAGTGTGCATAATTGGACCAAACAGAAAGCAACCAGCAGACACATTATACCACTATGTAAAATTCAGACAATTGTTCAAAACAATATATTTATTTGTCTTTAAAACCGTATACATTGCGTTGAATTGCAATTTTTTTTTACTTAAAATCTAAAAACAACAGCATCATTGGAAGATTCATGAAGCTCTTTGAAATAATTTAGAAAGTCAATTTTATTAATATGATTTTCCCTATCTCTTTCTCTCTCTCTCTGTCTTTCACACACACACTAAAATACACTGCTGCACACATCCAGTAATGCAAAAAAAATAAAAATACTGAGGCAACTGCTGTAAAACAAAACAAAACAAAAAAAGTCTTTCATTCCTTCCATAATAACACACTTTTAACAGTTTTAACAGTCAAAGTTGATAATATAAATAATGGCATCTTTAATAACCCCAAAATGTATAGTTTCCAAAACATCAAAACAACTTCCTATCCAATTATATACATCAGAAAAAACACTATAAGTGATTCCTTCAAGCTCTGTAAAAAAAGGAAATGAAGTGAAACCGATACTTTGCATTCATCCAAAAACACAGAAGTCAAAGTATGCTTTGCACCATCTTTCACACACTTCTTTGTGGGACTGTTATCTGATGTAAAATCATTAAATTTGGATTTAAACCAGTGAGGCCAGCCATGTCAAACACCACAAATCTGAATAGTAATGAAATAAATATGTAAAACTCAAGAAGAACATCAACAAAAATTACAAAGCACAAAAACACAACTAATGCATCACATCAAGGAAAATAGATAAAAGAAAAGATGTAACATGTCCAGTGTTATCACATTACCCTCCACTGCTTTCAGGGTGAGGTATGAGTTGAATAGTTTAGTTGTGGCTAACAATAAAATGACCCATTATGACTCAAATGCTCATAGACAACATATTTATACTAATGACAACAGTACCTAATGACCAAGACCAATACATTAAGACATTTGTGGGATTACTCAGAGATTGGGATTCACAAGTTTAACACCCAGTGTGTCAAAGGTAACATCCTGGACATTAAATCTCTCTGCAACACTGCTGATGGCTCATCCATGCATTTACACAATGAGTTTTTCATTTGTCTTCATGAGTATTAATGCTTACACAGCTACAAATGACCCCATAGTTCCACTGGAGGGAACTTGTCTATCTCTCCAGACTCTGTGACCTGTCGATCTCCAAGGATGAATGTCAGCTTGTACCTCATTCTCACTTTCTCCTGCAAAAGAAACACAAATACATTTAACACAACCATTTAGTTTATCATAGAAACTGTATCATGCAAGCACACAAGTAATTGCTTTTTAAATGACACTAGTTAAAGTCCTTTTAGTTCTCTAAATATGGTGACAAACATTTCCCTTTTCAGTGCTTCCAAGGTCAAAGCTCAGAGAAGAAGACTGTCCAAATATGCATGCATTGAAAAATCCCATATTAAATTTAATTAAATAAAAAATGTCACGCTTGTTTCCACATGGATGTGTGCTACTGGTGATACATCACTTTATGTTAGTGTGTTAGTACATTTTTAATGGTTTTCAATGAAAAAGAGAAATAGATTTAATGGCATAATTTATTGATTTTGGTGTCATTTTTGATCCTATTAATCGATCTTAGAAAATATATGTTTTATGACAATTTGTAACTGGTGTTACAACTTTATTTACAAAATTTATTTAATTTTTTTTTATTATCATTTATTTTTTATTTCATTTCATTTCATTTCATTGCGACAAGTCAATTTTGATCATTACATTTAAAACCGAACCTTACTTCATCAGAAAAGTAATATTTTTTGAAAATGACCCATTTTATTTCTACAGTAGATAAATTTGCACCCAGAAGTAAACTACATCTCACAAATCCAACTTTTGAGGACATCCTCACTCATTAAATTTGTTAAAAATAAAAAAATTTTTTTTTTTTTTTTAATTCTTGTTTTTTTAATTATATTTTTACTTGCATTTGTAGATTTTTATTCATTTGTTTTTAAATCTCAAGCTCTGTTTTTCTTTTAGATTTAGGGTTAGATTTTAGTATTTATAACTAATTATATGTAAAAACTGAAGTTTATGGATTGTCTTTATAGCCAAGTAAACGAATGTTAGTGTGTGTGTGTGTGTGTGTGTGTGTGTGTGTGTGTGTCTTTCTTCACCTTCAGTGGGTTAGCCAGCAGCATGATCTGAGTAATGGAATTGGGGGGCATGAACGGGTTAAAGGGGGCCATTTCTGTTCCAGAAGGGGGCTGCAGCTTCACTTTCATAGACTGTCAATCACAAATTATAGAGGTAAACAAAATTAATGAACCAAAACAACTGCAAACATGTGAAACCAAAAGCTATTCAGAACTGTAAACTCCATAGGGTAAAAATGCTTATCTACTATCACAAAACAATAACTGTGTGCTGTTAGGATCAATTTAAATCATATTTGATAAGTGTTATTGTTAAAACTTCAGCAGAACATTAAAAAAGACATTCTGTGCCTCTCACCTTTGGCACAGCAACCTGAAGCACTACGTTCCTCACCAACAGTGGCGCTGTGTTCAGCATGGACACCACAACCACCAGAACATCAGGACGACCAGGCGGGTGGTCAGTAGCAAAGTGCAACAACACACGAACACCATCCTTATCATAGGCTGTCACTGGACACTCCTTACCTGTGAAAACATAAAAGTAAATGACACACAATACTAAGCCTAACAGGCAAGTAATTAATCTGGAATAACTGATATAGTCTGGTATGGATTTAACTAATATCAGAACAAAAGGAACCTTTTATCAACAGCATCCACATTCATTTATTGGCCTTACTTGGTTTAATGGCCTCCAGTGGGACAAAGACACTGGTCAGGGAGATATCCGAGCCTGAGGGTGACTGACTGGTGGGTAATGTAGGAGAGAGGGATCTGAAGAGAGGGCTGTCCGGCGCAAAGCTCTGAGGTTTGGCAGAGGTTAAAGCAGAAGGCACTGGTGTTATTCCAGCGGGCAAACTGAATGTGGTTAATGCAGGATGGATGTTCTCTTCTCCAGCTCTAAGTTCTCTGCTACCCGAGCTTGAATAACTGGACTGGCTGCTTCATACAGAAAGAACAAACAATTAGCTGCGTTTAAAAAACGAGCCATTCCACCACCAGCACTTTGATCATAATTAAAGGCTCTAATAATAGGGTGTGCTCTAATAATAGAGTGTGCAAGCTGTGCCCTTTTCCTTCCATGTATGAATGCTACTATTAAACTGAAGAACTAGCATTTACCAATGGCATCAATCCAACACATTAGAATATATTTTAAAATGTATTTATTCCTGCTATGAAAAAGCTGGATTTTCAGCAGCCATTACAGTCAGTCTTCAGTATCACATTACACTTAAAAAATTATTCTAATATGCTGATTTGGTGCTTAAGAAACCGTTCTTATTATTATAATAGTTGAAAATGGTTGCTAATAAAGTGTGACCATTCTTTCTGTTTCTGAAAACCACGATGCTTTTTTAATTGATACTACTTTACTACTAATTCTACATTATTTTATTTAATTCTTTCACTACCAATCAGTCTTGTCCAGGTCCAGCATGGCAAAATCTTTGCAGCTCTGCTGGAGGGAGTTTTCAAAGACTGAGGTAGCTTCAGAGGCAGGTGGCGCTGTTGAGATGAGAGGATTTAAGGGAGCAGAGCTGCAGAGTAGGTCAATCACTGGTTTGGAAGTCTGTCACCAAAAAAAAAAAAAATAAAATAAAATATCATAAGATGCAGATTTTTATAGGCATGTTTAACCTAAATGTCAAGCACTCTTGTAATCTTACTTGTGAAGAAATCCACTGATTGCTTTGGGCTTCTTTTGTATTCTTTTCTGCTGACTTGCTTGAGTTTGAGTCCAGATTAGTAAGGCCTGCAAAGTAGTCATTTTAAAGTGTGAGATTGTCTTAAACTAAAAAATGAAGCCTGGGTTTCTTTGTTTGATACTTATTATATTTAAACACATTCTTATATAAAACAAATGTAAACTAAAAAACTGTTTTCTATTTTAACATATTCTAAATGTTATTTTTCCTGTAATGCCAAAGCTCCATTTTCAGCAGCTATTATATCCATTTTAAGTGTCATATGAACCTTCTGCTGTATTCTAATAAAGTTTTATGCTGTAAAAAACAATGAACATGCTTTTAATTTCTAAATTAAAGTTTTATATTATAAATAGTGTTATCAGGATTTTGATGGACAAAGTTTGTAGAACAGCATTTATTTGGAATGGAAATCTTACTGACACCAAACATCGGAAAAATAGTGTATTCCATTCTTAATAAAATATCTATCTTACATTAAGTACTATCTAAAATATCTATCTATCTTAAGTACTATCAAGCCATTTTTACCTGATGAACCAAGTTCGTCATCTAGAAGAGAGACACTGCTGGGAAGCTGACTTGGTGGGGGACTGGTTTGGAAACTTGATGAACCAGAGGATGTGTTGGAAGAGGAAGGCTGAGCTCCAACTAAAGGAGTAAGTGTGAGGAGGTCAGCTGGTAGAGAATCAGAGTGCTGAGGTGAAGTCAAAACATGTTTAAGGGGTGAAGGGGTCCCAGAGTCCAAATCAGCCAGATCAATCAAAATTTCAGAAGAGGTTCTGTCAGTGGTGCCTAAACAAATGAAAAACATGAACTCACACTGAATTGCATTTTCAGGGCAGTAATTTGATAAATCCTGCAAGCTCTTTAGATTATTCAGATGCCAAAAAAAAATGTAATTAGTACATTAAGTCATGAAGTGTAAGAATTCTGGTGCATTATTATACATACGTTCTGAAGCTGTTGATCCTGGTATGTCAGTCATAATGGTCTGTCCTTCAACAATCTTTTTATAGGAGTTGATGACACGTGAGAGATCATCACTAGCATGCAAAATATCACCTGCACCAAAGATGACCAGAAGGTACATGCAGATCAGAGGAAGTTTTTTTTATTATTATTTATAAATACATTATTGGCTCAAGACCTAAATGAGTTATTGTTTACTAGTGTGCATTACCTAAGGCACTGTCATCATCATCTGTCTCAGTGGCAAGTCTGAAGACAGCAGTTCTAAGTTTGTCACAGTCATTATACAGATCCTATGAACATAAAGCAAGTTGCACATGGTCAGATACATTTAATTACAGGTTAAGTCCAGCAATGACTAGATCTAAACTCAGGTGTCTCACCTTTAGAAGTTCTTTGTCTTCTTGTGTTGACTCATCTCTTTTGAAATGACTTAGCATCTCATTGAGGAGCTTCACACTGTTGTTCACCTCCTCAAGGGTGCTGGCACGATGGGAAACTTTCTGCTGTAGAACCTCATCCTGAAAGCAAAGCAAGAGGCCTATGAGCCATGTGATGAATCTATTCTTCTTTAAAGCACATCGATAAAGGGAGTAAACAAAAGGATCAATGACATGATGCAAATGTGAATTTATTTAAAAATACATTAAACAAGATTTTAAAAACAATGAGCATGATTTTTTTAATTAAAATGCATTTTTATATTCTTTTGGTTTAGTTTGGTATAATATCTTCTTATTATTTCTTAGAAAAGTACCAAAACTACTAATTAATTACCAATTAAAACTACTATTTAAAAAAAGAAAGCTAATAGGCAAAAAAATATACCATATAACAGACCATGTGTCAAGGTCAATAAGTCTCTTAAAATATCAAAAATTTGACTATGACAATATTTTATGAATATGTCATGTGGTGCATCTCCCCCAAGACATAGTCGTGTTTCTAACAAATAATTGTTACTTAAAAATATATGTTTATAATATACAGTCATGGCCAAAAATATCAGCACCCTTGGTAAATATGATCAAAAAAAGCTGTGAAATTTAATCTGCATTGTTAATCCTTTTGATCTTTTATTTTAAAAAAATTCACAAAAATCTAACCTTTCATTGGATAATAAGAACTTAAAACGAGGGGGGAATATCGTTATGAAATAAATGTTTTTCTCTAATACACATTGGACACAATTAACGGCACCCTTTTATTCAATACTTTTTGAAACCTCCATTTGCCAGTTTAACAGCTCTAAATTTTCTTCTATAATGCCTGATGAGGTTAGAGAACACATTACAAGAGATCAGAGACCATTCCTTCATCCAGAATCACTCCAGACCCTTTAGATTCCCAGCTCCATGTTGGTGCTTCTTCTCTTCAGTTCACCCCACTCATTATCTATAGGGTTCAAGTCAGAGGACTGGAATGGCCATAGCAGAAGCTTGGTTTTGTGCTAAGTGACCCATTTTTGTGTCGTTTTTGAGGTTTGTGTTTGGATTATTGTACGGTTGGAAGGTCCAAACTGAGGTTTTCTGACCCCGAGACTCAACTATTTCTGCAATTCTCCAGTTGTGGTCCTTGAAGAGTCTTTAGCCACTCAAACTCTACTTCTCACCGTGCATTAGGACGATATAGAAACACGTCCTCTTTCAGGCAGTTTTGTAACATTTTATGTTGATTGGAAATTCTTAATTATTGCCCTGATGGTGGAAATGGGAATTTTCACTGCTCTAGCTCTTTTCTTAAAGCCACTTCACTAATTTGTGAAGCTCAATTATCTTTTGCTGCACATCAGAAATATACTCTTTGGTTTTTCTCATTTGATGGATGATTAAGGGAATTTGGGCTTTGTTTTCCCTCCCATTTATATTTCTGTGAAAAAGGAAGCCATGGCTGGATAATTTCATGTCTATAATCACCCTGGAGTGCTCAAAATTGTGAATATGAATGGGAATATACTTCAGAGATATTTTATTCATAGGAATTTCTAGGGGTGCCAATAATTGTGTCCAATGTGTATTTGAGAAAAACATTTCATAATATTTCCCCCCCATTTTAAATTCTTATAATCCAATGAAAGGTTAGATTTTTGTGAATTTTTAAATAAAAGATCAAAAGGATTAACAATGCAATTAATTTTCACAGCCTTCTTTGATCATATTTACAAGGGTGTCGATTTTTGGCCATTTTATTTTAACATATATTCTCTAAAACATTAGCATAAAATTATCCAAGCCCTCACCTCTTTGACCATGTTCTTAATAATGCGGTTGGCTTCTTGAAGATCCTCCGGCTTTTTACTTTTAAGAAGTTCTGCAAGACGCTGCAGGGACAATTTTTAAACAAAGACAATGGTTTACAATTTAACAAGATGGATCACAAGCATTGGCTCACACCGTGGTCAAAACAGTTCCCCTTAAAAGAAAATTCCAGGCTCAGTACAAGTTAAGCAAGAGCTTAAAAGCAGAACTGTAAAAAATATTATTTCATAAAATCACACACATTGACTTTTCTGCTAAACTTTAAGCTGTAAAATTGATACAATTATAATTTTAAAGCCATTTTTAAAGGGGTTTTTTGGTTTATGGCCTGATGTTGTCACAGCAACAAATTGATAAACTGGATGTAACTTCTCCCAGAAAAGGTTAGTGAATAATTTTATTAAACTAAAATCATTTTAACACACATTTGTGGCTACACATTTGAAACTGTAATTATTTTAACATTTACTTCATGTATTTGCCTCATTCAATTCTACAGAAATTGTGAAGATGTATCACTTCCATTGTAGGTTCCACTCAAAGCTTTGTAAACAGTAACAAGAAACAAATTTAATGGCACAGTTTAAACTTTAATGGTACCGAACCCAGAATATGTGTTTAATCTCTGATACTCTAATGTGCTTCTTCACCTTACTCTTTTCCTCATTGTCAAACACTGGATTCTTGGGCTTTGGCGAGGGAACGAGAGTCTTGTCCATAGGAACCACTGGGTCTTCTGCTACAATGCCTGAGAAAGAATGTGGTAAAGACTGAACAAGGCAGGCTGGCAAAACTGGAACACAGAAATGAAGTAGGTGATATTCTTATAAATGTTTATATTTGTGGTGAAAGAACCTTGCTTCTTTAGCATTTGATAGGCCTCTATAATCTTTGCCTCATCTGGTAAAGCAACTGACCAGCTGTAAAGCAACTCTATTACTTTAGTCTTCACTCGTTCAGATACTCTCTCTCCTAAATACTGTAGGATAAAAAAGCATAAATAAGGTAAATGTGTTATTAAGGAGACATTAAAACATTTCATGTGTTGATTTTGCTGTATTAAATAGATAGTTTACTTAAATTATTACCTTTGGTGAAACTATTTTGATGAGTTCATTTAAAAATCTGAATTTTCCAACTTCATTATGAAATCTTCTTCCACAGTTCTTCATGCAAGCTTCTAAAACCTGCAAGAATGATCTATATTTAGTTAGTCACTATATTATTATTATTAATTTAAGGGACTGAAGGAGATAAACTCACAGTCAGTGCTTGTAATGATTCCCAGTCTTGTGGTGACTGGATTTTATGCGCTAATAATCTGACCGAGATCTGTGGGCTGCAAGATACAGACAAAATTCTCACTTGATTCATGAGAAGAAACACAGACATGTATAAGAAGACAGTTTCATGTACCAGTTATAAAAGGTCAACATACCCCTCAAGTTCCTTATTGATTTGGTCGCAGAACCCGATAATGTACTCCCACTCCTCCTGTCTGTTGGAAGGATTGGTGGCTTTGTCTACCAAGAAAAAAAGTCACACTAACATCACAATTTTCAAATTGTTACTCTTATACTTTACTCTTTTGGTTTACCATATTTATAAAATAACAAAATGTCAAATTGCATTTAAATTTGTGCAATTAGCAGATGTTTTTATCCCAAGAGACAGGATAGAAGAAAGTAAGCAACACCAATCATAGTGTGTGATTCCAGGTTTGCTTTACAGTTTACATTTAGTAAACTGTGCAACATGCCAGTAAAGTTTTAGACAAAATGATTGATTGAAGTTTCAGAGATAGCTAAGAAGTGTTAAGTTAAACTGTTTTAGGCAACAGCAGTTCAGAAAGAGTTTAATAAATGGTAGATGACAGATGAGCTTGCTAATCACAAATGCTTCCGTGTCTCAAAACCTAGTGAGCTGCCTACCTAGACATTTAGGTGCATAATAGACGCGTTCTAACGTTCGTCCCATATATTCTGCTGAATTGGAACGCACCTATCACACCTAAAATGCTGTCTAGGAAGGGTCAGTTTATATTCCGTCTAACCATCATGGCATCATGTCAGTATAAATATCACAGACACTCCAAGGCATGACAAAACAACTGGTCACAAATAGCATCTGGATGTGACTGCTTATCTTAAGGACGTTACAGAATCAAATTAAATCGTATTCTGTGAATGTATTAGCACAACAACTCACTTAGCCATGACTCCAGTGACTCTCCTTCCGGATCCGCCATCATCACACAGTAGCACAGCTGACTAAAGCGAGCTACACATTCCAGTCATGTGACATTCTCGTGCTTCTGTGATAATTAGTGGCGTGTGGTCTTCCGAAAGGAAGCGAGGTCATGAACGAGAATGAACAATCACGTTCTATGATGTAAATCGCGGTGGCGGTAATTACATATAATAATTTCTGTCAGACATTTATTAAATGCCTTTTAAAGAATAAGATAAGAAATTATGTTAAAAAAAAAAAAAAAAAGGTTGTTTAGATGTTTGTACAAACTTTAACAGACGCCTTGGAGATTTGCTATCTATCTTAAAATTACACATTTTTGTCATCATGGTACACTGTAAACCATTGAATGTTAATAAAATACACAATATAATCATACAATCGTACATAAAAATAAATAAATAAATACATATGAGTATCATATTAAAACGTAATAATTAATATATAGTTTTCTGAATAAAACAATACATTCTAAAAGTATTAGTAATTCTAAAAGCTGCTAAATTAGATTTCTACATGTTTACAATTCAGTTTTGAGACACTTAATTGAGCTTCTTTCTGAACTTTTAACCACTGGTGTTACTTTTGGACAATATTGCTTTGTAAAAATGAGTGCTCTGTGTGAATGTTTTTGTTATTTATTTATTTGCTTGCTTGATTGATTGTTTGATTACTTTATCTTCTGATTTTTATTGAGGATTATATTAGACATTTTATTCGCTTTTCAAAATAAATAAATAAATAAAATAAATAAAAAACCCTTTCAAATCCGATTGTATTTTGTCAAAGATGACTATATAGAATCAGATTTATAAACATTAAATGCTTTTGCAGAGTCATATTGAATGTTTAAATAAGTGTTACCTGGAAAATGGTTGGGGACCATTATTCAAAAAGACCAAGGTGAAAGAAATAATTTTATAAGATAGTCTACTAATATAAGAATAACTTTTCAGCATTATCACAGATCAGATTTTGTTCATATTTTGTCATCTTCAATTTTTCTGTACTTTCTTCAACTTTCTACAATTCTTTTAAAGTAAACCTAATTTTATTCAGTATTTATTCAGTATTCACACCTTCACAACAAATGTAAAATGTTACTTTAAAGTTAATCCTGGCTAAAATTCGTAGCTATTTTGCTTTGAAAGTAGTTTTATATAATTCTTTCTGTTTGTCCCAGTACTTAACAATCAATACTGTTTTGTTGTCTCCCAATAAATTAAAATACAAAGATCCCATCAAAAGCACATGACCTAAAAGCGTAACAGATGGAGGACCTGTAGATCTTTTATTGCATTGCTACTGATGGCTACCCTGCTTTTTTTATCCACTGTTTTGGTCATTCTGGAGCTAATTTGGCCATTCATTCAGACCTTAGAAAAGTCAACAAGGACATTAAAGTCCTTTAACATGAACTGATTTTCAAATCTGTTGACTTGGGCCTGGTGCCATTTAGATGCACATAATTGCCATTCAAGGCGATGCAAAATGAACAAAGAACTTTGCCTGTTTGGTCCAGTTTCTTTACCAGATCCCATTAGAGGATATTTAAAACAAGTTAACACAGAATTTTGTCTGATATCCAAAACTAGTTAGCTCTTCTATCAGCCCAAGAGGCAGGGTAAAAGCAGGAAGGAGATGAAGTGATTCAACAATTGTTATCAAAGCAAAGGCAATTTCAAATTACTACTACACATTCAGAACATCATCCCATGATGTTGAAAGCCTTGAGATGGAAACATTGCCTAACTCTAACTTGTGAAGACAACAAGATTAAACAGGAACAGAAAAATAATGATTATGTCTGCAGGAGGGATTTCTGCAAATAGGCTTTTTACACACACAGAATGTCTGAATATGCAGAATATAACTGAAAGCATATTTGGTGTAAAAGTAAAACTGTATGTACTTGCACTTCATAATATTAAACATCATGAGAAAAAAAGATGCAGATATGTAGATGTGTTGTTATGTGAATGATATATAAAATGTTATAAATCAGGAAAGGCTGCTAAAATGATCTGGAAACAGCAGGTGACATACACAAAGTTCATATTTGCTTTTGAATAGATAAAAATATATCCCATATGGTACACTATGACGTGATTGACATTTTCAATTTCCCTCTATTTGCCTTTTCCTTTTTTTCAGAAGATGAAAGAAAGATCAAAAGAAGTTGATGCTGATTTGCTATTTTATATCAGCACTAAAGCTGATGAATGATTTTGCAACAGGTCCTGACTAGTTAGTGACAGGAAAAGACACCTCATATGCATGTTGTATACTTACCATATTGACCCGAATATAAGACGACCCCCCTTTTTGGAAAAAGGCTTTTTGAAAACCAAATCTTGTTTTTTCCCCCCTCTCTCTCCGTGTAAAACATTTTTTTTCTGAAATTATTTTCATATTGCATATTTTTCCTATTTTAATTTTTTTTTTGAAAGTATGGTAAAAGTATACTGGTAAAATGTACCAACAATAACATTGAAAAATATACACTTTTTGATATACCATAAAAATAACAGGTAGCCCATCTGAATTATATAACATTTAGGCTATCCATCTCATAGTAGCCTACCAAAAAATTTTTAACAGTAGAAGTGAAATCGTATTGCAGTCTTCAAATCTGGGTACTGTCTTATGTTTTAAAATCACTTACAGAGGAAGTTTGATTCCATCAGGCTAACGTGACATTCATGACTCATGCCACTGTAAGCTTTACTTTTTCTTTTGTTTTCATTCACGATCTTTACAACACACATTACATTACATATTTCATGGCACACTCGTTTTATGCGGTTTTGGCGCCACCTATTGTTGTGGGTGTATTATTGACATGTCAAAGTCTAGACTCTAGTCTAGACCCTTAATATAAGATGACCACGTTTTTTCAGATGTATTTCCAAGAAAAACAACATCGTCTTATATTCGGGTCAATACGGTTCTGTGACTGAAATACAGACAATTAGAAATTTCACCTTATGGACTTCTGGTGGTGGAGACATTTCTCTACATGAATTTCATGTCTTGTTCAAGTTTGGTGAGCTTGGACAGGCAAATTCACAACTGGTGGAAATGTTTAAGGAATAATAATGTTTTCTTTAAAAAAAAAATAATAATGGAAGTGTTATAAGAAATATTTATATTATTAAAGATGATAAATATTTATATAATATAAATATAATTTCTATTCTATGCTCTCAAAAATAACGTTTATGTTGTAACTTGAAATGTTGATATGTTCTGTGCTTGCTTAACTTCTAGGAAGGCCAAGGGTACTTTAAAACAACAGGACTCAGAAGGAACTAGAATGAGAGGCCATGCACCAACTGTGTGCTTATCACATGATTACATAATCTACACTCTAAGGATTACACTGGGAAAACTGTCAGCTCCAAGTCAGGCCAGTATGAGTGTAACCGATCACATGCATGCCTGATGCAACTTGGTTATTTTAAACATGATCATCAAGGTATAAATATGAATTTTTTTCTGGTTGTTGAGTTGCACTGCTGTTTCTGAAGTAACTTCTTGCCAGCCATGAATAAACCTAAGAGTGGTGTCTTAATGCTGCGCAACTATGGAATATCTGGTATAATTTGTTTTGATAAAAAGAAAAAACAATAGAATAAGTTGAATAGTTAATTGTTACTCTTGTGTTTTATATAACTGTGTTTGACAATTTATGGTCTTGGCTTGTGGGCGTTTATGTGAGTTTTCAAGTGATGTTATTAGTAACAAGCAATTTGCACTAGTGAAGTTTGTTGATGTCACACTATTTTTGCCATATTATCCAATGATACTTATCTGGCATGTTTAAGGTAATTTTTAGTAACTTTGTACAATTACAAAATTACAATTTAGTAAAACTACTCAAACTTTACACGTCGAAGTTCCATTCTACAACCATGTACTTTACGAAATGCTTTTAACTTGGCAAAGAGAGAGCAAGAGCAAAAGTTCTATTTATGAAATTCAAAATAGCAGACATTATAGTATATAAACAAGACAATGCTCTCAAATTTTGTAAAATATCCTTACAGCAGCCAACATGACTGAACATTTTTCACATATAGTGGCCCATATAGAAACTCTGACAGTGTAGGCCATTATAAACTAATATAAAATTAAGAAACTTTTACAAGGTATCCTACTGTATTAACAACACAGGTAAAGGTCAGACAATCTTCCTCTGAGGTTGCAATTAGACCATTTTGATTGTAAAAATATGAAGAGTGTACATTGTATCAAACCTCTAACAATAACAAAAAACAGAAAAGACAATTACCATTCAAGAATACTGCTGGTGGCTCACAGTTTTAGAGCTGGTAGGGATTGCTTTTCTTATTGCATCAAATCAATATCCAGTGCAGATTCATGATGCTGACTTCACAAGAGAACACCAAAACTGAACATTCTGTGCAAAACTCAAATGCTGAACAACACATGCAAATGCATGAACACAAGCTCTTCCATAATTCTCCACAGTACTATTACACAGGGTTTCCACTTCTTTCTCCCATGAAGTACTTTTTAGACCTTCTGCGAATACTGAACGCTTGAAATCCTAATGCTAACAAGGAACATCATTCTCTTCTCAGTGCCCCTCAGTCAGCTACTTCACTGTAGTAGTACTTGTGCGCAGTGTCAGTGAGGGTCCAGCCACTGGCCCTGAACTCCAAGATCTCCAGGAGCAAGAGCCTTGTCATGGAGCGGAGGTCTTCCTGAAGGAGAAAACCATCCCGTAGCAAGTAAAAAAGCTGGTTCATGCGCTGGGAGTTTGTTTGCTCCAGCTGCTCACCGACACGATGGAGCTGTACGACCAGGCAGTCCACCTGTTAGAAACACAAAGGAAATTCTTGATGGAACTCTCAACTTCTCGTATACATGGATCTAATGTGAAAACTGTAAACTTTTAATGTTGTGTCATCTTTTCTAAAATCTTTGTAAAAATTATTTTATTGTTATTTATGTATCTATTAATATTAATTAATTTATTTTTATTATTATTATTTTTTTTAAGTCTACCAGGGGGTGGGTTCTAAATTTGCACAGCTGCTTTTTGTTTTATACTACTGTTCCCAGAAGAAAATTTAATAAACAGTTGTTAACAAAAAAAGAAAAAGAAAATTCTTGTATTTAGTTGTTGTCATGGATCCAAAATAAGCTGGAATTTGTTAAAATTGTCTTTTGCAGCTTCCAAAACCATTAACTCTCTGAGTAAGTGCTACAATCGACAATCCGCACATACTACATTTGCATAGGGATGAAATTGTTAATTGATTAATCACCTTTAATAATGTAATCAATTAGGCTTTGAATCTAGGCTTTATTTTATTTTAGCATTATTTCCAGTGATGTTACTCTGCCTCTTTTTTCCTAGAGTTTTAAAATCTGTTCAAATTTTAAAAGTTGTTTAGTTTATTCCAACCTTAATCATTTAAGGTTAGAATAAATTTGATATTTAAGCTCATGTTCAGATAAGCAGGAGAAATAGTCACCTCACAGTGTGTACCATTGGGATTGTTGCTACTACGTGAATATATTAGGAGTTCTCCACAAGCATGCAGTTTTCATATTAACAATAAGTTGATTGTTAATGGTAATGAAAATTGATTATTAATATTCCTGAAAGGTTTTATCCATAATTGTGCATGCTGGCATTTTCAAGTGGCCTACAGTGTCAGTCATGCCATTTATGAACCCTCTCTCATTGTCTCATGGGATAGCAAAGCGTCTATTGGATGCACACTTCAGAATCTAGGCAGAAATCACCTGGGTAATTTTCAACAACAGTTTTATGAATACTGTAAATTTTAATTTATTCCCCATTTCACATGTAAATAAATATTACACTAAATTATTTGTTTCTCCTCTGACATTCTTATAACCTGTATAAGAATCTATAAAGATTTGACAACATAAATTTAAAACAAGGTTAAGGTTCCAATGTAGCAGACATTCAAAAATTCTTCCCAAAGTTAAATTTATCTCCAAATATTTATGTTGAAATATCTTACCTCTTCCTCATTCATCAAGGCATCTGGCTGAGCCAGCCTATAGAGGCAGTCATATACTGGATCCACAAGGGCCACAAGAGGAGCATTGTTCACCTAAAAAAAAAAAAAACATCATATAAGCAATTCAAAAAAAACTTGTGGAGGAAAAAGTAAATAAGATCATTCAAAATATTACTAGCGAATGCGATCTTTTACCTTGATGTAATCAAATATGCTGCAGATAAATGTGACCAAACACACCCACTCCTGCACCGAGCGGTTTCGAGTCTCCTCTCTGGTAGTGAACTTTTGCTGTAGACGTGTCAACAGATTTCGCCTGAATACACTGGTTGCAGCTTTCTGAGCTTCTGCCTGTTTAGAGCAAAAGATTATTCACCATGTAATAAAATAATAAAAAAAAGTTCAGTACAGGTTGATTTCACACTGTGGCTTTTTGTAGACAGCAGCAGCAACAACAACAACAACAAAGATGCAGGTTCATGAAATCAGTTTTATGTTTTGACTAGGTCACAAATGAGCAACATAAGAAAGACTTACCTGAACTACAGCATAACACATGCGGCCAGCATCTTTACAGAATGAGATGTCTTTCAATGACTGGTCTACAAAGGCGTCAGACAGCTTCTCCAAATCAACTGACTTGGGATCTGTGAAGAAGTGGTGTAAAACAAATGATTTGTTATTTTTAAGTGCTTAGCCTGAAGACCTAAGCTAATGGCATGTTACTTCAAACCCTTGCCAATGCATTTTAATTAACTATCAGAGGAAGGCAGGTAAAGTTTACATACCGTCGATCGCTTTTTGAAACATAGTCTGAGTTACAACATCAAGAGCCGTCCAAGCTGAATCCATGCTGCTTGGAATTAGAAAAAAATATATAAGGTAATCAGGACAGGGATACCATCAGAGACAAGCGATAAACAAATTTATTTATTTAACAAATAAATATAAAATCACTTGAACTGCATGACAACAAAACAGAATGACAAGGTTCGCTCGCGTGCATTGGTTATCTTGCTGTTTTTGGCAGTTTTCAACTTAGCACAAATTCTAGCTTCGTTGAAGAAACGAATTTAAATCAAACATTGAGAAATGACACATTTGTAATATCACACTTACTTCAAACGATGCATGGGGAATCCTCGCGCTTGTTTGATTCGTTTCCTGATGGCGTGAGACTGGCCAGTGCGCATGCGCTTTTGGACATGCCTCCGACTTTCATTATTTTGGTGGATTTCAACACTGACACGCACCACCATGGCTTGTATTATCTTATCGTAATATTAAATGCACTCTTAAAATGCACTAATTTGTATTCGAGTATTATTAAATATTTGCAGTTTCTGTAAACTGATAATATATCACAATATCACTGGTTATCTGTATGCAGTTCTTTAAAAAAAAACTTTATTTTGCAAGATGTCACTAGGGGGCGACAAAATAACAAATATGAACATGTAGAGGTTGTTGGCGTGGAACCGACCAAAACAAGAGAAAAGGTGTCAGTCGGAACTGCCGTAACGTTATAATTAACATTTTGTGCTACTGTGTGTTTTTAGAAAAAAAACGTATTTTACAGGGCTCTCAAGTCTCACGCAATCGGAGTGAGACTCACGCATTTCAACCAGTTCACACGCTCTCACGCCACACCTTGTATTTCTCACGCTGAGAAGGGACAACTTGTCCCGCTACAATTACTATACAATTAATATACCATTAATAGATGAGGGAATACTAAGGCAAGTTTTCTACCGAGTTCATAGCTCTCTCGACTCTGTAGTTATAGAGTTAAATGCCACCTACCAGCCAATCAGAAATTAAGATGTTGTTGTTTCAGTTTAAATTACGCGATTCTGCAGCAAGCGGTTTCGTTACTAAGCAACATGGATGCGCGCGCACATGGAGTGTAAATTGGAAGAGAAAGATCCGATGAATGCTGTAGGTAACCCCTTCATTTATTTTTTCGATTTTAAGATTCCTCTACGAAATCACTTGCCTGTGAAAAGATAGTGAGAGGAGAGCTGATGTTGGGTATAGCCAAATTCGCGCTAAAGTATTATTGATGCAGTCAAAAAAAAAAAAAAAAACTCTCCAACTGCAACTTTGCAACCAGAAGCTTTAACTTAGCTTTGGCTTCCTGAAAGGAAAGTACTAGAGATGTTATAACAGTTGGTGAATCTGATAAAAGACAGACAAATTCATCCAAATAAAATAAATTGTTTTACATATTTAAAAAAGGATAAAAAATACAAAGAAATTTGGCCCCAAACATGCCGACTGAACAGCAGTGCTCAATGTATATACTGTACACACACAGTAGGATTACAGAACTTGTCCTGAACATGTATGTCAAGCTCTCTGTGTGTGTGTGTGTGTGTGAGAGAGAGAGAGAGAGAGAGAGAGAGAGAGAACACATTTCAGCTTATGATTTTATTTTTTCTGTTGTGTTTGTTGCACATCTTGATGACAGGGTAGGGGCTCCCATATAAAGCACTGAGGCTTCCCCAAATTCAAATTCAGATGCAGTGTGTTTTCCATGGTGGGTTTGAACAAAACCAAAACTAGAAACAGTTTGGCTCTGGATGGAACGCTATTATCATGACAGTGCTTTATGTGGGAGTCCTCTACCCCGTCATCAGGCATCAAAATGTGCAATAAACATTTACAACAGAAAAAAAGAAACATAAGCTGAAATGTGTTCTCTCTCTCTCTCTCTCTCACACACACACACACACACACACAGTTTGACATACATGCTCAGGGTAAGTACTGTAATGTATATGTGTACAGTATGTACATTGAGTACTGCTGTTCAGTTGGCTCATTTGAGGCAAAATTTATTTTTATTTTTGATACATTTGTATTTTTAAATACATAAATCTTTTTATTTTATTAGAATGAATTTGTCTTTCATCAGATTTACCAAATGTCATAACTTCTATTTGTGCTGGTCAATTATGAACAATAGGTCAAATTGAACTGCTAGCAAAAACTTGGGTGCTGCAAATATTTGAGTTGCCCCTCCCCTTTGTGTGGCCCCTCCTCTAATCTCACTCCAAACTTTCGCTATAACTTGAGAGCCCTGATTTTATGTGGACAGAATTGTTGTCAGTGAAAGATTTGACTGAGAAGAGAGTCCTGTAGTAGGTATAGTGTCACTTTTTGTCAACCCAAAAATAACTCTAGTAGAGGTATCTGACACTCACTACTAATTTATTGTTTTCCTCTGAATTCTGTGTATATTGTAAATACTAAATTCCTTTTTTTTTTTTTTTTTTTATCTGAGGTAACGGACATGTAGAAATAATGTCATTTAAACTACACAGGACATAACCACTGAGACACACACATACACAATAAAATGAACACATAAGAGGGGTAAATGTTATGAAATATATTTCACTCATAATCTACATTGTGCAGGTGTACATAAACTCCAGCATTATGAAACTGCACTTTTCAGACAGCAAACAGATGCCATGTATATTTCTATTGAGGATTACTGCAGCTGATGAAATGGTTTAGTATCAACACAAAACATCATTCCATTATGACAGACGTATATACACATCTCACTTCTAAGTGTACAAGCAACACAACTCATCATACATCAAACATTTTAAAAAATAAATTGAATTTGAAGAAAAATGACCTTGACAAGTAGAAAGAAACTGAATGGCTACAATTCTTTGATGTATATTAGCTTTCTACTTTTAAGATAAAAAACATAATAGTTCAGCATTCAAAAGTGGCTTACAGATGCATACACTTGATTGTTTTCTTTTAGTAAACCAGGGCCACATAAAGAAAAACTGAAACTCAAAAACAGAAACAAAAATAAACATCCTCAAATGACATCATGAACATTATACAGCCCTCAGTTTCAAAAAGAGGCATCTAATGCCCCCGTAAAGTGTGGCAAGGAACTTTAATGACATTACAACTTTCATGACATTATAACAAAATGCATACCATCTGAGCAAGTTCAGCCCTTTGTCAGCACAGTTATATGGCATCATTCTAGATGGCACAAAGTCCAGATCATTGAATTTTGTTCACTACTAAGCAGATATATCAAACGTTTGATATTCAAACAATTCATTCTTTTTTTTTTCACACAAAAAAAGATCTGTACAAGTGCACTGGAAATATCTTTATTCTGTTTCATTTTTTCAGGAATAATCTAGAGTAACCAACATACTCTATGAAAATCCCAAATACAATCATATACCCGTGCCATTTTAAAGGGCTTCATGAAATGCTCCAAATTTGTTACATTTGCTCATTGATCTGCTACAGAGGCTTTGGCACCATTGCATTATTTTCAAGCTATTTTTATTTAAAGGGACAGTTTACCCAAAATTATCACCTTCATGATGTTCCAAACCTGCAACACAAATATCCATATTCCATAAACACATTTTGAATATTTTTTCTACAGAAAAAATTTGCACACGTGGAACAAATGAGGATGAGTACATAAATTACTCATCAATACGTCCTCTTTTTCCCAGACATGTCCTGGCTGGGATTTCTAAATTGTCCAGGTTGCAGGTGTGTTTGGCTTGAAGCGGCGCTGCGCAGACTTATCGGTGTTTGACATCAAAGTACTGCGAGAGCTATAGAGAGCAGATGCTCAGCATTCTGTCGAATCACTCTCGTGGTACTTTGTTGTCACACACACTATATAGGCGCTCATATATATATATATATATATACACACACACACAGATGTCTCATTAGCAACTGTTTCTACAGGCCGCTATAGGCTACGCAAGCTATCCGCCATATGTAATGATCAACTTGACGTCATTCACCATAGTAATCAATGAATATTCCAAGATGCCACAATCCTGCACAGCCATTGGTCTGCGAACCCACAATATGGTGAATTATGTCAAGTTAACCGTTCCAAGATGGCGGATGCTTCTATGTGCTTGGAGAAGGTGGAATCTACAGACAACAGTCAAACCAATGCAAATCTTAGACAAATGATCTTAGACATGTCCAGGAAAAAGAGGACGTATGGTCACCCTAACATAATGACAGAATTTTCATTTTTGGGTGAACTATCCTTTTAAGACAAAAAGATGACTACATGTAAGTTCATTTGACTATGGAAAATAAATTACATGGCATGATGAAATTATGCTCGACAATCCCACACCAAATAACATAGTAACACTACTTCTGGAAAGATGACAAAAGACGAATACAAAAATCAAGCATGAAAGCATTTAAACAATGCAAATCAAGCATAACATGGTATTTAAAATGAATCCTGGTGCAAAATTGTACCAGTATTGTGATTGTGATATTGTGAATTTCCTTCACATAAAATAGAATTTTTCATTAGTACAGCTGATATCATATAACATGAAATAAAGTTGCATATAAAGCAAAGTTGATGTGAAACACAGTACATGAATGAAATATCAGTCCGGAGCACTTTTCCTCCTTAAAATGTCAACCACTCCAAACAGCACAGTCTTTATTTTTCTGGCCAATCGACATCCACGTCACCAATTGAGCCTTTTCTCTCCATCACTCTGTGGTTTCTGTTTCCATGGCAACCCAGCTCCATGTCCACAGGTGCTTTAAGCAAGCAAACATTTTCTCTGCAAGTTACATGTTTTGATTGACAGGTGTGACATAATTACGAGGGAACATTCCAGTCTGTCCGTGACAAGCCCCCTTCCACCAATTAGGATCCGAGTTGTCCAGGACCTGGATAAAATCTCCACGCCTGAAACCCAGCTCTCCATCCTCTTGAGGGTCAAAGTCAAACAAAGCTTGAACATATGTGGAATGCTGTGGAACAAAAGTAAATGTTGAGAATTATGACAATATTGCCTTGAATGTGGCTTAATGCCTGGCTGTGTACGTGTGTGTGTTAATTAGCTAGTATTTTTTTTTTTTTACCTAATCAAAATAACCCAACTGCAGTTTGATTGAGTCCACAATGAAAAAAACATGATTTTTGAAAATTGTTAAAAACGGATGTTATCCGTTTTTGCAAATGAACTCTTCATATATATACACAATTTTAATTGTTGGATATATAGTCAAAAAGGTGGGATTGAAATATTTGTACATTTGTACATTTAATGTTTTAAAAATGGAACACCAAAGTGTAACATACAGTATTTCTGAAATTGTTTCACCTCTGATTCAGTCCTACCTGTGGTACCTGTTCAATGTCCCTGAGGAAAATGGGCTGATTCCTGGACACAGAAGTGGACCGATGATAATCCACTAAAGAGTTTAACGAGTTAAATTTGACCACCCACAAGAAGTATTTTCCTGCTCCATCCCGTAAGACTTTGAAGTGCTGGACATCATTACCAAATCTACAGGAAAGGGAAAAAACACAGTGTTTAGAGAAGTACATAATAGCCGGCTGCATTTATAACACTTAGATATTGCAATTGTAGTAAAGAACTCTGCACTGTTCAGTTTATCATGAACCCTAAGGTCTGCAGCTATCTGTGGAGAACTATTTGAATGATTCAGACAGTGTTGGCCTAGTTTAGAAACCACACAAAAAGAATTCGCAATAACACATAAATAAAGTGCTGAGAACGGCCATATTTTGTGCTGCATTGCATCAATTATTCATTGACATGCCCCTATTTACAAGAACAGATTCAATTACCGCATCAAAATTTCAAAAGAAGCAGCCTGTGTTAGAGTCCATTACTCGAACAGTCATATGCAAACTGGCGAAACATTAGAATAGAATAGAATGACAAATACATACTTGACAGACAGCGAGAAGTCTCCAGGTGCACTCTCACTCTCTCTAATGAGAAAAGCTCCATCATGTCTCTGTTTATTTAACATTTCTTCTGCCTTTGCGCGGGGAATCTTCCCATAAAACCAGCTGCGGGTTCAGAACAAATCCAAAAGCAGTAGTTCAGATACTGTGTAGAATGCACGGAGCACATTCGAATTTTGAGAATGCTAAGACTGGGAAACTTATGTAATATAATGCATCCGTGGGTCTGTTGGATGGACAGTAGTTGAACTTGTGTATTAGAAATACAGAGTGTTTATTAGATTGTATATTAGTATACTGTATATTAGAAAGGTATTTGTTCTAAAAGAGGCATGGACTCATAACTAAATCGGACGTTACACTGACGTTATGTAACAATAACTCTGCAAAGTTTAGCATACTGAACAAAAAAGAAAGAACTAAACAACTAAACAGAAGTTGTTAAAGGGGTGGTTTACTGGTTTTTTTCTAGGCTTGATTGTGTTTATGGGGTGCAGTCTAACGTGTTCATGCTTCGTTTTTTTTAAAAACGCATTATTTTTCATATAATTTACCTTTATTCCACACCGCTCTGTCCCTTCTCTGACAAACGCCTCGATTATTTCCTGTTTTTATGAAGCCCCTCCCTCAGAAATATGTGATGGGCTCTGATTGGTTAGCTGGCTCAGTGTGTTGTGATTCACTAAACCGCCGAGCGTGCGTCTAAATGTCCCACCCCTCAGCTCAGCGGCATGTGCTCCGGTTGTATTGTAAACAATGGCGTTGTCTATATTGCTTATCAATTTGAGCCCGATTGAGACGCAGAGGATATTAGTGAAGAGGATCGCGCAGAACCTGTGCAAACATGGCTCTTAATGGTATGTTTGTTTGTTTGTTGTCTTATACTTTTAGATATGCTGTTATTATGCTACTGCTTATGTTAACTTTTAACATACGGTTTTATTCTGATTAAAGCTTTAATACAGTATGGCAACCGCACACGCGTCCATGTATAACGCTTCTCATTGCTAAGTGAAAATGTATAATTGGAACAGTTTGTTGGAGCTGATCTGACGATCTGAATGAGAGAGAGAGAGAGAGAGAGAGAGAGAGAGAGAGAGCAGGGCGAAGCGAGGAACAGTATTAAGAACGGCTGTTTTAGAACATTAATTTTGAAACTTGTGAATCCATTAGAATCGTTAGAAGACAGAATTGCGATTTATATATGAATAGATTTTTACGTGCACCCCTAGTTTTCTCTTCCTCTTCTCTAAAGCAGCACAGCATGGCCTCGCCCCTTCCTTACATGTTCCTGAGGGCGGGGTTTATCTGGGACCGTGATGTATCAGACCCGGGAAGTAGTTTGTTGTAGTACCTTACAAGCTGTTTTTGTAGGCATTAAACTTCCAGAATTTTAAAAGACGATATCTCTGTTTGCATTGAACTTTCAGCGCTGCAACTTTGCAGATATTGTTTATGCTCAAACAGCAACATTACACACTAACGTTAAAAAAGTGAAATTGCAATCAACCACCCCTTTAAACAACTAAACAGAAAAATTTGACAATGTAATTTTAAATGTGGTTTATTGCATTATTTTCCTCCATGGAGGAAATGCAAGAAACTGTTCACCCAAGCATGAAAATTATGCTATGTTGTTCCAAACCCACTTGGAAGACTTGTTTAATATTTTTTATGAAACCTGAGAGATTTCTGGCCCTTTATTGTCCATTACACCAATACAGTTTTTTGCTTGAGGCGTTGAAAACAAACCTCACTTGTTCTTGCAGAAGCTCTTGTTTGACAAGTGAGAATAAACCTCACTGGTCAAGCAAGTATGGATGAGCTTCTGGGTAAACCTCAATTATATATGTATGCATCATTAGATAAAATGAGTGCCTTTTCAGAAGACTTGGATTAAAACACTTGATTCAAACAGATTACTATAATGATGCATTTATGAATTTTTCAGTGAACTCTCTCAGGTTTCATTTAAATTTTCTTCATTTGTATTTCAAAAATGAGCAAAAGTCTTATGGGTTTGGAGTGACAGGGGAGTGAGTAATTTCGTGAAGATTGTTTTTCTTATAGATTTAGTATTTTTTTCACTACAAAAGAGCAAATACTCACGGGTGTGGCTTCATTTCTATGTAATTTTTAGGGATGAATCCCTCTTTTCCATTAAGTTCTGCCTTGTACCAGTTCTGGTCACATTCTTCATTTAAAATCTGATGGGAAAACAGAAGACACTTTAAAACCTGACCAGCATGGTGTCACTACACAGTGTCCACAGAGTAAACCTCCAATCAGCCCACTTCCCTCAGAACACAAAGGACTTAAAGAGCCAATCACATCACTGCCTGTGGTGTTTAAAACCCAAGGCCTTGCTCTATAAATAGCATACAGGAAATATCCTTCATTTCAACTTTAAGCCACACATAACATCCTGTATACATAAGACTTCTCTGGCACTAATGAGAAATACATTGCTCACAGTCTGTTTTGTGGAATTGCAAAACTGAACCAGATGGATTGCGCAAAAAGATGTGGGTAATTAGCATCATTCCTGATGGCCAGGATTTGATGTCTCTTTCATAACTGAAGTACAATGCTGTACCCACAATGATACCATCTGTGGTAATGATGACCATCACCATCAAATATGAAATGAAGAAAGGAGTACATTACTGCACTGTGTACAATCTCAGAGGTGAAGGGCCGAAACAGATGAAGTGGACAAATCACTTTATGTGATTACTTTAGACTCAAAGGCACTCTCTCAGTCTTGCTTAAGTCAAGTATGTTATGACACATCTGTCTAAGATAAATTGGAATCCTATCCTATAGCCTGGAATGTTCTCACAACTCTGAAAGATGGTCTCCCCATCCCTTCTCTCTTTGTAAACAACCATTAATCTGCTCTCACCCCCACCGCGCCATGGCGCCTCTTTTCTCTGCCTTGAAGAAAAATAGAGTGACATTATAAACAAGCCAAGATGTCATATTCCAAATATACAAAAGGGGGAAAGTAGGTCTTGATAACTTCTGGATGGGAGAAATGAATACAGCTCAGTTAATAATCAATAATAATCTCAGTTATAAAACATATATATAAACATATAGTATTTTTAAAATCCACTCCCACTCTATGCAGTAACAAACAGAGAGAGAAAAATATTGTTTTTGTTTTTTCCCCCCCTCTTGTCATCTTGGTGAATAGAAAGCAATCTGAGTTTTAGGAAATCTCTATGTGGGCGCAGTGAAGAATTTGCATATGCAAAATTTGCCCCAATTTTGTGTCTCTCCAGTAAAAAAAAACCTTGCGGTGGTTGGATGAAAACTGGTATTAAACATAAAACACAGAATCGGAGCTTTGTTCAAGAAAAGAAAATTAATACAGCAGATAGATAGCTGAATATGATGCCAAAACCAAGTCCAAATTCTAAACCCAGTTTTGTGGTTCAGAGATGTCAGCCATGCCCAATCCACAACCACTAAATCCCTATTCAGAGGAAATCATACTAGCCTGCTTGCCCGCAGCAAAGCACTGTTGCTAGGCAGAAAGCACAACAGAAAGAAAGTGGGAACAAGGTTCAAACCGTATCAAAATACTGAAACACTTTAGACATTAATGGCGCATTTGTGCCCATGAGTACAATATGTTGACCTAATTAGGTCCAACACGATAAAGTAACAAAAAATAAAAGCTATTTCTGCCATGTTACAGGCCAACATTTTGGTTACCACTGACATCTGGGCCATTCTGTGTCAAATCAACCAACTTTCAGAAACTTTTTTTTGGTTTTTGTTTTTTTGTTAAGAACCAGAATCTAAAAGGATATTAAGATATCTCTAATACTTCTTAAGTTACAGGTATGCAAACTTGAGGCAAAAAAACGAGTGCTTTTTGATATTTTTGAACTGTAACTGTTGGCATATAATGAAACAAAGATTGCTGAAGTCAACAGATTTTACTAATAGACATACCAATCTCTGTGTAAACATAAAATAATGATGCTGCCATCTTTCTGAAGTCAGTATTACCCTCCTGTAATTTGGCTCCAAATCTCAGGTGAAAATGGCCATTTTGGCATAAAATGGCCTCTACAAAACAGTGGATTACTCAATAAATATACATCCATGACATTTAATATTTTGGCTTTCATCACTATATATGCTTATCTTTCTTCAGAAAAAAATATGAACAAAATAAAAAATATCTGAAAAAAAAAAGTTAAAGGAATATGGATCCAATTTGCATGTATAATATTTACACTTTCGTATTATATACCTGTATGTGGACAAAGACAAACAATATGGAACAGGTTAACTTTATAAATACATTAACTTCTCCATCACACCTACACACCACAGTACAGTAGGCCTACATTAAAGGACACAGCTCACAAGTGCAGTCTTTATTCCTATTGTTACTTGCTGCATTTGCATAAAATCACCACCAGCTGTTGTTGTTCACATTATCAACTCTCAGTGAAACTGAATAACTTCTGGTCGTAGTTGTCATGTCATGCCCGGTTAAGACACAGCGTAAACCTGGAGGTGTTGACAACACTCATGCAGAGAGAGAGAGAGAGAGAGAGAGAGAGAGAGAGAGAGAGAGAGTACAAGACCTCTGACCACATCTGTCAACCAGCTTGCTCTTAACATTGACAAGCTCTGTCCATAAAAACTGAAGACAATTCATACTGGCACACACACACACACACACACACACACACACACACACACATACAAAACAAATCTCCACTGCGTTACATTTGTAATCTCGATTTTTCTATCCAAATCCACACTCACATCTCATCATCTGTCTTTTTTTTTTTTACAAGGGATTTACTTATAATTACAAAACTTACTTACAAACACTTTTCGTTTTTTTTTTTTTTACTGTGGTAGGTTTTTTTTAATTATTAAATGCCTGTCTACGGAGCCCTTTACAGGACATTGTGGTGGGAAAAATTCGGGGTGAATGGAAAAAAAATTCAGGGTGGGAGGAAAATTTTTTTTTCAAATGTTTTGCGTTCCCTCGAGAAACTTTGCGTTCCCTCGAGAAACTTTTGCGTTCTCTCGCAAAACCATTTGAGTTCGGACAAACGCTTCCTGTTTACTTTGCAGCTTTCAGTGGTTACAGCTCGTATGTTCACAATGGAGCGGTTCATAGAGTTTTATTTTGAACTTGCACTCAAAGTAATACAGTCAGTGCTTATGTCAAAGCACGGTTTTGGGACATTCTAAAACGCTTAATGTTTTAAAACAGTTACATTGGAGGACTAAATTTGATAATAAATCCTGATAAAAATTATTAGGCTAGCATTAATAACCTTATTAATAATATTACTATTAATAAAGCAGAATATGAACGCAACGCCCTGCACATTAAGCCTTTTCTTCCCCACAGAAAACGCTTAAGGTAGGCTATAATGAATGGTTCATGCAGCTCGTATGTTCACAATGGAGTGGTTCATAGAGTTTTATTTTGAACTTGGACTCAAATAAATCAATAAGTCAGTGCTTAGTTCAAGGCACGGTTTTGGGACATAATAAAACGCTTAATGTGGCTTAATGTTTTAAAACAGTGACTTGGAGGACCAAATTCGATAAAGCTGATACAATTATTAGGCTAATATTAATAACCTTATTAATAATATTACTATTAATAAAGAAGAATAGCCCAGAATATGAACGCAACGCAACGCCCTGCACGTAGCCTAAGCTTTTTCTCCCCCATAAAACGCTTAAGGTAGGCTATAATGAAAACAGTGATTTAAAAATACCAGATCCGTTGCATTCATATTCTGGGCTATTCTCCTTATTAGGTTATTAATATAAACCTAACCATTTTATTAGTATTTATTATTATCGAATTTGGTCCTAATGTCAGTGTTTTAATACATTAAGCCACATTAAAGCGTTTTAGAATGTCCCAAAACCGTGCCTTGAACTAACCACTGTCTGACTGTATTTCTTTATACTTGAGTCAAAGTACAAAATAAAAACTCTATATGAACCGCTCCATTATACGAGCTGTAACCACTGCAAGCTGCAAAGTAAACAGGAAGCGTTTGTCCGAACTCAAATGGTTTTGCGAGAGAACGCAAAACATTTGAATTTTTTTTTTCCCTCCCACCCTGATTTTTTTCCATTCACCCCGAATTTTTCCCACCACAATGTCCTGTAAAGGGCTCCGTACCAGTCAACACAAGTTTTTCAACTAATTAGGCTAGCTATTTAGTCATGCAGTGCATTAGTACAGAAATATCTTGCGGGATTCAGTTGTGTTTTCTCACAATTTGTGCTTGTTAGGCATGGTAAGGCATGCCTAATGTATTTATATATTAATTTCTGAAGCATACAACAATGTCTTGCTCTTGTGGAGGATACAATTTGCTCTTCCAACTTTTTACAACCAGTGTCAATTGCTTTGGAAAATTGGAAGAAAACATTAGAAAAGAGAGAGGGCTCTGTCTTGTTGGGAAATATAATTAAACTTGGATTAGTTTTGAAATTATTCAATTTTTATTGCTTTCCATGTTCAAGTACTTTGTATTATTTAAATTGTAATTTGTTTAAATTGCTTAAAATTTAATGCACATTAAAAGTGTAATTTGTGTAATATAAATTATGTGCATGAATTACTTATAATTCATTTAACCTAAAATGAAACCAAACAAAATATATTACCAAATAAATTAGCTCATGAACATCACATTACTTATTCTGTCTACAAATAATGGCAACAAGCACCAGAGAATGTGGTGCAAAACAGATAGACTATATGAAGCATAATCATGTCTTATATATATATATATATATATATGTATACACACACACACACGTCTATTTAATTTTTAATACACGGAGAATTTTACAGAATTTCCCCCAAAAACACTACTGTTCAAATATTTAGGGTCAATAAGATTTTTAAAGGAAGTCTCTTATGCTTACCAAAGCTGCATTTAGTCAACCAAAAATAAAGCAAAACAGTTATAAAATTTAATGCATTTATATATTAATATATATTAGCATATAGAGATATAATATAGGTTACCGACCCCAAACTTTTGAACAAGACGTATACAGTTACTGTGACATAACGTTAAGTCCTATAAGGTTTTGGTCACACTGCAACCCAATCTGCCTAATGTAGGCCATTACAGTTTTTCGAGGAAATATGGTCCAGTGTGCCTAAAGCACTTATGAAAGACAAAGGAAGCATAATTGCTCATGAGACAAAAATGGAAAATGAAGCATAGAGGCAGGGGGTGAGATTTTTCAGGATCTTATAATTCAGTGATAATCATAGTAGCCTACTAGGCAAACCATATTGGGCTAATAATATCCACTAATCCAAAAGTTTTTACCACATGTCTGGCATGTACCCTTTCCAGCAGGCCGACTTAGCTTCATATCTATAATAAACAGACTATTGTTGTGTTCAGGGGCAATGGAGAGATGCTACTGGTTGGAAAGAATGTAATTTGCATCCCGAGGCAACTAGGAATTACACAAGCTTCAGTCTGGATCCAACCCTTACGAAGATCTGAGATGACCAAACACCTGAGAAGAGATGATGCCAACCCCCCAGAAGACGTCAGATGATGCTAACCTTGGAACACCATATAAAACTACAAAATTTTGCTTAATTGCAACGTTTAATCGCAATCGCAAAGTTTAATCAACATATAATCATCGTCTGTTTGATTACGTGTAATTTGTAGCTAACTGCATGATTTTTACTGTACATTTCTGCCATAGTCACCACTAATAACCTACTCCTAAATATAATGTAGAAACTAAAGCTGTTTTGCAACGATTTGTATTTTGAATTGAATTGAATTGAATCAATCATCTTCAGCAGCTGCGACTAGGTTCAAACTCAACATTACTATTATTATTGGAGATTTCTATCAAGGTTTTTTCCACACTGAAAAGACTGATTCACGCTTGATGCATTTTGAGGAATCTGTGTGTTGCATCACACTCCTCTGTAAATAAATAAATGACACCACCAGTGATATCAGACTGGCATCAGCCATGATATTACAAGTCCAAACATCCCCTGAAGGCCAAACAGTTAATCACAGGCTGACATGCTCCAGACACACATCTACAGAAGAAGGCTGTGCGTTAAATGCAGTCTGGTTCTGTGAGTCATGGAGGTTCAAAGACAAGACCATAACTGTAGTTAAATGAATGCAACAGACGGAAAGATGTGTCACCAAAGCAGGTATCAAGAGCTTTAAATGCATGTGTCTGTGTGCACAATCGGCATGTGTGAATTTTCAAAGAAAGAAACTACAGATAGTTAGCAGGTTAAATATCTAGACCTGTCTGCAAGCGAAGTCCTGCGGTGTGAAATGTGTTTTGACTGGAAATGACATCAGCAGCGACAGTTGCTGTAGTGTGAAATGAACAAATTCGATGACCTTGAAAGTCATAGTGTGTGGGCAGTATTAGGCATCGTGAAGTTAAGATATCAGTGATGCCTGCTCTCAAGCACTGAATCAGTGAATAGTGGGCTAGCAAAAGCAACATGCCAGAAGATCCCAATGAACCCAACATTTTCTTAAATGCATAATATAAACTGAAACCCTAAAGATTGCACACCTTGCATTTTGCTTTCTTAATAGTCTCCCATATAATTTTATCAACCAGGTGTTTTGGCTGGAACTATAAAAAAGAATAGAGTTGCAGTTATAGTTTATTTATATAAGCATTTCCAGTCACATCTCTAGCACAACATCAAATTCTCAAGACTGGAAGCAGAGAAAACCTTTTTAGTGGCATTCTGCCTTGTGCCAGAGGCACTTTTGGATGTCAGTGAGAGTGACGCTAAAAATACTGAAAATACATCGTTTCTATGGCTTATGTCAAAGCACTACAGACTTGCACTACAAACAGAAGAGTTCAGCATGGATAATAAAGTGTCTACGGACTGTTTAAAGGAATAATTATCCAAAAATGATAATCCTGTCACTATTTACACTCAGGCTGTTGTCATTATCCAAAAATGAATTTACTGATATATTAAAATATATTACTAAACATATTAGCTCATGTGAATATCACATTATTATTTATTCTGTCTAGAACAAGTTATTACAGCAAGCACCAGAGAATGCAGTAAAACACAGATAAAGACAGATGTGTTTATCATGTCAATCTCATGCATTAACTGCACTGATTTTATATTGGCTTCTAGCATTGCTCATTCTATCAGAAATTAGAGTCTGAATCAGTAGTTTTATAAAATTAGTTTTTATTTTTGAATGAGTATTATTTTGATCTTTGAATGGCATGAAGATGTTTTCTTAATGTTTTTGTTTAGTAAATTCCAAACAAAAAATACAAAATGAGATAAATGAGTGTTATTCAAAAAAAAAAAAAAGAAAAGAAAAGAAAAAGGAAAAAGAAAAAAAAAAATCTTAGTTTGTTGTCATTTTTTCCTACTATAGGGCATAAAATATTAATTTTCGCAACATTTTTACCGATTTCAATTCACTGACTCAGTGACATGACTCCCATGACCCAGCTGCCCAAAGGTTTTTTCTACGAACCTCTTCGTCTAAAAGCGGCCAATATGAAGTACCTGTTAGAAAATGCATAAGAAAGTAGTTCTATTCATGTTTTAAGGACAAAAACCTGGAAATGTCTCGAAATAAAACACCTAAATAATAACTGATGACAGACCGTTGAATTATTGAAAAATAATGCACACCTGAATGCACACGCCTTCTGTCGTTGCGACATTACCCCCTTGGGTGTGCATTATTTCTCAATAATTCAATGGTGTGTCATCAATTATTCCCTACATGACCCAACTGTCATGGTGTTTTCTATGAATCTCTTCGTCCAAAAGGGGGCAATATGAAGTACCTATTAGAACCAACAAGGTCGGATCATGCCCACCAATTCACCTTCGGAAGTTAAAGACCACTATATCTGAACCAAATCTCGGTCTTCAATCATAATTACATATTTTTCCCTTTGAGCTAACTGCTTTCATTGTAGTAGCAAGTAAAAGAGTGACCAGTACATTATTCAAAATGGGCTCTTTGTTTTTTCACTGAGAAAATAAAATACAGATTTGAAGGTAAGGAAGAGAGTGAGCCACAAGGAATCCTCTTATTTTGCAGGTGACACGTTTTTTGATGCAACTCCCATGAATGCAAAATCAAATCCCATGAAACTAGGAAAGTAGGGCAAAAAAATATGCAAATATGTCAGACATACAGCACAATTTTTCAACGCTGCCCTCGGGGGAAGTGTGGGGGAAGCACCAAAATCACAAGAGACTCTAGAAAAAGACGAGTTCCCTGGAGTCAGAGGTTCAAAAGAGAACCCAAGCGAGAACATCAAATCCTATCCTACAGTCAGGAGGCAGACATAGTAATTAGCCAGAATTTCTAGGCCAACCTAACAGAATCTTGGGGTTTGGGGATATTCTCAACATATTAGAAGCAAATGCTGTTATCCCATGGGATATGTTTAGGCTGTTATTCAATGAAGATGATTGTCAGTGAATCTGAACATTCCTCTCTATATGATCCAGGTTTCCAATTCTGTTAGTTCAACCATGTAAGTTTGGTAACATAATATTGTACATTTTTGACATATAAAATACCACTTATTCAAATAACTTTTCGTTTCCCTGTGACATTATTTCAGCTAAGTAATGGCTAATTATAATCATGATCTTACTTGTTATATAATGTTGTAGAGTCTTTGGCGGTTTATAAGAAAATATGCATACAAGTAAGTAGTTCTATTCATGCGTTTTAAGGAAAAAAAATCTAGAAATTTCTCAAAATAAAACACCTAAATAATAACGGACAATGGACCGTTGAATTGTTGAAAAATAATGCACATCCGAGGTGGCCTGCCTCCTGTCGTGGCGACATTACCTCCTTGGGAGTGCATTATTTTTCAATAATTCAATGGCCTGTCATCAATTATTCCTTACACAGTTTGCAACTGAGACTAAAAACAACTCTACTGGTAAAATTTTGAGTCTTTTGCCTTGGCACTGTAGCTTCCATAAATTGCTCAGAAAAAATAAAATAAAATAGCTGAAATCCTGAGATACCATCAAATCCCATCATTGCTTTTTGTCTCTCCCAGGATTTGAAATTTTCTTGTGCAGGCGTTGCCAAAGAGTGGGGAAGAAAAATACTAAGACCAACTCTACTGAGCTTCTTCTTTCTGAATGGGGTAAAGTCAATGCAGAATAGGCAACAACCAGAGACAAAGGTCTGGCATCCCTCTCTTTACACTCCTGCAATTTATAATATGATAAAAAATAGCAATTATGACATATAATAAGAAATGTTGCTAGTCTTACTGAGACTAATCCCATTTACCACAGACATCAATTGAACAGACAATTTTTACCAAGAGACTTTAAAGGCTCTAAACTTTAGATTTAGAAGATGATAAAATATGCATTTCATGACCTTATAGCTCAAGGGTTTCTTCGAGAGATGGTCCTTCATTGACCCTCTGCTGGAGTTAAACATGCCCCAGTATCACTATCCCTTCATTTGCATGCCAAATACTTGAACAAACTTGAAGTAAAATGGGGTGAAAAGGGCAGTGTGTGATCATATTAAAGTTAGGTCAAGCAGAATGCAGAAGCACAGAGTACTTATGCACGCTGCTGATTAAAAGTTGTCTAGAACATTGAGAATGATGTGCAGCTTTGAAGCCTTGCGTTTTGCTGGATGAAAGGTCCAGGGGGCAAGAATAGCTGATCCATGACCTAAATTAAATTACAGCAGGATGGCAAGCACTCCTGAATCCAGTCCAAAATCTTTTTGGATGGAGCTGAACCCTTCAGGGGTGGGTGATTGGGGGGAGTCTGAGTTGCTAGGGTGACTGACCTTGGTTCAGAAGCAAGATGAGTTTTTTAAAGTTTCCGAAAGACGTGCTCACCATAGCTACATTTATTCGATCAAAAATACAGTAAAAATAGGAATATTGCGAAATATTATTATCATTTAAAATAACTTTTTCATTTTAATATATAATTTACTTCAATGATGGCTAAGATGTACACTATAGTACAGCACAGTTCTAATCTGCTAAACGCTACTGTAAGGCATGAAGATATTAAGATGTCATAAACACTGACATCAAGATTTTCTGTAAAGCTGCATTGAAACAATGTGTACTGTGAAAAGTGATACACAAATAAAACTGACTTGTCATCACTGCACATCCAGATTTTATTAAATCAATGCTATATATTTCTGACACTAATTAAAGTTAATACTTACAATTTAAAGTATGTATAAAGCAGTCATTGGAACAGGACAAACAGATAAACTAGACATTTCTGTAGACATCAGGTTCCTCAGCTTGATCGTACAGAAAGACAGAAATGAAAAATGCAGCAGTAATAAATTCCACTTACCTTTAAAATCTCTCCTCGCTTGAAACTTAATTCATCTTCTGCAGTAGCTTTGAAATCGTATTTAGCTATTGCCTCCATGGCATGGGCTGTGTGGATGCGAGACAGATATAAAGCTCCAAAAGGAAGTGCTTCTACAGGCAGAATAACAGCCCTGACTGATATGATTCAATCTCCTAATATCTGTCCTTGTCACTGCTGACCGTGGAGTGACAGATCTTCCTTGTCTGGGTGCTGTCAACCTGCAGACAGACATAAAGATTTGAACCAAATGTAGTTATGCATAGACGAAGCATCAGGCATCAGGAAAAATATCTCTTTTTTTCTCCCTTTTAAACAGATCTGGTATGAAGCAGCCGTGCAATGTACGCAAATATAAAGGGAACGGAATAACTGGGTCGAGCTGACGTTTTCTTGTAACCGACTATGAGCCAATAAGAGGAATCAGATGTAATGTGGGGTGTCTTGGGTGATACTGGATGCTGGTGAAAGCTTGAGTCATTCAGACCTGACACGCTGGTTGAAATACTGAAGTCACAACAAAGGGCTTATACATGTTAACTAATTACAAGTACAAACTAATTCTTCATTCCTGAGTGAGATGCGTCATTACACAGACATTCATGTCAAGATCTAGTTGCTTTTCTACGCTAGTGGTTGAGGTTTTGATTCATATCAGTGATTCGAAACAGTTGAATCGATTCACTAAGAAGATTCACTTAAATTCGCTCACTGATTCATTCAGAGGCCTTTTCAGTGAGTCAACCGATTCGTTAAAAAATGGCCAGTTACTTCAAATCCAGATAGTTCATTCACGAATTGTAAAAGAAAGTCAATCAGTTCAGTGACAATCCACCGAGTCTCGTTCAGTAAAGGGGCGTATTAGTTCAAACGATGTAACCAGTGAAAGTGCTCCCTCATAGCCCACTCTCGAATGATATTTGCTCCTGCTTATAATCCATTTGACGGCAGAAAATGCTACCAATGGAGTCACGCGCTTATTTCGACGAACAAAACACGAGTCAGTGCATGGGACTGAACGAGAACGATTCACTAAAAGATTTGTTCACTCCACTATTCAACACAGCTAAAGATACGACATTTTAGCACTTTGCCGTTATAATCATGCAGTCAATACGTGCAGCGAAGACTGACCTCTGGACAGCTCGCCCTGAACTAAATTTGCAGTGGGCCCCGGGCGTCAGTTACGTCGTTTGTAGACAGCTTTGTTGATTATAATAGGAGCAATATAGTTTATCGCTTCGCGTCGCTCGTCTAGAGTTGTTGTAGTATAATCGGTTCTGTATGTAAATAGTTAGGGTTAGGGGAACGGATTCGTTTAATGATAATATGCTGTGATGGTGAAGATGCGATCCTTTGTTTTGATACCAAACTTTTCAGCCTTGTGAAACATATACAAACACCACTAGAATTTCCTTCGCATTTTTTATTTTCCCTACATGTAATCTTTAAAAAAAAATACCAATCTGACTGAAAGGAGTCAAACATAAGTAATTCCAATGCAAGAATCTGCTGATTAGATAAAACACTTACCCAGCGCACAGAAGTGCAGTCTCTCCCTCTCCGATCCCCCTTACGCAGTGAAATAAAGAACTACATAGAAATACTTCATTTTAACAACAGTAAAATCATGTTCATAGGGCTTACGGTTGCAGTTAATTTTCCCGACTCCGGAGTAGCTCCGGGAAAAGCAAGAGAGCTGTTAATTTCCGCTTCCTTCGTGTTATGGTCCGCAAAGATGGAAAGGTCCAAACATAAACTTCACACACTGAATTAATAGTGAAGCTACACAAATCGACAGTGCACCATAGGTCAGAGATTTGATTTAAACGCGCGTATCCTCTTATCTAAACCTATCTAATCTCGCACTGAATATTGCAGTACAGATTGAGTACAAAACAGAAGAGAATGGTTGTTCCAGTTCTCTTTGAGAATAATGCATGCAGCATGACACACAGACGAACGGAGCGACACCTAGTGGATAAAGAGTGACATTGCTGGACCCCATAATTCAGAGAAAATTCTGGCTGCGGAAGCCAATTTACAGTAAATTTGTAGCAGTTTGAAAAGTTTATGATGTAGCCTACTTACATAATTGACATTATTAAAAAAAAAAAATCTCAACATCACAATAAAGCGGAAAGTAGGCTATTTTAAGAGGCGTCTCTAAAACATTAGCTTATAAAGTGGCTTGTTTGTTCATGTGGCGATATTGTAAGCTACTCTTCAAATATCAAATTTTTGTACTTTCAAGCTGAATTAATAAAAAGGAAAAATGTAGATCCAAATGGTATATCTAACTGCAGAGATAAATATCTAATATGAAATTTAATGATTTATATAAATATGTCGAGTACGCTGTTGCGACAAGAACAGTTGTGTAGAACAGCAGCACTTGTTGGGTTGGTGCAGTGGTTAGGAAACACTAACAGACCCACACAAGCCTCGCATCAATATTTGAACAACTGCAAACCTTTTTTAAAAAGACGAAATAGTGGTGCCCTGATGGATAGAGGTGCAGTTGCCATTTCATAACTGGAGGTGTCAGCTGGTGTCCAAGGACAGTGAGTGTGGACTAACTAACCCATCTCTGCAGAGACACTGAGACTTGTGGATGCTGCTGCTCTTCATCTCACCCGTCTTCAAACAAGTTTTCCGCGTTTTTAGCCTAAAGAAATCTGATATTTGTAAAGCCTAGGTTTGTTTCGTTTTTATTAATTTTTTATTCATTGCATACATCAATATGGTATGTAATGAGTACGGTGGAAATTGTGCATAGAATTATAATACTATAAGTAGCAAATGTGAGGCGGTGACAAAGGTGTGACTTGAAGTTATTAGCTGCTTTGTCTGCAGAGGTAGATGTAGATACGGCATTTCTTTCACAATTTTTAACATGGATATTTCTGAAGATTCTGAAAACTCATCTCTGCTTCTCTTTAACTCGTCGGGACACATACAAGGTAGGCATATTGCCTATTTCAGGGATGGAAGTGAAGATGGAAATCCTTTTTAAAATTTTTTAGAGCAAATCAGCTGATGTTATAAGCTTCTTGATGAATTGTTTTAAGGAAAAGTAACATAGGCTATGTATTATTATTATATAACAAATTATGTTATACATATGGTGTGAATATAGCCCTTTCTTTCTTTCTTTCTTATGTGCATTCATAATAGAAAGTATGTAGTTTAGGCACTACCTTTTCTTTTAAGTGTATCACCATAACAACTGCATAATAATTATTTAATTAACATAAGAAAAGCTGTTTAATGAATGCCATACACCATATGTCAATATTATTTCTCTTAAAAGTTAAATATATTAAAAGTTAGTATATATTTTATACACTTTATGTATTGTAAAACACACACACACACACACACACACACACACACCACATCTGGATCTTGTTTTTATGTGTGATTTCATTGTGTGCTTAGTGACCATTGGGGAGCAGAATGGAAATGCCATCTTGCCCAGTATTTTTGGGACCATATGTTTTTTGGGCATCATTGGAAATTCTATTGTCATCTACACCATCATTAAAAAGACCAAATGCCAGGCTAAACAAACGGTTCCAGACATTTTCATATTCAGTCTCTCTATTGTGGATTTGCTTTTCCTCCTCGGCATGCCCTTTCTCATTCATCAGCTCCTGGGCAACGGATCCTGGTGTTTCGGAGCCACTATGTGCAAATTCATCTCTGCCCTAGATTCGAACAGCCAGACAGTAAGCACCTACATCCTCACAGTTATGACCTTGGACCGGTACGTGGCTACAGTCCACCCGTTCCGCTTTAACCACGTCCGGACAACCTGTGTCGCCAGTGGTGTGGTGGGGATGGTGTGGGTGCTTTCTCTCATCTCCATTACTCCTGTCTTAATTTACACTGGCTTGATGCCTCTCCACAACGGCCAGGTGGGATGTGCTCTCCTGCTTCCGAATCCATCCATCAACATCTGCTGGTTCACTATCTATCAGTTTGTGCTGGCGTTCGCCCTTCCGCTCATGATTATCTGTGTGGTGTTCTTTAAAATCTTGAAGCACATGTCTACTTCAGTGGCACCTCTTCCCCCGAGAAACCAACAAGTGCGCACTAAAAGTGTGACTCGGATGGCTGTGGCCATCTGTTTGGCTTTTTTCATCTGTTGGGCTCCATACTACATCCTTCAGCTTGTCCATCTAGGAATACAGAAACCCAGTTCTTCATTTTATTATGTCTACCACGTTGCTATTAGCATGGGTTACGCTAACAGCTGCATTAACCCTTTTCTTTATATAATTCTGAGTAAGACCTTTAAACGGCAGTTTATAGTGGCTATTCAGCCTGCGCACAACCACTTTCGGGTCAACCCGAGCAGCACAGAGGCCACTGTGTCCCTCCGTCTGACCGCAGACTGCCAAAGACATATTCCTGCTAACACCTCGGAGTAATATACTAATGTTTTTTTGTTTTTTTCATTAACACAACTTAATTTTAAGAATACTATGGTGATTACAGATGATTGAAGGCTGAAGTGTGAGTGTTTCTTGGTCCAGAAGATATACATTTAGGCTTATGACAAGCAAGGGAATACCAAGAACAATAGAATGACTGACAGTCAGACAGAACAGTCAGGGTGAAGTGAAGAATATTTGAGCAGCTGTGCTCATACATGCTGACGGATTACAGTAACCATCACTGACAGAACATAAAACAAATGCAGCTGCTTCTCAAAACAACATTCTGCTTCATTACTGTATATAATGTCGATTAAAGAAAATAAAAGAAAGATTAAAAAAGAAAGGAAAAAACAAAGTGATGAAACAATAGATCAATATTTTGTCATCTCTGTGTGCTATGTGTGTATTTTCATTTGCATTATGTATTTCCATTATGTTTTTATACATCATCCCATAAGGATGTTTACTGGAAAAAAAAAAACTGTAAATGTAAATATGTGTACCATGAAATTTTGTATCATGTTATTTGATATTACTGTAAGTTATGTAAGTTGTGTGTGTTTTTTATTTATTTGAAGTGAAACAGGAACATGTAAGTGTTGAGTATTGTTACTGTGCTTGAAATTTTATTGTGGTGCAGACACCCTTGGTATATAAGAGTCAAAAGCCAGTGTTTTTAAATCACACACACACACACAAAACTTACCATATGTTGTTAAGCACTGATATAATATATAATTGATATTTAAGATTTTTATTTATTTTTTTGTGAAACAATCAATATACTGTAAAACATTAACCCCCGGTTTCACAGACAAGACTTAAGCTAGTCCCAGACTAAAATGCATGTTTGAGCTGTCTCAACTGAAAAGATCTTGCTCTGACATATCTTAAAATATGTCAGTGTCATTGTTCTGTGTCAAGATGCACACATGAATGTTTTCTTCTAAGGCATTTTTGTAAAAGTAGCTTAAATATCTTAATTTAACTAAGGCCTAGTCCTGGCTTAAACTAAGCCCCGTTTGTGAAACCGGGCCTAAATTTAATTGTTTAATCCCAGTTAAATAATTACACTACCCGTAAACCCTGAAGAGAAATCCACCAATCAGTGAAGTCGTTCTTACCATGGAAATGGAAGTTCCAGGTAAAAGAGCTCATCAGTGACGACCCTCTGGTTTATGGGAGAATAAAGCAAAATGCATTTGCAAATCAAATCAGTCTCTCTCTTAACCAACTTTTATAATATAATTACATTTATTTAAATATTTTTTTGTAGGGATGTCAAAAGTACTGGTACTTTGGTACATACTAAAATAAAATGTAATGTTATCAGTCCCTCTGCGGTGAGGGTCGCCGTGATTTTGCCAAGTAAGACATGTTCCTGGATCAACATCTTTTGTTGATCCTGGATCAACATTATTGTCCAAAAATATAGACTTAACCCAATCTCTACCCCTAAACCTAACCCTACCCATAATTTTTTCCCTAAAATCAGTGAGAAATGATAGCTGATTAACAAGGGTGTCGAAGCACCTAACCCTGATCATAAGCCTAAAACATATATTTCCTGAAAAGTTATCCCTCGATTCTGATTGGTTGATTGGAATGACATTCTAGGATCAACAAGGATGTTGATCCAGGAACATGTTGTACTTGGTGAAATCACGCTCACCTTAATATCAATCAATGTACTTTTTTTCTGTTGTTTGTACTTTGATCTGTATTGTAGACTGTTTGCTTGTCTTGAATCACTTGAGAATATGTACTTAAAAAGTAATGCTAGTTTAATCACCACCTAAAGTGGTAATGAGAATCATGAAATTTCACTCATATTGGTATCGACTACTGATATTTTGCTGTTGTGACAACAATAGATATATTATTGTTATTATGTCCTTCAGAATCATAATAGTACAAGTACCACATTCCCTTCTAAAAGACACATATGTTCAAAAAAGAAGTGCATGTCTTTTTGAAGCTACAAATGGAATCTTGTAATGTTGTGATTCATCTTGAGGTTGTTTGTTGCGGTTCAAGGCTTCTTGAAATTCCCATTGAGAAAATAATTGGGAAAAATACTAGGACACAATGCTACTTGAGAGGTGCGTTGACAGTTGTGTCTTGGTGTTTTGAGTATATAGAAAGATCCTTGAGCCATAACAAGAATCTCAAAGAGGCAAATGCTGCCTCAGAGCTGTCTTAATGTGTAAGATATGAATACATAACATTTTGTCATAGCAACAGACAGTCTCATGGTAACAGAGGCACCTATTTCTCTATACATTACCCCTTTATATGCCAGATGTCTTTAAACTAATCTTAACCCCCAAAGTCCATAGAGGAACAGATAATATACAACAGCAGGTTCATACAGCAAGGTATAACCATGTACATGTTGTAAAGATATACACTGCCGCTCAAAAGTTTGGGATCAGTAAGATTTGTAATGTTTTTTAAAGAAGTTTCTTCTGCTCATCAAGGCTGTATTTATTTGATCAAAAATACAGAAAATTTTTTTTTTTTTGTGAAATATTATTGCAATTTAAAATAACAGTTTTCTATTTTAATATACTTTAAAATAGAATTTATTTCTGTGAAGCAGTGCATCATTACTCCAGTCTTCAGTGTCACATGATTGTTCAGAAATCATTCTAATATGCTGATTTATAATCAATGTTGGAAACTGTTGTGCTGCTTAATATTTTTTTAATGGGGGACCTGTGATATTTTTAGGATTCTAAAAAGTTAAAAAGAGCAGATTTTATTTTAAAAATTAATTTTGTGTTACAATATACAATGCAATTAAAACGTTCTTTTCTTTCTTTTTTTTTTTTTTTTTTAATAAATTAATACTTTTATTCAGGAGGGATGCTAAATGAATAAAAAAGTCACAGTAAAGACTTATATTGTTAGAAATGATTTCTATTTTGAACAAATGCTGCTCTTTTTAACTTTGTATTAATAAAAGAATCAAAGAAAAAGTATCACATGTTCCAAAAAACAATATGAAGCAGCACAACAGTTTCAACACTCATAATAAATTAGAATATTACAATGATTTCTGAAGGTTCATGTGACATTGAAGACTGGAGTAATGATGCTGAAAATTCAGCGCTGCATCACAGAAATAAATTCTATTTTAAAGTATATTAAAATAGGAAACCAATATTAGAAATTGCAATAAGATTTCACAATATTACTGTTTTTTCTGTATTTTTGATCGAATAAATACAGCTTTGATGAGCAGAATAGACTCTCTTAAAAAAACATTAAAAATCTTACTGATCCCAAACTTTTGAGCGGCAGTGTAAATATATATATATATATATATATATATATATATATATATATATTTGCAGTGTTTATGTAATCATTTGTAATACCATTTTACTTCAAGATGCAGCTAAAAGGCTGTAGATACTTCAGCAATTCTAAAATGTCAATTGCTCATTAAAATCATTCCTGTGAAAGTCATTAATATGGCTTCTGAGTGGCCTTTTATCTTGAAAGCAAATGCTTTCTTTTCTATAATCACACTTCACTCCATAAATCCTATAGTGCACACACAGGTGCTCTCCATAAAGAGTTGATAATCCATAACAGGAAACAAAAACAAAAAAAGAGGGGGAATATGTCAAATGTACTCTTCCTATTCATGTTGCAAATGGTTTTAAAAACATTCATGCCATTGATAATAAAGGCCAATAAAGGAGTTTTAAAAAAAATATTAATAGCCTCTTGGTTATGATGTTAATATGTATATATATATATATGAAGAGTTCAGATGCAAAAGCCTCTCAAGTGCCGTCTGAAATTTTCTTCTAAAATGAGCGTTTTTTTATCAGGCTCCTATATTTATGTTTAACTATTTCACTTTAATCACATAGAAAAGGACCTGTACATTGCTATTACAGAAAAATTACTGAACCTAAACATAGGAGCCTGAAATTCTCATTTTAGAAGAAAATTTCAGATGGCATTTAGAGGTTTTTGCATCTGAACTCTTCATATATATATATATATATATAATTAATTTTTATTTTTTTCCCTCTCTATAATAAATAAAAATAAAACATATACTAACCTACTTTTCAAGGTTTTAATTTCCAAAATGTTATTCTTTTCATCAGACATATTTTTCTTCATTGTGATTTCATTAATAAAGACATTTCTTACCTATTTTGATAAGTATTTAAATGAGTTAAATGCATCATATTCATCATTGTCTATTCAAGTCACACTGACAATATTTTTAAATTCATTAATACATGCTGAGAAAAGTGTTGTGTCATTGACTGACAAGCTAAATTAAATAACAAAATCAGAATCTGAATTCCTTGAGTTTTACATGTCGAGCCCATCATTAGTTACACATTCTGGGTATATAAAGACAGAAATAACACAGAAAGAGAAAACTGTTTATCCAGAACTTTTATATAACCATCATTCTGTTAATGATTTGTTTACCTGTAACACAAAAGTATATTTAAGGAAGTCTAAGACCCCTTCATCTAGACTCGTCACCTTAATGATGTTTCTGAGTATACTCAAGGAGACAGATACTCAAGAGAACAACCTTTAAGCTCCCTATTGTTGTGGTTACCTTGAGATGTTGTTAACAATATGGATTTTTCACTTCCAAAGTATAAACCCTTTTGCCAAACTTGTACTAAGCAGACCACGGGCTTACTGATGTCCTCTGTGTGGCACATTATGAGCTGCCATTTAAGGCTGAAACCATGACTCTGACTCTGAGTATAAACACAATATCTACAGCCAACATGTGTTTTAGTCTGAAACAATAATAGGGGAAAATGGTGTAAGATGCCCTCTTAACAACAGTGTGCATGCTGCTCAACAGTAAAATGTAGGGATGCGTAGAATGTATAAAATCATGATGCATGATTAAACTTCAAACTGTCCTCTGATTTTTGCTATTTTTTAAATTAAAAGTTGTTAAAGTAAAACACTAAATCAAACATTCTATGTAAAGTTACGCATTTTCAGAACTGAATGATTGAATAATGATAATTGAACTGAATAATTGAATAATCTCAGTCAATAATGAGATGCATCTGAATTACACCAGTCATATATTTTTAAACGGATGTCATATTGTTTGAGATTGAATTTCATAAATGCATTTAATGCATGCAAAATTAGCTACATTATTTTGATAATAATGAAGATGTGAAATGCCCATAAAACAAAATAATTAACCTTACACTTTAAGATACAAACATACGACATAAAAATATCACAGTAAAGCAAGCAAACAAAGAAGATAGAAAGAATTTTACATTTCTAGAATGCAAAGCAAACTGCTAAGTTTTAACTGCTAATCCATGTGTGCATTTTAAACTTACCTTTAGAGGTGTTTTTGCCTTATTGGTGTTTTGTGCATGAATTTGCTCTGGGTTAATTTTGTTAGAAAGAACTGTATTGATAGATGGAGATCTCAAAGCAGTTCAAAGGAGTTCACAGGCTTTGATCCATGATATAAATGTATGTTGTATATCTCCCTCCAGTCATTTTTTTCAGAATCCTTTGTTATTTATCACGTGATTTGACAAAAGCCTTTAAGCAGAGGCATACTGATAAATAATATTAAGAGAAAACTATCAAAGGTATCTTTTCTGCTTAATGATTAAAATCAAGTGCTGAAAAAAGAGACACTGGTCTTTAATTAGTGCACATAAACTGATACCTGGAGGCGATGAAGACATCACCATGAGCCTTTCTTTAGAGGTGAAAAAAAAAGAAAAAACTCCAGATAAAAGAACATCTATGATGTACAAGCATGAACTTGATTTCTTTCCTAAAAGGTTATAAGCTTCACCCTCAATTCTCTGCTTCACCTTCTTTCATAGTAATTGATGGCCAAAGAAACAACTGCAGTAAATATCAAATAAAATGTTTAAATTATCAATCTATTGTGTCTCATATGAACCTATTATTTTGTCCTTTAAATGTAGCAATGGGCCTATATTAAATGTAGCAATGCTGTAAACAGAGACAGATGAAACATAAAAGATGAACATTTTTTATGAAAGTTTCATCTAATCACATCAATCATGTTGTTTCTAACCTGTAAAAGCAATTTACGTTTTTCCATTAAATACAAAATGAAATGTTAAGCAGAATGACAGCCTCAAAGTGCAGTCACATTTACTGTTGCTCTGGAAAATTTTACAGGAGAAATCCAATCATTCCAATAGGAATCTGTGCATGATCAGGAGGGGCAAGAAGTTCCCCACATAGATTTCATTCACTGCACTGACCAACAGAAAGCTTCTTGTTTTGAAAGTGACTTCAGTGTTTGCTCTGCTTCATGGATTGCTACACTATCGACACAATAAACAACTGTCTATTGACCATTTCTGCCCACACAATTGACTTTCATTATGTGGAAAAGAGCTGCAATGAATGTGAATGTTGGCTGAGATTATCAATCCCTAACATTCAGCCTAACCTGCTCTTTTGTATTCCACAGAAGAAACTAAGATATAGATTTATAGATATCATATACATTTGAAACATGAGGATGATGACAACTTTCATTTTGGGCTGAACTGCTGACTGTTTTTAAAAACACCCATAGAATGTTAACATAAACGTAAGAGGAATTTGGCAGTTATCCAAGTTTGTATGTACATGTGTGGCTTCTTTTTTTTTTTTTTTTTCAATGGTCCCAAACATCTCAGAGATAATTGCAGTTCTCTAGTGGGCAGACAAATCGAGCATCACTTTCTTGTCCTTGCACTCCTTGTAATATTGCAACAATTATGGCAGAATTATATCATTGCTGTGCGTAGCAAGTTTCTTAGATGCAATTTGCATTCAAAATGATGTAAATCAAACTTTTGTGAAAAATACAGAAAAATACCAGAATTTAGATTTCTAGCTGAGATACTGAAACATTGACACCAATGTCTTCAAACTGTGGATCGAGACTTTAGGGTGGTGCATGCTGATGAGGAATGGATCAAGCTGCTCTTTGCATGCTCTGTGAAGACTCCCTCAGGAACTGGAGCTATTGTAGCCAAAGCAAAAAGACTTTTTCACAGTCAAAGTGCTGCAAAGAGCAGTGACAGTTTTAGTGTCATTCAGTATGCAAATAAACACACACTTTTAGATGCCAGTCAAGATAAATGCTGAAACTAGTATTTTTTAAAAGAGTCTAAGAAACGTGGCGTGAATACCAATGTCTTTTTAATTAAAAAAATTATACAAAAATATATCCGTTTATTGTTATCGTATAGACAAAAGTCCACACAAACCTGTGTATAAACATCTTGACAGCAGAACATGTACCCTTGTGCAATAATTTGAATTGTACAAATAATCTATCCCTACATATATACTGTTCCCAGATTATATATTATCCATTGATTTTTTTTTTTGTATAATATATATGTACACACAAAGACATTACAAAATGTTTATAAAAAGTCTCATATAAAATATCTCAAAAACCAAATTAAAAAAAGAGAAGATTTCAGGGTAAGATTCCTTCATTCATTGTCTTGTCAGTACAAGTGTTCATTGTTTCAAGCATAGTGAAAAGTAGGATTATTTTGGAAGCATGGGAGTGGAAAAAAGAAATGCCCTTGGGGGAGCAGACCTTTGTGTCTAAACAAATCCTGTTACATGCTGTGTAATTGCTGCTTTTTGCATAACCCCTTTGACATACGCAACAAAATAACAGGGATGATTAGATGTTGACAGAAGAAGACAAAGACCTTTAGTGGGTTTCATAGACAGATTTCAACGAAGCTGAAAAAAGAAAAAAAAATGTTCCTTTTCAATTTATGCTGAAAACTTTAAAACTGTGAATCATCTCTTATCTGGTACGATGGTATAACAACTTCTACAGCACAGTAATGGACAAAATAAATGCAATATAAAAGTATAAACTCTTGTTCCGAACATACAGGCAGAAAGTGTTTGAGCACTGAAACAAACAAACCTTCACTTCATATCTTTGCTTATTCAGATCAACAAAAACTAATATAAACCGTGCGATATAGAAACAGCATATCTGTAAATTTATCTCAATAATTAAACCTTATTCTACAGTGCAATTCAAACTTTACTGCATACAATACCCGGGTTCACTGGAAAAACATGTCTGTGGCAACAATTCGGCCAGATTATATTATGTTGCTTCTTGCACTCAAGCATGCAGAAGCACTGCTAACGTTTAATCGTCCTCCAAACAGGTGAATGTGAATCTGGCAATGTTTCATTACACTGGTTGTTGTACAAATTGTCACAGTTTATAAATGAAACATATGTGGTGCTAAATGTGAATGCTCCATCACATCTGACATACAATACCACTCACAATATATTGTTAAAATCATGAGATAAAGACGCATTTGCCATGTCATTTAAGCTTGCATCTTCAAGTCTTTGAGCTCTTTTGATGTGATGTGTTTCAGCAGCACTCCTGCGGAAGTGCTCTGCGTCACATTTGCAGTGCTGTACCAGGTGAGTTACAGAGCAAGTTTACTATATTAGATGGCGCATAACTTTATGGAATGGCTGGTCACATGATGCAAACACTATGTACAGTATTAGTTTACAAATCATGCACTGTGGTAAAACTGTTCTGAGGTCAAAACATAATATTATATTGTGCAAGGAACTGCACAAACATAAGTCTTTATTGATAAATAATCTGCTCCTGTAATCATAATTTGTGTAAAAAAGAATAAAAGTTGTTAGTGTTTTACCTCCACTAGTGTTAATTTCAGCTGGAAACTGCTGTGAATATTATGTATAGATACGTTTTTGGAGTTTTGCAGAAATTGAGGTAGAGGCTCATTTTTCTAATGAGCCTATGTTGGAAGAAATTCAGATAGATTGCAAAGAGATAAACAAATAGTATTTTACATTTGAGGAGCTAGTGAATATTCCATATCATGTGCAATAATCAACAGGACACTTTCTGTTTGGTCTATGACTTAATTTAACACATAAATGTGGGATTTTGATTCAGTTTGGTATTTGAGTTTTAATTCAATCACAATCACACAGAGAGAAAAGAAGCTATTTAAATCTTTGATAATGCAAAAATGTTATATTTTGCAAAATAATAGCTTTGCAGTGCAAATATAGCAGTAGAGTTTAATGAGCTGCATTCAGACTATTTAATTGCTTCTAGAGAGGGATACATAAGAATGACTGTTTGTCTTGTTTTATTCATCAGATTAATGGGCATATGGCCCCAATTAGTCCAAATAGGAAGGTGACAATATCACATATTCTGACTGTTGTTCAGAGCAATTAGAGCCAAACACGATCTGTGTCATGGACGTCTACGCTTTAAGGTCACTTTACTGGTTACATTGAGGCTTTTCTTTACTCTGCAGTCATTGGTATTGCTAGATCCCCATGTTATTTGAACACATCAAATATTTTCAGATGAGCTTGATGAAAGGAATGAAAAAATGAACATTGTTGTTTCAAACCTGTATGTTTTTCTTTCTTTTTTTCAAAACTTTAGCAGAATATTCACACTGCTCTTTTACATACAATGAAAGTCAATGATGACTGGGGGTGTCAAGCTACAAATATATCAGACAGCACACTAAAAGTAGTCCATATTACAAGTCTGATAAATTTCAAGTGTTTTGAAGCCTTGGAATTTCAAAATTTCTGTAGTTGAAATTTGTGTGAGAAAAACAAAACACTTTTAAAAGAATTTGAGACTATCATTATTAACTAATACTTGAGTGTGTGTAATCCTAACTTTCTTCAGTCCAATATTGAAACATTAATAACACAAAAAATGTACTTCTTAAATTTACTTTATAAGAATCAAGAATTCACAGCAAAAAGACATGTTCCATGAACAGAAGGTGGACATTTTTTAATTTTTTACAAAAAGACCTTGTACTTGCTAAAAAGCACATACTATCAATCAGAGGGCAGAAGATTGTGTTGAACATGTAGAGTGATGTTTTGATTTTGTTGATAATTTAGAGGCCCTAGTTGAATGTATCAAATAGGCTTTAAAGAGTTAATGGTGTCATGGAAAAGAGCAGCATGAACATCCTGCTTAACATCTCTGTTTGGGGTCTATTAATGAAAAAAAGCCAAATATGTTTGGAACAACATGAGGGTGAGTAGACAATGACAATTTTCATTTTTTGGTGTACTATCCTTTAAGCTAAACAGGTTTGTGTTACTGCATTCAAACTAGGTTTAGGTGTTGGATTAAACCATAAGGTAAGGTTGTTGTGATTTATTAAGGTGTTCTGTCTAATACATTGTGTTGTCAACATGCCATCCTTAGATTTCATACTTTTTTAAAAATAATTTTATAATACAAATTTGTAAATGTCTTAATGCATACTGCAAAACAAGCAAAAATTAATAAACTTCATGTTTTGGTCTGAGAGCATGATTATGTCAGACAGTGGTGCAATAAATTCACTGAAAGTGCAAGAACTGACATCTTTGATAATTGTCATGAAAACCCATGAGAGGTTAGCAGCCATTCAGTACAATCTACAGAATCATAAAAGATGAAACTGAAAAGTTATATATAGCGATTCCCTTCATGTATTACAGGTGATAAATCTATTTAGTGGCACATAAAAATCAAATACGAGGCAAATAATTTTTCAATTCAAAATCATGGTGCAGAGGCCAGTGTGTAATGTACTTCCAGTGCCAAAACACAATCTGACAAAAATAAAAAAAATAGCTCTGGTTCAGAGGCACTTCATATAAGCAGAAAAAAGTGAACAAAAATATCATCCACTAGTTACAAATGTATGTGCAAACTTCATAGTGTGCTTCCATCATTTCAAATATTTATTTCTCATTATAGTTCTTACGTGGGCTTTTAGATATTTGCTACGCTGTTGTGATATTTGGGTGTAGTGAAGTAAGTCTCAGAAGCTTGATTCAGGCACTGCCTTCTTTCTGCCCAGTGAGTTTGTGCTGTAGCGTGTGCGTTGCAGGGTGTTCTGAGAGCCCCTGTCCATAGGAACGCTCTGCGGCTGAGCCGCCGATGTGCCATTCCTGTGTAGAGATGCCGTCCTTCTTAAGCTTAGATCGGCCTTGCGTTGAATATTGGAAGAACTTTGTGAGCGTTTGATGTCTGATGACCCACGACTCACCTTTCCATTTGCAAATTCATCTCCGAGTCTGCTACGAACTTGGTTAGTGCCATTTGCTTTTCCTTCTGAAGTTCTTTTGTGTGTCCCATTGGAGAGTGAAACTCCAGATGGGCTCTTCACCTCTGCGTCACCCCTTTTCACAGAATCACTGTCTCGGGACCTATGAAGCGAGTCTTTCTTCATGAAACCGCCTTTAAGGAAAGCAAAGACACTATCGTGATGCTTTGTCTCCTGTCCCTTTCTCTGTTTCTCCTCTAGATGGTCTCGCTCCTTGCCTGGATCATCCCTCAGTGTTGTTTCCCACCCACTTGGACCACTGGAACTAGATTGGATCCCTGTGCCAGAGCTGTTTCTGGACTGTGATTTGTCCTGTTTTGATTTTCTGCTGCTTCGTCTGGTCAAAGTTCCATCTTCTCTTGATCTACTGCTGCTGCTGGGTTGTTGACCCGTTGTTTTCTCTGAGTTACTTCTTTCTTGACCCTGCGGTATTTTGAGATACTCTGGAGGTCCGAGGTTGCTGTGACTTGAAGATTTGGCTGTGGATTTTTTCGTTTCTTCTTCTTTACCGCTTTCTTTATCTGAAGGTCGTGTCATTAGGGCAACAATGGGGTCTTTGGTGCACCTTGGCCTTCTGCCGGACTCTAAATACTCCACCAGCTCTGCAGGAGCCTGGCCAGGAGCTTGGGCAGGTTTGTGGCGGTCTTTGTTTCCAAAGGACCATCGCAGTGGGAGCACTCTGGTTTTAGTGGGACTTTTCATGCTTACACTACGCCCTTGGATTCCTCGCACAAAAGGTCTGCTTTCGAACCCACCTAGAGACACTGAAATTTACTAAATATTTACCACATAGTGGAAAACACATTCCCACAACAAAACAAGTGAAAAACTATGATGAAATCTCTGTCAAGAAGCATCCTTTTAGTATTTACATTTCTTATTTACAACGACGAGAACAAACTGGATGGGTACACTCACCTCTCTCTTCAACTGAGGGTTCATTTTGAAAGACAGGAGACTCTGGGGAGTCTGGGATGGAAGAAGGGCATGTTGTGGAAGACCGCGATACCATACTTCCCCTTTTACTGTCACCATTCAAACGGATGAGCCAGTGATCTGACATAGAGGAGCTGGTGGAACCTGCACAATGAGACAATAAAGACTGTTTAGTGGCTGGTCCATGTTTCTCCTAGACACGGGCTTAAAGCATGCTGCACTCTCTCACTGCCCCTTCATTTTTAATAACTAAAATTCATCATCTGCACATGTTCTGTTTTATCGTTTCCATGACGACTAAATCATGCATATGCAGTGGCATCTTAGCCACCAGTCAAAATGAACTCAAATAAACTCAAAAAACCCTTCATTCAGTTTTTACAGTTCAGTCATTTATTTCAAGTGTTTTCAAAATCTGGGGAGAAGTAAGTGGATATTTTCATATTTTGCATAATGCAAATACTTTTCTTACAATGGTAAGAGAATCCGGTCCTACACTCAAAATTCTGTCCCTGGTAACATTGTGGAACATTCGCATTGCGATATAGAGAAGAAGAAAAAAAAAACATTCTGCTGCTATCTGCCTAATGTTGATCCACTGCAAAAAAGGTCAGTCAGCCTCCATCTACAGTGTGGCCACAAAGGCTCATTTACTCACCTCTGACCGAGCTGTTGGCGGACCAGGGCGGGATGGCATTTCGCCTCTGGTAGAACAGGATATATGCCCCTCGTGTGCACAGTTCCTCCTCTGGCACAATCTCCACACTGCTGTCGTCATAACTGTACCAGTGGCTGTCAACCGAGTTTCTACAATAGGCTGTTTTACAAAGACATATGCTGTAATCTGTGTGTGTGTGTATAAACAACTGCCTTTATGTCATTCAATAGTACAAATCTTAAATTGAAATCCTTTCTGACAATTATTTCTAAAAGAAAATAGAAATATTTTGTAACAATGTAAGTCTTTACCATCACTTTTTGTATCAATTTAACACATCCTTGCTGAATAAAAGTATTATTATTATTTTTAATTTTTTTTAAAGAGAGATAAAATGTGCTGACCCCAAACACTGTATATCATTACAAAATATTTCTATTTTAAATAAATGCTTTTTTAAAAAACTTTTTATTCATCAAAGAATCCTGAAAAAAACTATCACAAGTTCTAAAAAAAATATTAAGCAGCACAACCGTTTCCAACATTGATAATAAATCAGTGTATTAAAATGATTTCTGAAGGATCATGCGACACTGAAGACTGTATATTAAATAGAAATATTGGAATAATATTTCACAATAATGCATTTTTATCAATATTATATTTTTTTCTGTATTTTTGGTCAAATAAATGCAGTCTTGCTGAGCATAAGAAACCTATTTAAAAACATAAAAAATCTTACTGATCTCAACTGATATCAGCTGAACTATGAATTCACAAAAGCAATTTACATTATCGCAATCAGCTAGACAATTCCTCAAAGCTAAAATCCCACTATTATGCAAAATGTTGCTATATAGAATAGTTATGTCAAGTGTAAATAAAAACAAGTATCCTGTAAAACATATACAGTATATCATAAATTTCATTGAGAAAATTTGTAGAGATCCTAATAAAAGTTGGTAATGAGTAGGGCTGTGCAATTAATCGTATTCGATTATCATGCGCATCTCGTCAGTAAAGCCGGTTTCGTGATTAGCAGTAAATCGCCATCACCTGCTTTCAGATGGAGCGGCAGTTAATGCACAGAGCCGTAGTTCACTGACAAGCTACGCTAAACCGCGTTCATAATCGAAGGCGATTCGTATATATATATGTATGTGCATGTATATATTTGTATTTAGTACAATGTAGATTACATTGTATATTTGTTACATATTTGCATATGTTGATATTTAGTGTTTTTTGTGTTGATAAATGAATATGGTGATATGTACATTTGTACCAAGTTTGTATTACTTACTTATTTCATGACATGTATTAGTGAGTCTATCAAGAATCTATCAAGTATTTAATTCACTGTTTATTTTTATAGAAGTAACTGTGGATACCAGAAATACTAGGATTATGTAACGCATGTATTTTGGCTAACTGTACTTGACTGTTGATCTATTGAGTTAGGTTATCACTGGATATTATTGATTATAATGTTGCTCTCATTGACTGCTTTGTATTTTAAATGTGGATGTGTGGGATTCATCTATTTTTGTTCAATCTTATTTTCTTTTCTTTATTCCTATATACCTGCTTATATGATTTACTAGGATTTGTGGTGACATTTCATTCGTATCAACCCCCCACCTCCCTTTCATTCATATTTCCAACATAATTCATGTATTAAAATGACAAATAAACTAGCAACAGTGTAAATAGTATACTTTATAGTTTTATGTCACTGAAAGAAACTCAAAATCACCTTTAGTTGAAGAAGTGTTAAAAAACTGCATGCATAACAATTATAAAAGAAGGGGAGCATTTTAAATGAACGAACAACCCCTTGTTTCTTACTATCAGAGATCCCAGCACACTCACCTGTGTAATGGCCTCCATGCATGCCTCCGTGGTGGTTACAGACTGCATACAGGTCATAAAGGAAGTCAGTATCACCATGTTTCCAAGTTGCAGGCCACGGGGCCAGATTCTTCATGCTCTGACTGCGTTTCACCACATGGGGAGTCATATCCAGACCACTTATCGGAAAGCCAATGAGGGTGGAGAGCTTGTTTCGCCGTTTGCCCACCTGCCGAAAACGCTTGAGGTGCAGGATGAGGATGTCAGGCAGGGTCCATAAGCTCATCTTCACCATCCCCTGCTGCATCTGCTTACAGTGGGGGCACTTCCATGCATCATCTGGTGCCAGCTGCAAGGGGAATAAAAACATTTGCTACAAACAGTCCAGAACTCATTTGTGATGTATGTCACAGACAACAAATCAATGTAGTTAGTCAGATGCTCCCCATGTGAGATTCAAAATCACAGGTAAATAAATAACATTTTCATACTTGGGTTTGTTAAAATGCAGGTTTCTCCATGGTCAACTAAACCATGTCATTATCTGAACCTGTTTTGTCTCAGTGTGGTGCTGTAAAACATTTATATCTCTGCTGCGACAAACTGAATGGCAGTGAACATGCAGAGAGTAAAGGACAAAAGCATTTGAATATTTACAGGACCTCTGCAGACCATAAGTAAATTGTTATTTATATCTTCAAAATATGTGGTACAGAAAAATGCATGATTTAATTCCTGCTGGAAGCCATATCTCACATGCACTGCACACGCTATGATAAAAGCGTTTTTTCCCATTTCTGAAGTCCTGGTAGAAGTGTTGCCTCAGTAACGACACTGTTAGAGGATCGATAATAATTTGTGGAGCCAATCATGATGAGGTAACTCTCAGGGCTTCATGGGTAAGATTTATCAAGTGGTACTTGTCAAGAACAGGCAGTATATAGATAAGAATGAATTCAGAGTGACCTTTCAAAGAGAGTGAGAGGATGTGGGACGTGAGACAAAAACGGTAGGTGGGAGACCAGCTCCATTTGCTCCTCAAGTGGGTTTTTAAATCAGCTTGAATAATCTTGAATATGGAATAGTGATCGGTCCTTCTAATCGGAATGTCTAACGCCTTGAACCTTTTGCACAGAGAACCTTTTGTACTGCATTAGTTCCCACTTGTGTCAAAAAATACCAGTTTTTATTCAACATTTACCTATCAGAATTTATTTTTTGACCTATAAGAGTGCATATAAAAACAAAGCATTATGTTCATTTTGATGAAATACTTCTTAACTGAAATAAGTTCTCGATCTGAACAATCATGACTGCTACATAAAATGTAATCAAACGCTCCTGACATCCTAACAGCATAATTGATTCAGATCCTGAAAATCCTAACAACATAAATGCCCTGCTAGAATACAGATTTATATAATTGGTTGGCTCTTATGTTAGATTGTAGAGCTCTCTACATCGTAAGAGATTTCAGTGTAATTACTGTTTCAAGTATTTTTTGGTTTCTTCATTTTCAGTCCATGTTTTAGAGCTGATTTTAGTTTTTGCTTTTCATCAAAATCCACTTTATATACTTAATGACTAGTGGACCAGAAATGTACATTATCTGTCCTTGACTTCTTACAGTGAATAAAAAGTATTTAATCCCAAAAATTTCTAAAACTGACTGATGGTTGATTTCTGTGAGTTGTTCTGTAAATGAATATGTCATTCATTAGGTTCTCAGATATTTTTTCTTTATTAAAAACACTTTTGAAAATTACAAATCCCATCTTTGTCCTTGTTCTCAGCCAAAGTAGACCTACAGCTTTCATAGTTTGAACTGGAAAATGCGTGAAATGGGTGAAATGCGTATAAAAATGTATTTTATTCAGTCATAAAAACATGCTGAGATGGCACAATATGCGTTTCTCATAGTTTAACGTGTCCTCCACATGACTCAACATTCAGATTTAATAATAAGATTTTTTTTTTAACGATGTTAGTGATCATTGTGCATTAGCATGTGTGAGAAATTGTAGGATTCTTAAAAATTCCCCCACGTATTATTTTGAGGCGTCAATTTAAACATTTTAATGAGCAAGCCTTTTTGCGGCATATTTATGAGAGTGATTTATTTACTGTCTCATTGATACCCGATGTTAATTTAGCATGGGAGTATTTTAAATGTGCTTTTTTAAATGTATGCATCAAACATGCTCCTGTTAAAAGAATTAGGGTAAGAGGCAGAGATATTCCCTGGTTTAACAAGTTAATCTCTTCTCGTATTAAAGAACGAGATGCTGCATGGGCCACAGCAAAGAAATCAAATAACCATTTGGATTGGGTACGTTATAGAACACTAAGAAATAATTGTACAAAATTAGTAAAGAACTCCAAGTGTGATTATTATTTAAACATGATAAATTAAAATCTGAATGATCCAACTAAATTTTGGAAATTGACCAAATCAGTCTCTGGTCGAAAATCTTATACTAGTTTACCTTCACAGGGCCGGATAATATAGAACCATATTTTTTAAAAATTGCGGCAGATTTAATAGCGGAACCAATTACTGTTATGTTTAATTTAAGTTTAACTTCAAATGTAATTCCACATGCATAGAAATCAGCAATGGTTCTCCCTTTGTCAAAAGGGGGTGACCCTTTTGAATTAGATAATTATAGACCTATTTCAAGGCTATCAGTTATTCGAATCTCTTGTAAATGACCAAGTAAAACAGTTTTTAATGGAAAATAATATTTTAAATGAATTTCAATCAGGTTTCCTGTCAGGTCACAGCTGCTATGTTGACTACAAATGATATTATTACATGCCTAGATAATAAACAGTACTGTGCTGCTCTATTTGTTGATCTCTCTAAAGCATTTGACTCTGTAGATCACAAAATCTTACTGCAGAGACTCAGTTGCTTGGGTTTTAGTAAAATGAGTCTAAATTGGTTCACTAATTATCTAACAGAAAGAATGCAGTGTGTCTCAGTTGAAAATTTCACTTCTTTCACTTAAAAATAAATAAAGGAGTCCCACAGGGATCTATTTTAGCTCCTGTTTTATTTTCATTTTATATAAATGACCTAGGTCAAGAGATAAACACGGCTAAAATCCATTTATATGCTGATGACACAAATATTTATACAGTTGCACAGTCTATGAATCAAGCCATAGAGCTGTTACAAGATTCCTTTCTTTCACTGCAATTTTTATTGATAAAACTGAAAATGGTTTTAAATGCAAACACAACTAAATATGTGGTTTTTACTCGTTGTCCTACCAAAATAACGGTTCCACCTATTCTAACTTTGGAAGGGGAGTGTATTGAAAGAGTAAATAGTTATAAATACCTGGGCATATGGCTTGATGAACGGTTGGGTTTTAATATTCATATTGAAAATCTTTTTATAAAGCTCAGACCTAAATTGGGTTTTCTCTTTCATATTAATAAGTGCTTTCTATGGAAGCCCGTTTCCGCCACTGAATAAACTCAAAATTAAAATAACGCGATAGAAACTGCCTCAAACTCAGAAATATAAAGAAATGAAGAATGTTGTGTCTGAAAGCTGTGCGCGCCGTGCCCCTCCCACACCCTACCCGGCGGTAGCGGGAGCGAAAAACACAGAAATGGAGAATAATGAGTCATTTTTATGTTTGTTCAAAAATCATATTCGGACGCAACATTCATCTAGTTCATTTTGATGCAAATTTTTGCTAATTCAACAAAGCACTGCAAAGCCTTACACGGAGAGTGGTTTCCTATGGTGCGAGAAAGTCATAATTGTGAGAAAAAAAGTCACAATTGTGAGATAAAAAGTCAGAATTGCGAGATAAAATGTCGCAATTACCTTGTTTTATTTTTTATTCAGTGGCGCAAACGGGCTTCCATAGCTTTCCTTTTGAAGCAAAAAAAAAAAAAAAAAAGAAGGAAGGAAGGAAGGAATTATCCAAAGTTGTTTCCTTTCAGTGTTGGACTATGGTGATGTGGTTTATATGCATGCAAACTTATCCTTATTAAAGAAGTTGGATAGTATATATCATGCTGCAATACCATTTGTGAAAAATGCATCTTCACGTTTCCATTACTGTATTTTGTACAAAATGGTTGGTTGGTCATCCTTGTACCAAAGGAGAAAAATGCATATGCTCCTATTTACTGCCAAGGCATTATTAGGTAAACTGCCAACTTATATTTGTAATCTCTTATCATATTACTTGTAATTATAGCACTAGAAACTCTTATGAATTACATTTGACTGTTCCTAGAGTATGTTCGGAGTTTGGCAAAATTGCCTTTTCCTCCTATGGTCCTAGAATCCTAGGCTATGGAATGAAATGCAGAGTGTTATGATGTTAGAAACAATTCCATCTCTAAATATTTTTAGAAACCTTTTGGAACTCTATCTGGAAGAAACATGTGAATGTTTTATGTATTTTTTTTTATATGATGTTAGATGATATTTTTACTCTTTACTATTTTTCTTGTTCTATGAGTGTCTAATTTGTATGTGAAACTTTCTGTGCTGCCATTTTGGCCAGGACTCCCTGGTAGAAGAGATCTATATCTCAATGGGACAATTCTTGGTAAAATAAAGGACAATAAATGAAATATAAATGAAATGTTGGGTAACAAATAAATAAGAGGAACTCATTTTCTGTAGCATTTTTCAGCTCTGGGCTGGGTTTCTCGATAACGGTTGATCCTAGCACTTAAGAGCGTTTTCTACGAGTCATTTTACGAACGTTAGTTATTGTTTCACGTGCGTTTCCCAAAAATGCACTTAACACAATCGCACTTAGCCGTGTTTTAAGTGCTACTTAGGAGTCACTATCCGTTGGTCAAGTGCTGAAATGTCAATTTATAGAATGGCTCGTAATTGTAGTACACACTCGTTCATTGAAATGTTAATAAATTTAAATGTTAATATAATATAATATATAATAATAGTATATATTATTAGTATAATATCTGCAAGACATTATTTCCGGGTCCAATACATGGCTGGTTTTCGTGAACGTCAGCAAGCCATTGACAGATTTTTATGACTTTATACCTATTTTTCCTGGTCTTTGAAGCATATTTCCTACATTACATCTTTTATTCATTTTTTTGTTCAGTTATTTAATTTAGATGTGTATTTTTGTTTTGTTTTGTGCCCTTTTTAATTATTTGTGTGCTTTTTAATTATTCAAGTGATAAAGTGTACAATAAAGTACAATCAAAAGCTTTAATTATAATCTCATTGCACTTGAATAAAGTTAATAGTGTAATCTGCCGATTGTCCTGCAGGTGACCTCATAATTCTGGCTTCTTACGATGCACGTAGGGATTTACAATTACGATGATTTTCAAGTGCTACTTAAGTTACGATGATTTTGGGAAACAGACCGTAATATTGAGATCAGTCGTACGATCGTTTTTACGAACTTCTTAGGCTTACAATGTTTTTGGGAAATGCAGCCCTGGTTGACAATTCAGTCATTATTAAGTCACCCTCATGTCTTTCTAACTTTGCATTCTGCTGTTAATGTGGAACCCAAACATTATTTTGGAGGAATTGTTACACAAATTGAATGGAATAAACAGTGCAATTACAGTTACATTTACATTATGTTTACATTTTAATCATTTAGCAGATGCTTTCATCCAAAGAGACCTACAAATGAGGACAAAAGAAGCAATCAAAACCAACAAAAGCGCAATAATATGTAAGTGCTATGACAAGTCTCGGTTAGCCCAACACAGTACACGTAGAAAGTTTTTTTAATATATATTCATAATTAATAAAAAGAAATCAAGTAGATAGAATATAAAAAGAACAGGGAACTCTAGTGTTAGAGGGTAATTTTTTTTTTTAATAAATAAAAAAAACAATTCGATAAAATAGAAAAAGAATAAAGAAATCTAGTGTTAGAGGCTCTCTCTCTTTTTAATAAAAGGAAACAAGTAGTTAGAACTCAATAGAGAGTGCAAGTGTTAGAGGTTCAAGATTTGTTTTGTTTGTTTTCTTAATAAAAAAAGAAAACAAATAGATAAAATAGAATTAGAATAGAGAGTGGTCAAATGAAGATGGAATGTGTTTACAAATCAAATGTTGTTCTTTTGAATTTTGTTCATCAAAGAATCCTGAAAAAAAATCACATTGATCACATTTTTAACATTGATAATAATTAGTATTTTCACCAACAAAAATGGTTTTAAGTCAGTAATTTTTTTGCAGTATATCTTTTGCTGTAGTGTGTCAATAGGAAATATTTCCATTTATATTTCCAAACATTCCTTTTGCCATTAATTGTAATAATTCAGTGAGATCTTTGTTTGCACGAGGAGTCTGACAAAAGCCAGTGCTTCACACAGAGATCTGATCTCATCATCATTCAGTCTGTCTGGAATGACATGAAGAAACAGAACAAACTGAGACAGACTAAATCCAGAAGAACTGTGGCAACGTCTCCAAGATGCTTGAAGAAAACTTCCTGAAAAGCTACAATACTTTGAAAGGTTTTAGGCACTAATAATGCAAGTGTAAAAATGCTGTAAAGTGAGGATGCATTCAAAAATAATGTCATAAATAGATTTTATTTATCGATTAACTTCTATTAACTAAATCAAATCAACATTTGGTGTAACCACCCTCAGCATTTAAAATGTACTCGGTTACTTACGCAACCTCGGTTCCCTGAGACACGGAACGAGTACTGCGTCGCTAGACGCTAATGGTGAAAACTCCTTTTTCTCCGAGGACTGAAGACTTTTTCAATCATGCAGTGTAGCTGCATGGCCATTGGATCGTGCAGTGTATTAAAAATGATGAAGCCTGCCAGAATGGGCAGGGCCATCTGGCTATATAAGCCGGCATTTGGACGACAAAACCAGTCTTAAGTGTCAATTTTTCAAAATTGAGATTTATACATCATCAGAAAGCTGAATAAATAAGCTTTCCATTGATGTATGGTTTGTTAGGATCGGACAATATTTGACTGATACACAACTATTTGAAAATCTGAGGGTGCAAAAAAATCTAAATGTTGAGAAAAACGCCTTTAAAGTTGTCCAAATGAAGTTCTTAGCAATGCATATTACTAATCAAAAATTAAGTTTTGATACATTTACGGTAAGAAATTTACAAAATATCTTCAAGGAACATGATCTTTACTTAATATCCTAATGATTTTTGGCATAAAAGAAAAATCGATAATTTTGACCCATACAATGTATTTTTGGCTATACCCCAGCGACATAAGACTGGTTTTGTGGTCCAGGGTCACACAGGACGACACTGAGTCGTGCAGCGTCATGGCACGGCAATGTACGCAGTACGAGTGAAGTATCGAAAGGGAACGTACTCAGTTACTTACGTAACCTCAGTTCCCTGAGATACGAGAACGAGTACTGCGTACATTGCCGTGCCACGCTAGACGCTAATGGGGAACCAATTTAATCACGCTATGCTATGTAAGAGGAACAACTGATATAAACTGGCCTTGAGTGATAAGGACTCAGAGGGACCAATTATATGCAGGGTGAGCCCTGTGGGAAGCAAAAGGGATGAACTCATAGAAGTCAGCCCAGCTTTGGATAATCGTTCCAAGGGTCTAATGTACAGCCTCAGCACTATTATTAGGGCAAAGAGCGTTCTTGAAGAAACAGGCAAAGCCTAGATAGGCGTGTGTGCTTTAAGCAGATAAAATCCGGGCCTGTAAGCTATACTGCCGTGCAAAGGCAAAAGACCGTAACTTCGATTTTTGTCGAAAATTAGTTATTGATGTTTTTGGGACATTCAAGACATCCTTTATCATGTACATAAGTATCTTGAGTCAATTTCGTTGTTTTTCCGAGAAAATAATGGGTCGTCTCAACCGTAACTTCAAAAAGCCCCGGAGAAACCAAGGCAGAACACCGTATAACACCAGTTACTGCTCTTTCACTTTGTATGGAACGCTCAAATTGAGTTACGGCGTTCTGCCTTTGTTTAACTGCGTGGCAAAATGAAGTTACAGTGCCAGCGTGGAGTTATAGGGTGTTCTGCCTTTTTTTTTTTTTTTACTGTCCATTAAAGTCTGCCACATTTTAATTACGGTGCAGACAAACGAATTAGATAGATCGCGATCTACCAAACAGCTCCATAACATAGCAGCTTTGCAGGAAGGCATCTTCAGTAATCTTTGAGATGTTGCAACAGTTCTTCTGGATTTAGTCTGTCTCATTTTGTTCTGTTTCTTCATGTCATTCCAGACAGACTGGATGATGATGGTATCAGATCTCTGTATGGAGCACTGGCTGTTGTCAGACTTCTGGATTAGTCTCACTGGATTACAATTACAATTAATGGCATATATAGTATTTCAAGCATCTCTATATTGTTACTACACACATCCACATACACAGTGTTGGGTGGTAGCGTCGCTACAAGTAGTGACGCTACTTGTTTAACTACATTTCTCAGTAGCGTGGTGGTAGAGCGACGCTCTATTTTTGATCAAGTAGCGCGGTAGCATCAACAAAAGTACTGCGTCTGATGTGGCGGAAAAAAACATTCGCTGGTCAAAAACTTCGTATTTGAACTTGATTTTGGTGAAATGTTAATAATATAATGACACATGCAACGATGCAAATAAACATAGCCTATCTGTAGGCCTATACATCTATATGGTAACGCTATACAATAAGATGAGTGAACAATGGATACATTTATTACAATATTTATTCATCTTTGTTAATGTTAGTTAATGAAAATACAGTCATTCATAATTAGTTCACAGTGCATTAACTAATGTTAACAAACACAACTTTTAATTTTAATAATGCATTAGTAAATGTTGAAATTAACATTAAGATTAATAAATGATGCATAAGTATTGTTCATTCTTTGTTCATGTTAACTATACTACTTAACTAATGTTAATTAATGAACCTTATTGTGAAGTGTTACCATTTATATAAATGTATCTGTATACAAAAAAGCCACAATACCAACTACCAATAGGAGTATGTCATGTTGTGTATTTCACAATATGAGGTAAATCTGGCCCTGTATGATACTGATTTTTGTTGCCAGATTGGCTTGGAACAGTTGTTGAAAAAAACAATTAAACTGAACTATTATGCCTGTCTATCTGCTTGACTGACAGTTTTATTGATCACTGAGAGAGCATTGACTTGGTATGATGTTGGTTCAATATAAAAATGATTTTTTTAAAAATAGCTTAGATGTAGTAAACTACTTTTGCCATGTCGCTGTAGCTTAGCTTGCTACATTTCCCAGAGCTGTAGCTTTAGTGTAGTGAAGCTTCATTTAATGAAGAGTAACTGTTAGCTTAGCTCACTACATTTTCCAAGTGGCTGCACATACATATTTATCCAATCTTTAAATGAAACAAGAAAACAGTATAAAAGAGAGAAATAAACAGAGTGTGACTGGAGGAGAGAGTACCTGCTCCTCTTTGGTGTAGAGCTGAAAACACTCATCCAGCGTGCAGCTGTGCTGCTGTACATGATTCTGCTGCTGGATTCTCACACTCTCTGCATCCTCAATAACTTCCTCTTGAATGTTACCAAAGATACTGAAACAGATATGAATCACACATAAAATTACTTTTAAACCAGGGGTCCCCAAACTACGGCCCACCCCCACATTTGGACCGCCCCTCTGAACAATGTAAAAATGTAATTTTAAATATATGTTTTACTTATATCATGTCTGTATTTGATAATAAAGTTTGGCTTTCAAACTAAAATTTCCCTTAGTTATTAACGTAGCCTAATTCATTTTAAAATTCACATACCAACAGAATGGTACGTTCAACGTAACGTTGCCATCGCGATCGAACAGGTGATGCGCGCGAGCTAGCGAGAAAATTCAAAGAGACGACAAAATGGCGAAACGGTTGGGAAAGAGAAAGGTTGATTCAGAATAATTTTTTTGTTCAGTGCAAAAAAATGGCTGTTTGTCTCATCTGCCAAGAAACAGTGTCTGGGTTCAAAGAATACAACCTGCGCCGACACTATGAAACCCGCTACAGAGAAAAGTATGCAAGCTTGCAAGGCCAAATGAGAGCAGACAAAGTGTCGAAGCTAAAAAGTGTACAATCAGCTCAGCAGAATACGTTTGTACGCCAAACCCAGTTGAACCAGTCATCCGTTCGAGCTAGCTTTCAGGTAGCTAAACTGATTGCAACCAGCGGTAGGCCATTCAGTGATGGTGAGTTCATCAGAAATGTTTGAATGCTGTTGCGGAGGACGTGTGCCCCGATAAAAAAGACATCTTAAATGCGGTGAGTCTGTCCGCAAGTACAATCACCAGACGAATTGAAGAAATGCGGGATAATGTATATGCCCAGCTGCAGGAGAAAGTGAAAGAATTAGAATTTTTTGCATTAGCACTGGATGAGAGCAATGACGTGCAGGACACAGCACAGCTGCTAATTTTTCTTCGTGGAGTTAGCTCAAACTTTGAAGTGTTCGAGGACCTGGCAGCCCTACAAAGTCTAAAGGGCACTACAACAGGGGAGGATATTTTTGGTAAAGTGTGCCAAACGATGGGAGAGCTGGGTCTAGACTGGTCTAAGCTGGCCAGCATCACTACCGACGGGGCTTCTAGTATGGATGGCGTGTCGAGGGGGCTTATAGGACGCATGAATAGAGAAATGGAGGAAAGAGGTCTCAGCCCCCCATTACAAGTCCACTGCCTGATTCACCAGCAAGCACACACAAAGTTTTGAAGTGGGAATCAGTCATGAAGGTGGTGGTGTCATGTATAAACTTCATCAGAGCAAACGGACTTACACACCAGCAGTTCCAAGCCTTTCTCGCCGAGCTTGAGTCTGCTCACAGAGATGTGCTTTACTATACTGAAGTCCGATGGTTAAGCCGAGGCAGAGTTTTGAGGCTACCCGAAATCAACGCCTTTCTTCTGACAAAGGGCAAAACTGTCCCAGAACTGATCGACGCAGAATGGAAATGGGACCTCGCCCTTTTAACAGATGTGACAGAAATGTTCAACTTGCAGCTCCAAGGCAAGGGGAAACTAATATGTGACATGCATTCCCACATAAAAGCATTTCAGGTGAAACTAGCACTGCTTGTGGGACAAGTGCAAAAGCAAGATCTCCCCGTTACCCAAAGTCTCTCAGCTGAGAAACCAGTGGCCCCATTGACGTGCGATTCAGTGAGCTACATGTCCACGCTAAAGAAATCCGCCTTTTCCAGAACCCCTTTGCTGCCGACATTGATGAAGTCTTGCCTTCTTATCAGTTTGAGTTGGCTGAGTTACAGAGCTGTGATGTTCTGAAAGACGCATTTAAGCCCAATGGTCTCATTGAATACTATGCTGACCTCCCTATGCTGAGACATATCCAAACATCAAAAGGCATGTAATGAAGATGTCCACACTTTTGGGCAGCACGTATATCTGTGAGCAAACCTCTTCATGCATGAAACTGATGAAAACTCCAATGAGATCAAGGCTCACTGATGAACATTTGCATCAGTCTTTGGGACTGGCTGTGACAGGAATGGAACCTGACATTGGACATCTCACCACCCAGAAGCAAGCCCACAGTTCACACTAATTAATATGCTTAAGTAAGTAAATGTTTTGATTTTGAATAGCACTGAAAAGTAATGATCATTTGTCTGTACGGTGAATAACAAAATAATAAAGTATTCTAGCATTAGGAGGCATAATAAATACAATTAAAATCATAATAAAATCTCCACAATAATACTAGTAGTCACTCCGGCCCGTGTAATTTTCAGCTATAAACCAACCCGGCCCCCCATTAAAGCAAGGAAAAATTATGTGGCCCTCGCAGAAAACAATTTGGGGACCCCTGTTTTAAACGATATTACTAAGAAGACTCTTACTAATACTGGGAACTTGACACTTGGGGTGGTTTAAAATTAAATGAGTGGTCTGCTTTTAAATAAGAACATTTTATGAAGCAGCATGCATCTTACCATTCTTTGATCTTGTTCTCCCATTCAATTACAAGCTTCACATGCAGAGGACCGCCAGGACCGCATAATTTCAGGGCCCTGTGAGAGAAAGACATGATTCAGATTGTGAGTTTGATATTCAGACACTAGGGGGCAGACTATAATCAGTTTTGTGAAGTTCATAGTCAATTCAGTCTCAGTCAGTACATAATTTGGCACACTGACACTGTCGTTCTGTTCAATTTTGCCATTTTTGTTTTTAAATATATTTTTAAACTTAATTTACACTACTGTTCAAATGTCTGGGGTCAGTAAGATTTTGTCTTTTTTTTTTTTAAGGATGTGAATACTTTTATTCAGCACATTAAACTGATCAGACATTTATGCTTCAAAATATTTCAAAATATTTTTATTTCAAACAAGTGCTGTCCTTTTGAACTTTCTATTACTTCAGAAAAAAAGTTTAATGATTTCCACACTAATATTAAGCGACACAACTGGTTTTATACAATAACATATTTTTTATTATAATTTAATTAAAGGGTTTTTTTGGCCATTGATTGTGCAGTAAAGGAGGGAGGGTAAGGAAACAACCGAGACAGGGGGTATGACATGCAGCTGGGTCATGACCAGACTCAACTATAACAAAATGTCACACCACACGATACGGCTTTATTATTTTGTTTTCTAGAACATGTACTTTCACTCGTTTCATCATTGCAAAAGACAAAAGAATGAGGAAAAGTTAGAGGGATAGAGAAAAGGCTAAAAAAAAGTCAGAACAATGGCAAGTTACTTTATCTTTCAAAATTGCAAGTCTAAAATTAGCTTTTTATTACTCATGTTAATTACCACTTGGATTCATCTGCAGGTCTCAATATCATTACAGGTTCTCAGACCGAGAAAATAAATCAATCAAATATGGCCTATGGACACAAATGACAATAATCACCAGGCTAAACCACAAGAGAGAGGAAAAACACAGCGTTCAAGCCCTCACTGTTCACCCTGTGCAATTCTGCAAACAATCGATCAAATATGACAGAGGAAAAAGCTGCGGCAAAAAGGAGTGCAGGGTAATTTGAAGATGTGACTGGAGCATGGCTGAGTTTTTCTGAGTGCTAGGCTAAAGCCAGATTAATTCTGACACGCAGTCCGTCTGCGTTAATTGCGATTGTTTCTGAGAGGATTTAAATGCAGGGAACAATAATTCAGAGACGTGAGGGGAATTTACTTGAATTCATCAGCTCTGGTCTATTGAGAAGAAATCTCTGACACACACACACGCAAGGGTTTTCTTATCTCACGCCGAACAACTTATCTTGTCTTACACTGAACAATTTACCTTATCTCAACCTGAACTTTGGGGAGCCAAACACACACACACTCAACTTTGCTTCCGGAGTTACACTAACTAACTTTGCATGCTTTTTCTCCATTCTCTGAACTTGTGTACGTACGACCAATCTATTTGATTTGAATGTTTGTGGCATCCATATGCTTCCTGTCATTACTTGGAAAACGTGGTCTTCTTAACTCAATCTTGCTTGTGAAACCTCTAGATGAATGAATACATCTTCAGCAATGGCTGACAAACTTAATTACTTACACAGTTAAACACTGCTGGCTTTCAGAACACAAGAGCAGTAGCTTGCGTCAGAGAACAGCAGGTAACCACATGAGAAATGGAATGTCTCTGCTATCATCTGAACATCATAATTACAAATAAACAACCTATTTATACAGTGACAGACATGGATGAGAGTGCAAAAATGAAGCGTTGGTAAGAAGAGATGATTAGACACCTCTGCTACATTCATGGCTAGTATCCTGGTATAGTGATGCTTGAATCATTAGTTGATGCTTACAAATGTTATTGAACTTTCAATTCATGCACTTTTTAAAAATCTACAAATGATTTTGCATAAATTATTTGTTAATGTAGTTTTGAATGCTAACAAATGTCATTAAACTTCAGTTCACATAGACCTCACAAACTATTCACGTTAAGATATTATCCATTAAATCATAATCACAGTCTGTAAAGGTCACATACTTGGTCTTTGTTTGTTGTTTAGACTACTATTTACTCGTCTCAACAAAATTAACATTTATAATTTGTTAGTTTTTGCAGTAAAACTTTTCATCATTTGCAAATAATCATTATTATCTTTATGAGCAGTCATCTGAATGGCAAAAAGTGTCCCAAATGACCTGAATTCACCCTATTTACAAATCTTTACAAATCGTTTATTAATTATTTGTTAATGTTTCTGCAGTACCCAATCTAAAGTTGAAACTATTCATAATTTGTAAATGTTTATAAACGTTTACTAATCATTTAGTGTCTTTATGACCATTGCACTTTTAGCTGCTGTAACAACGTTTGTGTAAAGGGTAGTTAGTTAGGTTTAGCTAAATGCTTGCTATAGACGAAAGACACATTGCAAAACATGTTTTATTGCCTTAAAACTTATATTATTCCTATATCAACAGGAAAAACAAAATCAGTTTTCCAAGAAAACGATTGTTCATTTATCAAAACAATGTAATACTGAACAATGTAAACATGCTGAATATGAAAAATACAAAAAGCCAAGGCAAAAAACCAAGCCAGAAAAATCTGCACACCAAACGAAATGCAAAGTTCAAGGTCCTTTGAACAAGAGTTTATTCCTGAAGATTTACATAAAGGTGTCAACAAAAACTTGTTTTTGTGCGGATTTTTTGCCTTGGCTTTTTGTATTTTTCTTCTTAATTTGTTCATATTTTTCCCTTATATTAATCAAACTGACCACAGTACACTGTTGACCCCTTAACCAACCCGTAAACATACCCATATCACCAAACCTGTCCCTAACCTTACCCATACCACACCTCAACAGCAGCAAAAAAAGTTGTGCATTAACAAAAGCTTTTAATTACTGTATAATATTTTAAAATCTTCTGTAGATTTTCAAGAAGTGCATGATCATATGAACTGAAAGCTTGATGACATTTGTAAGCATATTCATTTGACATGAAATAACGATCTATTAATAACTAGGTAATGTTTAGTAAGTTTATTAGTAAACATTAACAAGCACATTATCTCATATTTCTAGCTATTTTAATATATATTAACTAATGATATGTTTAGCATTATGATGTTTGTTAATGATTTATTAATTACAATTATTATAAAGTGTTACCCAATTGAATATACATGTTGTTTGCAAGATGGCTTTCATGAATTTCATTTAACAGAGAAACACACACACACACACACACAGGTTTCCATTTTTTGTGGGAATATTCCATAGACGTAATGGTTTTTATACTGTAAATTGTATTTTCTATCCCCTTACTCTAACCCTACACCTAAACCTACTCTTTACAGAAACCTTTCTGCTATTTTAGATTCAAAACACTTCATTCTGTGTGATTTATAAGCTGTTTTCCTCATGGGGACCAAAAAACTAAAAAAACTTTACTGGTATTACTACATTTGTGGGGACATTTGGTGCTCATAATGTAGGAAATACCAAGTACACACACACTCTCTGTGTTTCCATGTATGGGGGACATTCCATAGGTGTAATGGTTTTTCTACTGTCCAACCTGTATTTTCTATTGCCCTACACCAACCCTACACCTAAACCATTCACAGGAAACGTTCTGCATTTGAGATTTTCAAAAACTTAATTCTATATGATTTATAAACTTGCTTCCTCATGGGGACCTAAAAATGTCCCCACAAGGTCAACATTTACAGGTATTACCATTCATGTGGAGACATTTGGTCCCCATAATGTGATAAATACCAGGTACACACACAGAGAGAGACAGAGACACACACACAGACATAGACACAGACTTCAAACTCCTTAGTTTGTGATTTCATACATAATCTGCTCTAAGAATCCATTCCATTTTACTGAACTCTAATTTAAAAACATTCAACTTTAAAGTAGAACACATTCACAAGTAAAAACATCATAATTCTGTTATATTCACTTTGAGAGGGAGGAAAACAGCCCAGAATAGTGGGCACAGACGCGAATGAGGCTGCCGTCACGACTGTGGAACTGAGTTTTAAGCTCTTTAAATTGAGAAATGGATCATTGGCTTTTGAGACTGTGTGTGTTACACCTACAGCACTGAGAGGATGAGCTCTTCATGCTTTGGCTTGTTGGGTTTGTCTCTCTAGAGCCTCACAAACATGATGCAGAGGAGAGGATACAATTAGTGCAAACTAGGTTAAAATACTGTGATGTAGGTGTTTGGAGACCAATTAAAAAGTTTAAAGCAGCTGGAGATATTAACTTTAGCGCCACTGATGAGCATTTAGGGTGTACAGAAAACATTATGTATCAAGGAATTTCTAGACATACAAAAAGTTTGGGGTCAGTATGATTATTTATTTATTTTTTTTAAAGAAGTGATACTTTCATTTAGCAAGGATTGTAACATTTGATCATTCACAGTAAAGACTATAGTAATATATATATATATATATTTTTTTTTTTTTTATTATTATTATTATTTTTTTTTTTTTTAATAAATGCTGCTCTTCTGAACTTTCTATATATCAAAGAATCCTGAAAATCCTGAAATCAAAATTTCCACAAAAATATTAGGCAGCACAAATGTTTCCAACTTTGATAATAGTAAGAAATGTTACTTGAGCACCAAATCAGCATATAAGAATGATTTCTGAAGGACCATGTGACACTGGAGTAATGAAAAATGCTGAAAATTCAGCCTTGCATCACATGAATAAATTATATTTTAAAGTATGTTAAAATACAAAGCATTTATTCTAAATTATAATAATTTACATTATTACTGTTTTTATTATGATCAAATAACATCAACCGTAGACAGAATCTTTCAAAAACATTGACTTAATTGTACCGCTCCCAAACTTTTGAATGGTAGTGTATATTTAGTGTTTTGTTTTTTCTCGGCTGGGTTATGTGGGCTCACCTGTCCACGGTTGGGTGGCACAGAGGTCTGCTGTCGTGGGGAGACAGGTAACTGCAGGAAGCCGACCCACCCACCACACGAATCCTAAACAGTTCAGTAGTCTGTAGAAGGCGAAATAAAGCTCATTATCACAAATAAACACACCAAATTATTGATTCACTCCATGTGTAGCTTAATTTAACTGAAAGTCATTATGTGGATAAGAACTGCATAAAGAAAAAAACAGCATTTACGTTTGGAATGACATAAGGGTGTGAACAGTGGTGCTATATAGTTTGTGAACCCTTCAAATGGTCTGCTTTTCTGAAAACATTTGACCAACACTGCTATTTAAAATTTTACGGACAGTACATTTTTTCTTTAATGTAATACTTTTATTCAGCAAGGATGCTTTAAATTGATCAAAAGTGACAGTAAACCCTCTTACATTGTTACAAAAAATGCTACTTTCTATTAAATCAAAGGATCCTGAACAGACAGATTAAGCAGTACAAGGTTGACAATAATCAGAAATGTTATTTGAGCACTAAATCAGCATATTAGAAAGATTTCTGAATGATCATGTGATAACTGAAGACTGGAGCAATGGCTGCAGAAAATTCAGCTTTGCCACCACATAAATACATCATATTTTAAAATATATTAAAATACAAAACATTTTTTTTTTTAAATAATGTATCACACTATTACTGTTTCACTGTATTTTTGATCAAATAATTGTAGTCTTGGTGCAATTATTTCTTTCTTTCTTTTTTTTTTTAAACAAACAAACAAAAAAATCTTACTAACCCAAACTTTTGAACAGTAGTTTGTACAGATCAGATCTTCTGCTAATGTTGATTTAAGAATGAAACTTTTCCTTCAGAATCTGGTTTGACCAACTTGAGTGACAATAATGGCAATCAAATATGTTCTGTGACTGGGGATCAGATCTATTTGTGTGTTAAGATCATTGTCTTGTTGCAGGACCCACTTTCTGTTTAACTTTAGTTCAAGAACTGACACTCTGTAAAAAATGCAGGTTTTATCATTCCATCAATGATGCCAAGCCTAATACAGAGAAAGAAAATCAGCCCCAAACTAATAATGCCAACACCATGCTGTACAGTTGGGATGAGGCTCATGTTATTGAATGCACTGTTTTGGTTTCCCCCAAATGTAATGTTTCTCATTTAAAGCAATGGTTATATTTAGGCCTCATCTGTCCACAAGACATTCTTCCAATAGTCTTCTGTCTCACCCACATGAGACACCAAAATTTAGATGAGTAGCAATATTCTTCTTGGAGAGCAGTGGCTTTCTCATTGCCAGAGCTAGGTAGATTACTTGTAGTCTGTGATTACAGATTACATGAAGAAAACTGTAGTTAGTAACATAATCTAGGCTACTCATTTTAGGAAATGTATTCTGAATACTTTTTAGATTACTTTTTATCAAACGTGTTTTAAACTTACCATCAAACGTACTATATTGATATAAAAAAGCAAAGGGAAAGAAAATATATTCCTTGGAATGTTTCTTTCTGTCTGTTTTTGGGAATGTCATCAAAGCAGAATGGTATGACATACAGTAGCATTTTTAGAAAGGAACATTTAAAAGAGGAAAAAAGAAGAATTAGGGAGAATCAATAAATTATGAATAATTTAATGCCATTGTGTGAATAATACATAAACATGTAATCCATAAAAAAGTAACTGCAATCTGATTATGAGCATTTTAAAATGTAATCTGATTACGTAATCCAGATTACATGTAATCAGTTATTACCGGCATGCATGCATACCATTCCTGTTCAGGGTTTGCTTGATGGTGACGGTTCATAAACACTAATCTAAGACAACGTAAAAGAGGCCTGGGGATCCTTAGGTGTTACCCTCGGGCCCTTGCTTGAGTATTACTTGTCTCCCGGAGTGATTTTTGTTAGACAACCACTCAAAAGTAAAGTAACACTGAAGCTGAGATTCTTTCACTTGTATACTTTAATATGATTTTTGGGTGAACTAACCCTTTAACCTCCAGGTTTATGTTTGAATATACCAGGGCCTGTTAAACACAATTTTAACCCCATTATTTTTAATTATATGTTAATAAACATACATACTTCTTGGAAAATTCTGTCAATGCATGAGTGACAACATTTCAAAATCTTGATTCATAAACATTCTAGCACCAATGAAAATAATGAAAACGGTTTCCTGATATCATCACATTCTTTGCATTAACAGTTTTGAAAAGGCATTGGTTTCATTCTTTCTCTCGGAATGACAGCAGCATGAGTTATAGTGGAACTGAGGAAGAGAGGAACATCAGGCTGTAAAGATGCAATTTAAAGCAGATATAGAGCAAAATGGAGCTGTACTCAAGCGTACAGAGTGATAAATTAAAGTTTTAATAGGAACCAATGAAGAGATGAAAACGGCAGCAGTCTTTTGTTTGAGAAGTTAATATTGGTCCTTTAATTTATTACGGTGTGAAGATATTACAACAATACAACTCTGCTCTCTGCAGTACTGGCCAATCTGTTGTACTGAACCAATTAGGAAACATTGTAAGATCTCTTGTGTCTTTCTCTCTCATTAATTTTCTGAAATACGCTCTAACACGTTTAGTTTATTGTGCAGCGCAAGGCTCCTATACAATCTATCAGGTATAATATTGTAAGCAAAAATAAATTGTAAGAATTAGCATGAAAAAACAGAGTCAGTGAACAGGACCGGTGTTACAACACAGTGATATCCAGTTTTAAAGACTTACTGCTCAAAGCGGCATTTAACGCATTAGTTAATTTGATAAATGTAAGCTGTTAGTCACTTAAACATATTTCTACTAAAGTGATTAAAATGTATTTTAGATTTTAACTCAAGATGATTCCCTGAAAGTTAAAGTTAAACTATCTCTCTTTTTGGGAAAACGGATATATTTACACTGTATAATGACATTCCTATTGTATATTTGAACTTACAATAATCAGGTTCTTTAGCATGTATCTAAAAGAAAATGACTGATAATAAGCACATTTGTTCATATTCAGTCAGTAACTCCAACAGGTGTGTATTTAATAAGAGTGAAAAAAGAATCTATACTCATGACTGTCTCTCTTTCTCTTTATTTCTCCATCGCTTGTTCATCTCATTAGTCTCTATGATTATCCTTCTCCCATGTGCATATTTAAGCTTGCAGGGAGAGAGGTGTCATAATTACCGAGGGGCTTCTGTCATAATAAAGAGATTCGGTATCCTATAATTACTTTAACTCTAACCATAGCATATGCGGCTAATGCCAAAACCTGAGACTAGTAATTTATATTCAGCTCACACTCACCTTTATGATTGCATTTTTTTTAAACAAGTAAAGCTTATTGCAGACACTCTGTTGTAGATGATCCCAAGACAGAGTCCTTTCTACTCTCATCTGGATCGGAGGCCCAAACCTGGAGAGAAAAAGAGAAAGTCAAAATGAGTGACAGGATCAGTCAGTCAGTCGTTTGACTTTACAGGACTAAGGGGACACAGTTTTTCTCTCTCCACGTTCGTCACTAATCATTCCCCGGGAACGGCTTCCACGTACGACAGTCAGCGGAAGTGAGAAAAAAGTGTTTATTATGTTTGAAATATGGATATTTATCTATCTTATTTATCTACAGGAGGCCTTTATTCACATTTTTTTGACATTTCTTGCTGGAGGAAGAACCATCACCTTCAACTCACAATTTCACCATCCAGTTAAACACATCAACCATCACTCCTTCAAAAACAGCCAGAAACTGGAGTTATGATTGATGATCAGCTGACTTTCTCAGACCACATTGCTAAAACTGCCCGGTCCTGCAGGTTTGCTTTATTCAACATCAAGAAGATCAGGCGCTTTCTTTTGGAACATGCTTCACAACTCCTTGTTCAAGCTCTTGTTCTGTCCAGGCTGGACTATTGCAATGCTCTCTTGGCAGGTCTTCCAGCCAGTTCTATCAAACCTTTACAATTAATCCAGAACGCGGCAGCAAGATTCATTTTTAATGAGCCAAAAAGAATGCACGTCACACCTCTGTTTTTCAATTTGCACTGGCTACCAATAACTGCTCGCATAAAATTCAAGGCATTAATGTTTGCCTACAAAACCACTACTGGTTCTGCACCCCTTTACCTAAATTCATTAAAAATGGCCCCCCGACTGAGCCTGGTTTCTCCCAAGGTTTTTTTCTCCATTCTGTCACAGAGGGAGTTTTGGTTCCTTGCCAGTGTCGCCTCTGGCTTGCTCAGTTGGGGACACGTAATTTCTAGCGATTATCGTCAATTTGATTTCACAGATACTATTTAAACTAAACTGAGCTAAACAATGACATCCCTGAATTCAATAAAGAAATGCCTTTAACTGAAAATTGAGTGTTTAATCTTATCATTATACATTACTGACACTCTATCCTCCAATTTGATACTGTTAAGTGCTTTGACACAATCTGTATTGTTAAAAGCTCTATATAAATAAAGGTGACTTTATTTATTATATAATTAAAAAAAAAAACACCTTGCTACGTGTACTGCGTAAAGCTAACTGAGACTTGTTATAGCACTTGCACATCATTGCTCTTTTGTTGATTTTGATTGCTTCCATTGTCCTCATTTGTAAGTCGCTTTGGATAAAAGCGTCTGCTAAATGACAAAATGTAAATTTTATTACGGATGCGCGCACTTTATTTCACGTCTTCTGGACTGTTGACAAAAATCAACCGCTTACCCCATTGTAAGGCTTGGAGGGGCCAGGACAATTTTTAATATAACTCCGATTGGATTCGTCTGAAAGAAGAAAGTCATATACACCTAGGATGCTTTGAGGGTGAGTAAAACACAGGCTAATTTTCATTTTTGGGCAAACTAACCCAGTCTGTGGAAATTGTGGATGGGGAGAAATTCTGACCACAGTCTATAAATATTTTTCATTATTTTTTCCAGTGTTTTCTGTACAAACATTGGTACAGACTGCTGTGAAATTTTATTTATTTATTTATTTTCACATCAGTCCATTATTGTGGTACAAACTGCAGAAATAAATTTCAGATAAATACAATACAGGTGGAGACAGGTTGGTTTAGTTATTTGTAAGGTGGGAGGAGTTGATTCTGGATCCAACCTCACCCCCTGGATCTTGTGTTCTGCAGTGAGGACCATCTCTACAATTTACTTGCCGATGTTAACTTACCACTTTTCTTAACTTACCACACAAATAAATAAGATTTCACAAGCACTCTGCAAAATAGTTTCCCAGAAATCAGATATTACAGGTAGACCTGCCTGACAATATCGGTTGAATTAGAAGTAGACACACCAGACTGCTCAAGCAAACAGAGCTATGTTTTGAAAGTGCCATTGAACCAATGCACTCACACTCTTTAAGGAATTGAACCTATGAATGGATACAAAGTTGTCTCTGCACATTAAGTTGGGACAGATTCAAATTAACATTGCAAAAATTACACAATTCTCCTTTAAAACACCCTCTCAGATTGAAAATATAAAGCTGGTACAGCTCTTTTAATATATTAAATATTGAATCAGCGAGACAACTTCCCATATCAAATGTGGGCCAGAGGCTGCAGGCATCTGCCATTAAGGTGCAGTACACAAACACGTTCTTTCTCTTTCTCTCCCTTTTCTTTAGGCCCTAAAATGTCATCTTGACATTTGTAAGTGTTTCAGGGGAATACCCGTCATCTGTTTCCACCCATAGCTCTGTGTCCACGGGTGAGGGAGCGAGACTGTGTGCAGCTCTGATTGACAGCTGGAGGTTAGTGACGAAGACTGTGCCAGATGCAGCACTCCCCAGAGTCCAGGCGATCAGTGAAGCTGTAGATGGAGCATTCAAGATGATCCCTGTTCTGCAGTTTACTTACTTGGATTATTGATTCTGAAAGCGCTGACTGATCTGACTTGTATGAATGAATGTCTTTTTGCATCTTCAACTGTCTCTTGTTACTATAGCAAAAAACTGAATGCTGCAGCATTACACCAATCTGTTTGTAATATTTTAGACGGTCATCTTTAATCAATTTAAGGCATCCTTTCTGGATAAAAGTATTAATTTGTTAAAAAAAACTAAAAAACAAAACATGTTAAGTTCACTTTGGCTAAAGTAAAGAAATTAAAGTTCAGCTACACCTCCTTCATTAACATAAGGTGAAATATAAAGGCACAAGTATATGAATGTTTATCAGTAGTATAATACTTATTGTTTTAATTGCCTTACAATTGTCTCTGCACATAAAAGTGGGACAGAATATTAAATCATACTGATTCAACGTTTGCAGCAAAAGTTAAAAGAGCTGTATCAGGTTTAAATTTTCAATCTTAGAGGGTATTTTAAAGGAGAATTGTGTAATTTTTGCAATGAAAGCATCGTAAAATAAATTAACACAATATATAATACAATAAAATAACAATATTGTAGGCCAGGCTTAAAAAGTACCACTGAATTTTAAACAACATGTAAAGAATTCACTGAATGGGTTAGAACATTTCTCAAAATCTCTGGTAAACAGTTTGGTGTTCAGCTGGCGAAAAAGGGTTAGAAAACACTGACTTAGCCATAACATTTGTTTAATATGTAGTGTTTTAGTTACCTTGTAGCTTGCTGGCCAGACCCAGAAACATTGCAAATTAGCAGGAGGATCTTTGAAGAACCACCCTGATTCAAAAATTCTGATGATAACGTCCCTGAGGGTGGTAACCTGTGACCTTCGGGATCTGCAATGTATGGCGAGGAAGGGAGGGAGTGATGGAACCCTACAATGGATAAAAATAAATAAGCATGTTATTTAATACTCAGTGTTTTAAAATAGTTTTTAGAGTTTTTCAAGTCTTCGAAAGGGATACAAAGGAAGGTCAATTATGTTTCATGCTATTACATTTGCGGTAAGTACAATTCTGTAGCATTTAAATTTTTATTTTGACATTTTTATATGTACTCCACTCTGCATCTTGCCTAGCAACGTTCCTTAGCTGTTCTAAAATCACTGTAAAGCACAGCTTCTTGGCGCTTATTGCATTACTTCTGACAATGAAGATGTAAATGTAGGTGGTCACATGTTAATATATGCTCTTGGTGATTTCAGTATATGATTTCTGAATGACCCATTTTTGCAGCTTAGTTTCCCTAAATGGTTTGAATGGAAAGCAGAGGGAAAATTGTGACTTAGAGTACACAATGTTCTCTGATGTGTTATATATGTGCTGGCACTAAGTAGTATTTGAAACATGTAGGCTATCATTTCACATTTTACTTCTGCATCATTCCAGCTTCCCTTTGGTTTCCTTGGTGACTGCTGACATGCTATGATCTTTCACTTCAATCAGAAGTGGATGTTTGATCCCGCAGTATGATTAAAAACTAACAATTCAGGACGTCATACACAATCCTAAGCATGAACTCTACTGATGTCCCTTTCTCTTATGTTACTTTTTCCACATCATGACAATTTAAAATGACAGTTCACTTTTGTGTTTTTAATGTGTAGTGTTTTTGTTTAATAAATGTGTCTGATAATTTTTATATAATTTATATTTATGATATTTAAATCGGAGGACCAATTTCATGGCAAACTTTTGGTATAAATTCAATTTTAAAGAAAAATTGCAAATACAATTCCTATATCCCTATCACTGTTTTCAACATTTACTATTTTCAACATTTTATTGCCATCCAAATCCAGAATGCCTCTGTTTTTCACCCACCACCCGTGTAAAAAGGAATTTATTGTTATTATTCCAAGCATATGACAATTTATTTCCAGTGTTCCCAGGTTCATAGGATCGCAGTACTAGCTCCTCCATCATGAAGGTGCCACAGAATTTTGTTTTACAGGTCAACATTAGAAATAATTACCTTTCAAATAGGACTTATGACTGACTTGATATATATTTTAGGTTGCTATTTATACATTTAATAAGAAATAATTTTACAAAATGTCTTCACATTAAATAATATTGGTAACACTTTAGAATAATGGGTCATTTGTTAACATTAGTTAATGTATTAACTAACATGAACTAAGAGTGAACAATACTACTACAGCATTTATTAATCTTAGTTAATGCTATTTTCAGCATTTACTAATGCATTATTAAAATCACAAGTTGTGTTTGTTAACATTAGTTAATGCACTGTGAACTAACATGAACTAACAATGAATGATTGTATTTTTATTAACTAACGTTAACAAAGAGGAATAAATACTGTAATAAATGCATTGTTCATTGTTTGTTCATGTTAGTTAATACATTAACTAATGTTAACAAATGACCCATTATTCTAAAGTGTTACCATAATATTCTAAGATTTATAAAGGTTGAGTTTCTTGTGCCCACCAAGGCTGCATTTATTTGTTTAAAAATACAGTAGTATTGTGAAATTTTCTAATGTAATTTATTCCTGTTATGGCAAAGCTGTATTTTCAGCTGCCATTACTAATCTTCAGTGTCACATGATCTTTCAGAAATCATTCTAATATGCTGATTTGGTATTTCTTATTATTATCAATGTTAAAAACATCTGTGCTGTATAATATTTTTGCACAGACTGCAATACAAAAGAACAGCATTTATTTAAAAAGTTGTTTTTTTAAACCATGTCAGTGTATTTACTTTCAGTTTTTAGCCATTTGATGTATACTTGCTGAATAAAAGCATTAATTTATTAAAAATATTATTAATAAAAATCTGTCCCCAAACCTTTGAACGGTAGTGTATATTTAGGCTTTCTTTATTAAATAACTAAATAACATGAAAAACTCTATGCTTCCAGACTGTTCCTAGATTAGATTCTACATACAGTATGGATACTGTTTACATAGCCTGACGATTACTGTATGACAGACACCATCAAAATAAGTATTTTTGGATAAATATTGGTTCTCTTAGCAATCCAATGAAATATCATGTTTCAAGTGCTTATGTATCTTCCTTTCATGGCAAGATGGAAGTGGTTTCTCTCACACTAGTGTGTGTGTGATTCGCTCTCTATCACACACTCATAGCAGGCCTCAGTCGTCAGAGTCTCATTTGAGGGCCAGCTGGAGCAGATTGAAGAGGGGAACTGTGAGCTTGTGAGAGCATTAATTAAACTTGGCCCTCACTGACACACACACACACACACTTCACACTTCACAATTCACACTTTTACAGACACAAACACTAAGACCAGCCCACAGCTTGAATGCCTTTGTAGAACAATGCAGTTCCTTTGAATATGGACAGACATTGTTTGTTCAGTTTTATTTTAACATTACAAAGAAAAAGAAGTAGTGAGTCATGACAGATCTTTTATTTATTTATTTGGTCTTGTGATGTACATCCAAGTCTATTTGGTGGGGACTTGGTTCTAACAGGCAGATGAATGTGAGTTTGCAGAGGTGTTGTTTAAGAATTCTAAATGATTGTAAAAGTCCTTCATTCATCACCAGAGAGAAGTCCACCAGAAGGTTCAGTTATGATATTTTGATTATACGTTATGAGGTATGTAAATGAATGAATATATTAATTAATGCTTTTATAACACTAATTTCTTTTAAAACCTGACTAAGTCAAGTCAAATTTATTTCTGTAGCTTTTTTTACAATATGCATTGTTTCAAAGCAGCTTTAGATATATCTTAATATCTTAATCTTCACACAGATCAGAGCTGTGTGATAATATAGTTTCCCTTTTTGCAACGATATAAGAAATCATGAATTTGAGATATGCTACTACTGCCCACAGCAAGTATAATGTATGCAGATAAACTTGGACATACTTATATGTCCAACTTTACATAAAGAGTTGGCCAATAAGTTACATTGCGAAAAATAATAATAATCAGGCAGTTGAGATATAGTATAGGCTACTATGCATCACTTTATTTGAATGTGACCCATACTCGGAATTTGTGCTCTGCATTTAACCCATCCAACGTGCACACACACAGCAGTAAACACACACACACACACTGTGAACACACACCCGGAGCAGTGGGCAGCCATTTATGCTGCGGCGCCCGGGAGCAGTTGGGGGTTCGGTGCCTTGCTCAAGGGCACCTCAGTCGTGGTATTGAGGGTGGAGAGAGCGCTGGACATTCACTCCCCCCACCTACAATTCCTGCCGGCCCGAGACTCGAACTCGCAACCTTTGGATTACAAGTCCGACTCTCTAACCATTAGGCCACAACTTCCCCATACAGTATATTTGTACTGTATGTATTCGGATAAAGCTGGATATATAATATATATCCAACTTTATATAGAGAGCTTTGCAAAGATTTTGTGATGATATAAACAATCACGCAGCCAAAATTTGCTATATGTGACCCTGGACCACAAAACCAGTCTTAAGTCGCTGGGGTATATTTGTAGCAATAGCCCAAAATACATTGTATGGGTCAAAATTATTGATTTTTCTTTTATGCCAAAAATCATTAGAATATTAAGTAAAGATCATGTTCCATGAAGATATTTTGTAAATGTCCTATTGTAAATATATCAAAACCTAACTTTTGATTAGTATTATGCATTTCTAAGAACAAAGTTTTAACTAAGTTTGGACAACTTTAAAGGCGATTTTCTCAATATTTGGATTTTTTTGCACCCTCAGATTCCAGATTTTCAAATAGTTGCATCTCGGCCAAATATTGTCCGATCCTAACAAACCATACTTCAATGGAAAGCTTATTTATTCAGATGGTGTAAAAATCTCAATTTCGACAAATCGACCCTTATGACTGGTTTTGTGGTCCAAGGTCACATGCAGTATAATATTGCTTTACATGAATATACTATACATATGCAGGCAAAGTAGGATGCACTGGGCAATGACATGTTAACATTTTTCAACAATATAACAATACAGCATTAAATACGTAAGTCCACAGGACTCTTAATAAGGTACTAAACTTCAATCACATCTGTACCATGTCTCACTACATGATATAATACTTCAAAGAGAAAAGATTTAACATTACTTTGTATGAGAGTCATGTGTTCTACTGTGGCTTTACAGGAACATTTCTGCCTCAATACAAGTTAAGTAACTTGTACAGCACTTGTGGCATAATGTTGATTCATTTTGACATGCTTACAAGCTTAAATTGTATTTAACCTGGACTATTACTTTAATTCCACCACACCAGAGTAGATACATGATGACAGAAAATCTCTGAGGAAGATGAGGACTTTAATAGCAACAGTAGATTTTAGTAATTTATTAATGTGGCAGTAAAGAGCAGCCCATGCAGAATGAATTCTTCACTGGTCTGGGCTAGAGAATCCAGACAATACCAGAGAAATCTACAAGAGCGTTACACACCATCAGAGAAGTGGAGTGTGGTTTTGCTCAGTTACACATGACCTCACCAAACCTCTATCAACTTAAGTTTCAGAGAGATCCAGATGTAAGCTGATCTAAGAATTGTTCAGACAGATGACCCTCTAACCTCATCTGTCAATCACATCTTCCCAAGGGAGGGCACTCTGTATATGTGCTGGAAAAGAGGGCAAAGATATTGTACAGTACCTACTGCCCAGACTGGGTCATCTAATTCATTTATACTTCAGCTACTATAGACTGTTAAAATGCTAGTATTAACTTTCAAGTCTGTTAACTGGTTAACTTTAATATACACTGAAAACTTGTAGATGGATTATTGCAACATTATATGTAAATTCATATGTAAGGTAATGTCAAATTTGTATTTTTGCAGGCAAAACTATGAGTTAATGTATAACTGACAGTAAAACAGTAAATGAAAAAAGTCACTGTGAATAGATAAAAATTGAACAGAAAAATTAGAACCGATAATAACTATACTGTTAAAAAAGACAGATTATTTTATTTTGTTTTGTTTTGTGCATTGCACTGAAACTAACAACTGGGCTGCATATGGCACGCTTTATTCCAAGCAACTTACATTGCGTTCAAGGTTTCGATTTTTTCAGTACAAGCATTCCCTGGGAATCAAACCCATGACCTTGGTATTGCTATAAACATGCTCTGCTCTTTGAACTACAGGAACAACATCTGTTCTGCCATTGTTTTATTGTAAGGCCAAAGGAGGAGCCAACAGATTCTTAATAAGGTACCCCAATCACAGCAGTTTTACTCTTTGCGTATGCTAAATGATTACTTAATACTTTTACTTTAGGGGTATTACCTCACCTAACATTGCTAATTATACATACAATATCCCAATTTGTAATATATCTTGAATCTGAGCGGGAGGTTTAACATGTTCTTATAAAAATGTGCTGTTAAAAATACAGCCATTTTAAAAATAGTGCTTTATAAGCTGTGACATAATTGCAGAGTGACAGAAGACACCAACTCACATTTTAGTGCCGATCAGTAACTGTCACTTGTAATGAGGCAGAGAGTCTATGACAAACTGTCTCTGAAGCTTTCGCTGCAGTAGTAGCTATATGCGTATAAAACATGCCTTCAAGCAAAGTCAGCAAAAAGTTATTTATAACGCAATTTAAAGTTTCTCACAGCTAGATGAACACTCTTAATATACTGCACACTGTAAAAAGAAATGAGGCCCAAGACAGAACTGGGCAGCACTTGTTTGCTGATATAGACAAGCTGTAATTACCATCTAAGGTAACTACAAATCACTGTGACAAATGCAAAATAAAGCAACATTGGATAATCCATAGATTTCAAACATTCAGAAGTGAAATAAGAATGAGTGAAAATTAAAAGTGAAAATTCCTAATAACAATAATCTTTTGAAATAGGATCAGACCAAATGTTCTCGGAAGAAAGTTGGTCAGGAAAATGCTGTTTACATGCTTCAATACATCAACACAAATTCTTGCTTATTTCACGATGGCCTCCAGTCAGGCCAAACAGAGGAAGACAGATTATCCTTTGATCCTTGGTTCTGCCCAAGGTTACTTGCTAACACTATTTCATGGCATTCTTCCTTGTAACCATGGGCTTGGTCATTGAAGGTCCAGCTCTAAAACCACTTAAAACTCCAAATGCATTTAAAATAATTTACTTCAATTGAACTTCCACATAGATCCATTCATTTTCATGTTTGTAGTAGAGGATTACACCACAATGAAGTTTACTTGTATGAAAGAACGGCGCATACAGATAAGACCAAGGACGGACACTCTAAATGTCAATTCATTTGTCTTTCTTTGCAGTAATCCCAGTGTTGTTATTTTTCATCAGATGGAATATCAATTTCTAAATGTAACACAAGCAAAAGTTCATTTCTCAATAACAACACCTTGGCAGACACCCAACACGGTCTCATCTGATTAGAAATTGTCCAAGGGGAAAAAAAAAAAATCACTGCAGTAGAAAAGGCCAAATCAGAGAAAAGGAAGGCAACATTTGGAGTATATGAGTATACAGTATATGAGCCTGTCATTACACTTCTAATTCAGTATTTTCAGTTGAAACCACATTTAAAACTTATGCTGTATATGATATTTCATTATGTCAGGAGTCATTAACAATGTTACCCTGATGCTACCTAACAATGACTGCAAATGTTTTGAAAGAACCATGTGACCCTTGTATAATAAGGTAAACAACCTCTCATGTGAATTAATTTGCTGTACACGTACAGTCACATGTTTTTAACATTAATACTAATTCTTAAAAATAATTAATAAGAATTTCTTGAGCAGTAAATCAGCATATCAGAATGATTTCTGAAGGATCATGTGACACTGAGTTGAGTAATGGCTGTATAAATTGTAATTGAATAATGTATAAATTACATTTCAACATTTATTTAAATAGAAAGCAGCTATTTTAAATTGGTAATATTTTAAATAGTTATTTATAATTATTAATATTTTAAAACATTACTGTTTGTATTTTGATTAAATAAATGCAGCCAACATTAGACTTCTTTTAAAAACATTAAAATCTTAATTATTCCAATTATAAATTTTTGACAGGTAGTGTATGTTTTAATAATGTTTTGTCAGTTCACTTTTTTGATGTCTTGGCTGGCATAATAAAGCATATGTAAAGTAGTACTTGATTATAATTTTAACTGAACTGTTCAAGTGTGTGTTACATTTAAAGTTCCTCTGGTGAAAATCAAGTTTTTACTGTTGTTTACATGTCTATCTGTTGATTTTTTTATTTGCTTAAAGACAAAGCATATGCAAAATTAATCAGTCAACACCATTGCAGAGAATTTTCTCCTTAAAACTGCGGCTTACCAAAATCAGTCTCAAAAACGCAGTTTGAAATGGCCCCTATTTCCAAAATCACAAATAATTAACCAATCCTGTCAACATGTGGGGCAGGCCTTTTCATATCTGGTCAAAGGTTTCTATTTCCAACATGTTTTTGCAGGGTTGAGTAATATAGCCAATCAAAGACATATCATTTCTTGAAAGCAATGGCCAGTCAGAGGTGTTTTTATTAGTTTTTTCAGTGCTGTATTCTGCAGTCTACTAGTCTGAAAACCATCCAACGCTCTCCATTGACTTTGTATAGCGGGAAGCTGCCTCCTCGTCATTTCTGACTTGTAACAAAAAAACAGAACAATGCCTAAAAGCTGCAATGCGACAACGTGTACAGTAAACAAGCTAAAAACCAGAACTACGTTTTTATAAGCTGTCGACCCCCAAAAAACGAGTGTTTAGGAACACAAAAGCAGAGCACAACTTGTCTTATTACTGAGAACTGCGCCTACTAGAGGGAAACATAATCGGCAACAGGAACCATTCATTATTTTTAACGATCAAAGGATTATTTCACCACCCTGTGTGAACCTGAGAGGAGGAGATATATCAAGAAACTACATTTTATTGGTCTATGTCAGTGCCCCTTTTCCTTACCTTCCTTTTGTTGGAGAAATGAAGATCCAAGTGAATGGCCCTAATGTTACGTGAAATACCCCGACATCTACAACTATTTGTCCTTAAACGCTAATTTTTTGGGGGTTGACAGCTTATAAAAACATAGTTCTGTTTTTTTGGGGGTTTTTTTAGCATTACACCTTTACTGTACAACTTATCACAAAGCAACTTTTATGCATTGTTCTGTTTTTTGTTATAAGTCAGAAAAGACAAGGAGGCCGCTTCCCGCAATTCAAAGTCAATGGAGAGCTTTGGATTGTTTTCCCCCCAGGTGTGGGCGTGGCCTAAATGCGCTCTGTCTCTATAGCATTTACTTTTGCCAACTGAGTGAAAGTAGTGCAGGTCTGCGCTGGAGTCAATGAGTGGAGGCGTAGACTAATTTGCATATTCACGAATCTGCGTATAATCCATGAGCTAAGGGCGTAGAGATACATTTAAGCCATTTTAAGACATGAAGAAATTATTTTTAAATATGAAAATACGTTTAAATATGATCAAAGATCCGTTTTAAGAGATAAAATTATTGACTACAGGAGGACTTTTAAATTAGCAACATAATCAATAGAAATGTTCAATATACCAATATACAAATGAACTCTAAAGTTCAGCTAACTGCATTTAAAGGTGCAGTATATAATAACGACAGCATGGTTGAAATAGGTACTGCTGTCTAAATTCAAAATAATGTTTCTCCCACCTCCTCCTCCTCAGACTCAATGTTCACACAGGTTGTCAGATTGAGGGCATGCAACACAAACAAGCCCAACTGACATTGTAGGGCGACAAACATTACACTGTAAACTGGTGAGTTGATTTATCTGAGTTTTAATATGCCTGTGGTCATAGAGCTGTTTAGATGGATGCTGAGGCTTTTTAGATCGGGCAGAATCTGTGACCCAGTTCGTTTGCTCACTTCCATGGCTGCAGTATGCTGTGTTTTCTGCAAACTGGCAACCCAGGCTGTCGAAATATTATTGGGTAAACTGCAAGTAGGCAGAATCACAATAACCAAAACAAAAATAGACCTTCTGACACAAATGCACTTTTTCAAAGTAGAATAACTGGATGTAGCATTGTTTTTCTGAAAAACAAATATGTGAACATGTATGTGAATATGTATTATGTTGTTTTTGTGAAAAATTACATACAGCAACTTTAATATAAATTGAAACTACAGTATTTTAATCTACTTTTCATTGCAATTAACAAGCAATTAAGTGTTTGAAAACATTACATTAGGTTTGCATTTAAGTATTTTCTTTTAAAGTATATTATTTATGTAATAACTACTCTTTTTAAATGTATGCTAAGTGTGCTTATTTTTCCACAATGGATGTCACATCAGTAGCTAAAAAAGTTGTTTTATTCTACAAGTTGCCCTTCATGGGGGCAGCCATGTTGAGAGTCAATTTTTTTCGTCCTCCATTTTTGACAACCTCCATTCTTCTTGACACCTCTATAAACATAATTTGCATTGTTATCAATCTTCAATCATCCACCTGACAGCCATAATAAACAATCACACTATCTGAAGACTCGTAAACACAGTTTTATCTGTAATTCAACAGAGCATCTTAATCTTCAAGGTGAAAGTTTTCTTTAGAACTTTCAGTGAACTTAAAATACACTGCGCAAGAACATAACTGGGAGAAAAAAATGCAAGCTCATTTATAGGGAAGAAGTCACGCTGCATTCTATCACTTAAATACATCACTGGACTGATGAGTCACTGTGCACTTGAAATATTCCTGTGTAAATATCTCTCTATAATGCTACATTTTCCAGTACATTGACTTTTATGCCTGCATTTTTATTAAAATTGCCTTAAGCAAATATTTTTTGAAAATACCACACATACAATGTCCCTACTACCTGACAGATAACACTGAAACAGGCGTCCCAAGAAATCTCATCTGTCTGTAATAGCCCTACGCTCAGTCAACAGCAAAAAAAGCGTCAAGAAATACTGTGTTTTCTGGATTATAAGTTATATTTCCTTTTTAATCATCTGGAACATGCTGCGTCTTATATAAGGCAATTAACGTCAAGCACATAAAACACAGAACAAAAAATCTTTTGCTAATCGACATTACAGCCCACTCATCATAACACTAAAATGCAGTCAATGAAACAGAAAAAGTTGCATAGCTCAGTTTAAACTGACTGTTGTACAATATTGAAGAAAAACTGAAATGCAATGGAAATGTGGAATCACTGAGTGTGATAATGGTAATTTAGTGATTTATTTTGATGAATTTGTGGTAAAGCACTTGGCGTTTAAGAGTTCAGATGCAAAAGCCTCTAAGTGCCATGTAAGTGGCAATGTATAGGTCCTTTTCTATGCAATTGAAGTGAAATAACTGAACATAAATATAGGAGCCTGAAAAAAATGCTCATTTTAGAACAAAATTTCAGATGGCACTTAGAGGCTTTTGCATCTGAATTCTTATCAAATATTGTTTATAATGAATACTAATATGTTTATTTTATACTTCTGTTATTTGTTCTTGTTCTGTTCTGAATAGTGTTCAATAGAATGATTTTTTTGTGGAGTAAGAGGAACTAAAATGCATGTTTATATTTTTTATAATGTTCATTTACTGGTATTTTACATTATTTCTGGATGTAACTATAAAATATGACTTATGTTTTTTCTTTTTTCTTCTTCCTAACAACACTGTGTGACTTATATTCAGGTGCAACTTTTTTTCTGGAAAATGGTACTTCCTGCCTGTCAGTGACTCAACAAAAAAAAAATGCTCCAATCTAATTGGCTGACTTTATCTAACTTCTGAGATAAAGATCAAGAGTCAGACATTAGGTGGTTTCCTCCTGTCTGAGAAGTGGACAGTTCTTGGCCGGAATAAATTGCCATGAAAAGTAAAATGTGTGGACTAAGTTAGAAAACATCTGAAATCGCTTACAGCACCCCTAACTGTCAATATCCAGTTAGCTACAGCTAAAGTTGCTATAAACCTGAAGCATTTCCTTTTGTCTCCTTATTTCCCTGTGTTTACCTGAGAATCGCATGGAGCCTCCTCTTGTGAAGAGGGGTGGAGCCTGGAAGGCGTAGATGACATCAGTCTCTGAGATACTCGTCATATCATCTTCATCAGAGAAAGAGCGCTGGAACCCATTTGAGTTCATCTCTGTCAAAATCACCTACGAGAGAAAGAGAAATGTTGATTTGAGAGTAAAACATCCTTGCACACCATGAAACAGATTATTCACATGGAAACTTGGGCCCTAGTAACCAAAGAAGATTTCAGATTCTTCTCAAGCCATTTTCCAAAAGCTGTTGTCACATCAAAAATCCACAGATAAGGGGAGTTTAGCTCAAACGCTCAGCATGACAAACTATTAGGCTCAGCAGTAGATCTATTTCTATTGTTTTCTGTTTCACTCACTCACTCACTCACTCCATTACAATAGTTCTCACCACTTTTTTGTACTCTACCACACACACATATATGTATAAGTGTACACAGACACATGGACTATATTATATTACAAATCATATACAGCATCTCACAGAAGTGAGTACACCCCTCACATTTTTGTAAATATTTTATTATATCTTTTCATGTGACAACACTGAAGAAATGACACTTTGCTACAACGTAAAGTAGTGAGTGTACAGCTTGTATAACAGTGTAAATTTGCTGTCCCCTCAAAATAACTCAACACACAGCCATTAATGTCTAAACCGCTGGCCACAAAAGTGAGTACACCCCTAAGTGAAAATGTCCAAATTGGGCCCAAAGTGTCAATATTTTGTGTGGCCACCATTATTTTCCAGCACTGCCTTAACCCTCTTGGGCATGCAGTTCACCAGAGCTTCACAGGTTGCCACTGGAGTCCTCTTCCACTCCTCCATAACGACATCACGGAGCTGGTGGATGTTAGAGAGCTTGCGCTCCTCCACCTTCTGTTTGAGGATGCCCCACAGATGTTCAATAGGGTTTAGGTCTGGAGACACGCTTTGCCAGTCCATCACCTTTACCCTCAGCTTCTTTAGCAAGGCAGTGGTTGTCTTGGAGGTGTGTTTGGGGTCGTTATCATGTTGGAATACTGCCCTGTGTCCCAGTCTCCGAAGGGAGTGGATCATGCTCTGCTTCAGTATGTCACAGTACATGCTGGCATTCATGGTTCCCTCAAATGAACTCATGCAGCCCCAGACCATGACACTCCCACTACCATGCTTGCCTGTAGGCAAGACACATTTGTCTTTGTACTCCTCACCTGGTTGCCGCCACACACGCTTGACACCATCTAAACCAAATAAGTTTATCTTGGTCTCATCAGACCACAGGACATGGTTCCAGTAATCCATGTCCTTAGTCTGCTTGTCTTCAGCAAACTGTTTGCAGGCTTTCTTGTGCATCATCTTTAGAAGAGGCTTCCTTCTGGGACGACAGCCATGCAGACCAATTTGATGCAGTGTGCGGCGTATGGTCTGAGCACTGACAGGCTGACCCCCCACCACTTCAACCTCTGCAGCAATGCTGGCAGCACTCATACACCTATTTCCCAAACACAACCTCTGGATATGACGCTGAGCATGTGCACTCAACTTCTTTGACCATGGCGAGGCCTGTTCTGTTAAACCGCTGTATGGTCTTGGTCACCGTGCTGCAGCTCAGTTTCAGGGTCTTGGCAATCTTCTTATAGCCTACGCCATCTTTATGTAGAGCAACAATTCTTTTTTTCAGATCCTCAGAGAGTTCTTTGCCATGAGGTGATATGTTGAACTTCCAGTGACCAGTATGAGAGAGTGAGAGCGATAACACCTGCCCCCCATTCACACCTGAGACCTTGTAACACTAAGGAGTCACATGACACCGGGGAGAGAAAATGGCTAATTGGGCCCAATTTGGACATTGTCACTTAGGGGTGAACTCACTTTTGTGGCCAGCAGTTTAGACATTAATGGCTGTGTGTTGAGTTATTTTGAGGGGACAGCAAATTTACACGGTTATACAAGCTGTACACTCACTACTTTACATTGTAGCAAAGTGTAATTTCTTCAGTGTTGTCACATGAAAAGATATAATAAAATATTTAGAAAAAATGTGAGGGGTGTACTCACTTCTGTGAGATACTGTACAAACAATGTGGCTAAAATCAAACAGAAAATGGAATGTCAATTTGCAGCATGGCATTTTAGGATATATCACTCAGTTATGTTATACAGCACAATTTGTAGTATATAATGCAGTAAGAGGTTAGTATGGTAGTATGCTATTCTGAACAAGCCATGCACACACTCTAACATACTCACCTTAATATCACCTCCCACCACAAGGGGGAGACACCATCTACATTAGTATATCAGTGCAAGATCCCCTATACAAGGCTAATTTTTTACAAATTGCTAAGTAATACCTAATATAAGCACTGTGAAACAGGCTAATAAAAATCTGTTGCCTGAACCCATCATATAATATTCAGTATTGAGATCTGTTCAGGCTAAGTAGGTAGTCAGTAATCACTTTTCTCTTGATCTCTGAGAAAGGTTGTGCCCTGCGCTGATGTGTCTGCCCTCTCATATTGTTTGGGGATGGCTTTGAAATAGCCATAGCATCCTGTAAGCCTCTTCACAGCAGGCCTATTACTGACAGAGCTGAAGAGCTCAACATAAAGCTCAAGAGAGAACCTTTAAAAAAAAAAGAAAAAGATGCTAACAGGGTTTTTACCTTGCAGTAATAGCATCTGGCCATCTATTCCTCACCAGATGCATGATATCCTCATCCATCCTCAGGTAACAAATTTTATGTGTATAATTTGAATGCACAAAATTAGTCAAACAGATAAATTAAAACACTTGAATAAATTGATAAATTATTCAGCTTCTGTATAATTGTGGTTCCGTATATTTTGACATGGGTATTTAAAATGGATAGATGACTTCTCAAAAGCATGAAATAAGATTTTATCAAACTAATCTACAAAATTGTATTATTTTAAAAATGAACCTACTCTTTATTTTTATGTCTATTTATCCTGTATACAGTATGTACACACTAAATTACCATAGTGTATGAAATGTTCTATAAATACAACTGCCTTGTCAGGCATGGAATGCGAACCTGCACACTGCATTTTGGAAAAAATAGCATTGATTGGTTATATTCTTTAATTTTGAGTGCATTGCTATAGTGCAATAAAAAATAAAAAAGTCTATTTTATTGTCATCCCACAATAATAATAATAATAATAATAAATTAATAATACAAAACAATTTTGAACTGGGAATAGATATTTTGGTGTGAATGAGAGAAGAATGATCATGCTGTACAACATGAATGTTATTAATGTCAGACTGTACAATATACATTTTTGTCATAATTGACAGTATTGATAATTTAAGTCATGTTCTGGCATCTGCATTGAGAAATGAAACTGAAATGATTCCAAACAATCCCAAAAAACTCTTTAATAATGTTCCTCTGGAGCAAAATAAATAATCTGGAGTGTCTGAAGTCTGTCATCACTTTACAGAAGAGGGAATGTGTGGACTGCTCATTCTCTAGAGCAAGGGTAGGCAAACTCGGCCCTTCCAGGCCAATTTCCTTCAGAGTTTAGCTCCAACCCTAATCAAACGCACCTGAACCAGCTAATCATTGTCTTCAAGACTATACTAGAAGGATACAGACAGGTGAGTTTTTATCAGGGTTGGATCAAATCTCTGCAGGAAAGTGGCCTGGAAGGGCCAAGTTTGCCCATCACTGCTCTAGAGCAACCTAAAGTTAGTTAATTAGAAAGATATTCAAGTCCCTCTTCTAATATTTCAGCCACAAGCATTTTAAAGGTTGGTTCACCCCAAAAAAGAACATTTCGGTAGCATTTATTCAACCTTGTTCTAAACCCACAAGACCATCAAATACGGTAAACATAAGCTCAAATGCACATGCTTAATGTGTGACAATCAATGAAGTTTGCATTCTGGAGTTGAACAGAAGGGGAAAAAATTAGATTTGAGATTAACTCTTTACTGTATTGATAAAATCATGGTAAAATCATCATTACTAAAAAAGCCATGACATGTGAAATGTCGGACCCAACAAAAGCCAAAGTCAGTGTGCGTTGAGTGAGTGAGTGAATATGAAAATTAATAAATGTTGTAAGGATTATAGCAGTGGCATTAAAAATGTGTCTATTGCAGCACAATAACACCTTGAGCCCTGGCTGAGCAAGTCTGGGAAGTTTCCATTAACCAACAGATGGAGTGTATTCAGAGAAGGCAGTTTAATGGAGTATGAATAGTGCATTTGTTCGCTATTACTATCTGTGAGCCTGGAAGATGTATGCAAGAAAATAATTTTTCTTTGGCAATACTATGTAAGGTGTGCTTGTGCATTACAATACAATAAAGGAGTGAGTGTGTATTGCACACAATTAAGTTCAGGAATAGGAAAATACGACAGAGAGAGACAAAATGAGATGACAGACATCAGGTCTTACCTGGTCTGGAGAGATCTTGCCCTCCTCTGCCACCATGGCCCTGAGCATTGAGATAGACCCAAAGAGAGGCACAGCCAACCCTACTCTCAGAAACCGCTGACCTTCAGTGTTGAAAACCAGAATCACATTCATGGCCCTAAACAAATGAAAATATACACATTTAGCACATCATCGAATGCAACTGTTCAGTCATGATGTCAATTTGTAGGCCAATTCAGCTAATTCACAATGGGTTCCTTGGTGTTTTTGATTTATGAATAAAAATGGGAAAGTATCTTCAAAGTAATGGTGTCCACAGACTCATACATTTTTACTCATAAATTTAGAACTGCCATTCTAAAAACCCATTAGAAAATTCCAGAGGGAACCCATGGCTTAGGACTTCCACCACAATTAACATTAGTACAACATTAAAACAACCACAAAGTCAAAACCACAAAATGGTTGCTAATGGTGGATTGAGAGCTGCAGGGAGGACATTTTTTTTGTGGGCCAAAACCCAGAAACAAGTTATAATTTTAGCACTTCAATTTCTGCAATCCTGAGGTCAATGTGTGTGTTTTTTTTTTGTTTTTTGAATGGGTTTGAATGGGTTGAAAGCATTTGGTTAAATGCTTGAAATAGTTGGTACAAGCTCAATATAATGTCACGTTATATTCTGAAACCTAAAATACTTCACCCCAAAATAAAATCTTGTCAATATTTACTCACCGTCATGCTATTCCAAAATATTCAGTATGACTTTCTTTTCTTCTGTGGAACATGTTTTTTTTAAGTTTTTTTTTTTTTAGTGGAAGTCAATGTTGTTTGGTTCTCAATGTTCTTTCGTGTCCCACAAAAGGAAGAAAGAAATACAGGTTTGGAATGACAAAGGTGATAAAATTATTTCTCTTTTTTTTTAATGGACCATCCTTTTACCAATGATTAAAACCACTGTAAAACATCCACTTCTGTCTTATATCTTTGCTTAGTTACCAATACTGCATATGAAAGAATATGTGATAAAGTCAGTAACCAGTCAGTTTTGCCACAGGCCTACAGACTCAGTCAGTGTAGATATTTCTGTGTTTTGTGTGTACAGGTTGTGAAGGTCCTGTAGATTAAAACCAGCACGTCTGGACAGCAACACTGCCACATACACGCAGCTTGTGGATGCACATTAGAATCGAGAGCTGATCTGTTTCCAACTGTATTTGTTTGGCTGGAAATGGCCTCACATAAGCCAGTCGAACAGCAGCTGATTGCCTCAGTGCAGCGGCATTTTTCACAGCCGCTGCAGTTGTGGCTCTAAAGACTTGGATGGACTTTCAGATGCCTCTCTGCTGCATTATTGAAAGCTGTATGTGAAATGCTGGACCCAACAAAAGCACTCAGTTATACAAAACCACACTCTCACTCGAGTGGACCAGTGAGAAGACAACTGAATCCTTTTAGATTTTATCTCTGGTGGCACGCAGAGGTGAGAGTCATGTGACAGGGTTTATATATGTGGACCATCAATCAGACTCAGAGACTTATTCTGTGTTTTTAGAGTGTATGTAGGTGTGTTAAAGTGCAGGTTGGATGTGTTATTTCTTGCAAAGACATATTTGTGTACAATTACTTTGAAAAGTACGGTCCCACTTTATAGTAGGTGGCCTTAACTACTATGTACTTACATTTAAATTAATCATTTGATACAATGCACTTATTGTGTACATACATGTTTTTACATTGTACTTATATTTTTAAAAATACCTGTAGTAGTTACATCTGTAATTAATTTCTGTAATTACATTTATAATTACACTGTTGACCCATCCCTTACACCTTAACCCACCCTTAAACCTACCCACACCACCAAACCTGTCCCTAACCTTACCCGTATCCCACCTCAATAGCAGCAAAAGTGTTTTGCAATACAATAAGTACATTGTACTTATTTTTTGATGTAAGTACATAGTAGTTAAGGCCACCTAATATAAAGTGTGACCAAAAGTACTGTTTGCTGCATGCCAAATGTCTGTGCAGACATGAGCTTATTCACATATGTGACCATGGAGCAAAATCTTAAGTGGTCTTAAGTGTCAGTTTTTCAAAATTGAGATTTATACATAACCTGAAAGCTGAATGAATAAGTTTCCATTGATGTATGGCTTGTTATGATAGGACAATATTTGGCCAAGATACAACTATTTGAAAATCTGGAATCTGAGGGTGCAAAAAAATCAAAATATTGAGAAAATCGCTTTTAAAGTTGTCCAAATGAATTCTTAGCAATGCATGTTACTAATAAAAACGACGTTTTGATATATTTACAGTAGCAAATTTACAAAATATCTTCATGGAATATGATCTTTACTTAATATACTAATGATTTTTGGCATAAAAGAAAAATCTATAATTTTGACCCATACAATGTATTTTTGGCTAATGCTACAAATATATCCCAGCGACTTAAGACTGGTTTTGTGGTCCAGGGTCACATATAATATTCATTAATGTCAAAGCTGAATGCACTAATAGGGTGAATCTGACAATAAGAAATGTCCAGATCATGTTTCAACCCAAAATCAAAAGAAGGAAATAAGAAAAAAAATGCATATATGAAACAGTTAGTGACTTATTAATGTGGCCAATTTTCAGCTGACGTTAACACTATGGCAGTAAAACTCAATGACTTTTATATTATTTATAAAAACTATGATTACAAGGGCAGATTATCTATTAACAAAGAATCATTTTTGCACATCACCTTGCAATATTATAAGCTCTAAACACTTTTACCATTTATGATTTGTAAACTGATACATTTTAAAGTTTTTATCACATAACCAGCTCCATATGTATCATTTTTCTGACATGGTAAACATGCTCAGTAGCTCACCTGGTACAGCACTGCATTTGCCATGTGAAGCGCTCAGGCTAGAGTGGCACGGTTGCTTCAAAAACTGTGTTTTTCTTGTCATGTTTACTTTTGTTAACATTAGGTTTAGGTTTAGGGCAGGTTTAGGTTCAATGATATAGCATTAACCGTTTAGTGCCCCAGGTAATTTCTGAACTGCCACAATATACAATAACTAACATAATGAAACAATGTCAGATTCATGTTCATCTCTATCGGATTAAAACTGAAAGCATTTTAAGTGCCACTCATTGGATATGTCAGTGTTGTGAAACACACAAGAAGCAATGCAGTACCGTTTAGCAGAAATGTCACCAGTTTCAATTTTTCCAATGAGCCTGGGTTGATATTTTACGTTTTCTAAAGCATTATGATTACTTTCTGTAAGGAACAGACCATAGTGCATTAATGAGAGATGAGAAGTAATGAGAGAAATAGTGTGAAAGAACCATTATTTTTAATCAGATCATTGTAATACATTGGTTGATACAGTTCACGAAACTGGATTGAATGATTTGTACTGATCTGGTTGTCAAGCTTAATCTGGTTATGAAATATTAAATCACAACAATTTACATTTTTGGGTGAAATAATTTTTTAATTGTGAAGTAGCCTATATTTGTAAAATACAATTGTAAGTTTACATCTTGGCAGTATCGCCTGTACAAAAATGAACAAAAAAAAATTCTAGTTCAGTTAAAAAATACTGTAATTTACAATAATGAGAATTAATTTATTTTACAAAAATGACAATGGTTTCTTAAATAAGAACGTATTTCTTGAAAGTTTTGATGAGTTTCAGTCAACAGCTCAATGAAAGAGACTGATCTAATCATTTATTGTATTTGGTATCTCTGTTGGCAGAGGACGACCAGCGGCACTGTTCTGACCAGAAGCACTTTGGTACTGTAGGCTAGGGACATCTGACTGGCTCCCTAAAGTCTTACCCTGGAGTTTAGCTCACATATGAGCAGTGCTAGTCTGCTGACAGAATTGTTACTGTCTGTCCATGGCATTTGTCTAATTTAATTTGATGTCTTTCTAATAATTCATAACAATAAGAATGGCAGGTTTTAGCACTAAAACTAGCACTCACTGACATTTACTGACGACCTTCAAATTTGGCCCCCTAAGCTTTCAGTGCAGACATTCTCTTTTCAATTTAATGAATGTGAAATCTGGCAGTTAGGGATTCAGAGATGAGCATGCTGGAAAATCAGAATGTTTCGGACAGTATTACTGGTACAATCCTTCATGATGAGCCATTCTCTCATTCTATTATCGGTTTTTACTGACAGGTTGACAGGTCTCAACAGAGAGATTTTGCTGACTGGCAGTTTTTGAGATTTAAGAAAATTGAGACAATGTTCTGTTAAGAGCTGTGCACTTGGTCATTCATCACATGCAGTATTTCAGGGTGGCCAAGGACCCAAACATACTTAAACACACAATAGCAAACGTACACAGACACACATTTGCTGTATATACAAACACACATCAAAATACATATACAGACAGTCTTTATAGATTCCAAAGAAATAGAGACAGAAGACACAGTAACATACCTGGTCTGTCGCAGTGGGATTGGAAGTGAAATACACAGGAAAGGGTCAAAAGTGTTGCTCTGTTTAAGGCAATGAGGGCACGTCAATGATGACCTGAAAAATAGAAATGAGCATGAGACATTTACAGTAATGAACTGCACTGTGTATCAGTGGCGCCTGCAGCTGTATGGCTATGCACTGTGCATACCAGGAGTGCTTTGATTGATCTGAGAAACATTTTCCCTGAAATTTTCAGCTGTTATTATTTGTGCTGACTGAATCATTCTTTTGAGTCAGTTCTCTCTTTTCAGTGAACTGGCCAAAAAAGATTCCATTTGTTTGGACCGTTGTCTCACTGAATTACATAACCCTGGCTAGGAGTCTGAAATTAATGGGTGTAAATTGGACAAAAAACGCCCCTGCACACTTAAGCTAAATCTAAAATAAATAAATAAATACTCTGTATCTGTGCGTACCCTCAAATGAAATCCTGCAGTCACTCATGTTCTGTATGAACAATTTTTCTACTCTACACTCCATGGCCAAAGGTTAAAAGTAAAAATATTTCATTTTTACAGTCAAAAATGGGCTTTAATAAGGAGTTGATCCTCCCATTGCTACTAAAACAACCTTGAATCTTCTGGAAAGGCTGTCGGCATTTGCTGTCATTGAGACCCAAGAGCATCTGTGAGGACATGTACTCAAAAAAAAAACCTTTGTAAGATTCATATGATAACTTCAAAGAGATTCTCATTCTTACAATTTGACTTAAGCTTTTTGACAATATGGGCTTTCTCTTCTCATCCTTCAGTATTTTTGCCACAACTGGCTTAACTATGTTGTAAATGCAGATACAGCATATACAGTGGGTACGGAAAGTATTCAGACCCCGTTAAATTTTTCACTATTTGTTATATTGCAGCCAAGTTCATTTTTTTCCTCATTAATGTACACACAGCACCCCATATTGACAGAAAAACACAGAATTGTTGACATTTTTGCAGATTTATTAAAAAAGAAAAACTAAAAAAAGAAGTATTCAGACCCTTTGCTGTGACACTCATATATTTAACTCAGGTGCTGTCCATTTCTTCTGATCATCCTTGAGATGGTTCTACACCTTCATTTGAGCTGTGTTTGATTATACTGATTGGACTTGATTAGGAAAGCCACACACCTGTCTATATAAGACCTTACAGCTCACAGTGCATGTCAGAGCAAATGAGAATCATGAGGTCAGAGGAACTGCCTGAAGAGCTCAGAGACAGAATTGTGGCAAGGCACAGATCTGGCCAAGGTTACAAAAAAAGGGTGCTTCTACTAAATACTGAGCAGAGGGTCTGAATACTTAGGACCATGTGATATTTCAGTTTATCTTTTTTAATAAATCTGCAAAAATGTCAACAATTCTGTGTTTTTCTGTCAATATGGGGTGTGTACATTAATGAGGAAAAAAATGAACTTAAATGATTTTAGCAAATGGCTGCAATATAACAAAGAGTGAAAAATTTAAGGGGGTCTGAATACTTTCCGTACCCACTGTATATTTAATAAATTACAAAAGGCTTTCCTGTGGTTTATTGTCCTGTTTTTTATTTGCTAACATCATCCTAATCCTAAAACTACAATATTTTATATTTTTCTTAAATTCCCTGACAATTTTGCTGGTCAAGAGTTAATGTAAAAAAAGAAAACCCATAAACATTCTTAAAAAAAAGATAGATGCATTAAGAAGATGTTAGGACTTACTGTATTTTCATGAGCACATAATTCATTTAAATTCTTTATATCATCACATCTACAAACACGTTTCTTTTTTTAAGGAAAGCTCTTTATGTTCCATATGTTCCACTTTATGTTCCATTTCACTGCATTTTAAAGTTCAAGTCTGATTTGTGATTTTGTATCACGAGAAGACCAACCGTTGCAGTGTCTGAAGAAATGTTATTGTCTGTGACCCTTCTAGCATTTAAATATGTTTGATATCTTAATATCAATGATATTTATCTTGTGATTTATATATGTGTGTATATATATTTTGTTTGTTTGTTTTTGGAAAGGGAACTGCATGAGCACGTCTGTCTCTGAGCCCGATATAGAGCTTCCCTTCCTGACTCAACAGCTGAACACTGGAATTACATTTGCGTTCTGCAAGTGCAGCGTGTTCACCTGCAGAGCAGACGACAGCTCGCAAACCAGGAGAGATGCGCACATGCTCTCATATGCCCAGAGACAGGAAGCTCTGGAATGCATGGATTTCAATATCTCAGCGGGAACAAAAAAGCGAGTACAGATAGAGGGATGAAAAATGAACACGGAAGCAGAGAGGATGATGGGAGTGAGAAACAAAGATAGAAGAGACATCTGTAAGTGGAATAAATGAAAAAGAAAGTGAAGGAACAGTAGACGTAGAATGTGGCTGAGATTGCATCATGTTGGGGTCCAATTGTCTCTCGTGAACTTGGCAGAGCTGTCATATCAACCAGCGGAGACCCCTTAAAATAGCAGCGCACACCTACCACCACACATGCTCAACAGATGAGTTTTGCACCACATACAAATAAATTATGCACTTGTTAGTGTGAAAGAGTGTATGAGGAGTGTGAAGAGTGTAGATGAATAATGAAGAGCGGTGAAAATAACAGCATGTGAACATTTTATCAGCAATGACAATAATTGGCTGCTCATTAACTGTGCATAATCAGTTGACAGAAATTAAATGGGTAGAATCATTTTGTGGCTTATACTTGGCCATACAGAGCCATGACAGAATTAACTCCGTACCACTTTCGCAAAAAGAATAAAAAGGGACAAACTGTTTTGCATAAAATGTTTTTGGAATTTTAAAACTATTTGATAAACTTATCTAACATATATCGTTTAATTATATGAGATGAAAACGCTTAACGTGTAAATAAACGCATTGCATTCACATTTTGGGCTTATGTGCATATCTGCACATAGTATGTTTTACAATTTTGTCTTTATCACTATCTTGGTACCTTAAGCAACATTAAGCGTTATTTGTGTTAAGCATTTTTAATGTCCCTGTTCGAGTTCTGCTAATTCACAAGACGAGTGAGAGAGTCATACTCGCAAAGGTAATTATTAAACCAAACAAAATCAAAACTTTCAAAAACACACAGCAATGTGACTATTTTATTGAGTGACAAGCAGTGTGTTGAATCGGTGACATTATTAATAGATTTACTATCCGGCGTCTTGTCATCTCCACGACCTGCTTCCCTTGGGGTTTTTACACAGAGAAAAGGCGGGAAAAAAAATACTGCATTGTCCGATTTTCTCTCAGAACGATGATCAGTTACTTTTGCAATTCTCGATGTAGCATTAATGACATAATGACTATTTTAAATGTAAGTTGACATTTATTTAGTATTTATTAAAAAAAAAAAAAAAAAGAAAGAAATTAGCCTACAAAATCACACAAATAAGAGTTTTAAAGATGGTTGCAAAATTGCAAACTGTTTTTCAGACCCTATAGGTGCCTCTTTTCCCATGCCATGCTTGTGTCTTAAGCTGTGGTAAATCACAGTGCCACTTAAAAGGATGTCCACTGAGAAAACTGTCTTTGAACTAGTCTGGTCAAGATGTCAGAAGAGCGTGATTGGTTTGTTGGGCTAAGGTGGAGTCAATCCACCGTATCCCTGTACTACCCTTTCCTCAAAGTCATTAATCAAATTGTTCTGTAATGTTCCGCCAGTGAATGTTATGCTCATCAAAGACAAAACAATAATTTTACAAAAGAAAGTCAAACCACTTTGCTCAATGACAGAGCTTTGATCTAAATACAACGAGGTTCTTTTATTTCTCCTTTTAACCCTTTGTACACTGTAAAACCTGATTGTTAACTTCAATTCAGATAATATATAAATAATGCATCGGTACAATCCTTTCTCTTTTTTAGATCCCTCTGTGAGGTCCAGTATTTGTACTCTTTATAATTGCAGAAAATTGCACAGAAAAGGTGAACTGAGCTACTTTGGAGCAATTGTTTTATTAGCCCTATAGGTCAAATGATCCAGCCTAAATATGGTCTACAGTCTTACATTTTGTTTTATCGGTAACTGAAAGCATAATCATTTTAGGCAAAGTAACAAACAAGGGAAAGAGCATTTGTGGAATTTAAACAACAAGCATTCTGAGTCTTTCTGTGGTGTACATTCAGTCTGGGCCTGCTAATGACCCCCGATAGTACTGAACTCTATTTGATCCAAGAATGGAGCTGAAATTCATGGTAAATTAGCAAATGATGTCACCCTCATGCCATTTCAAACCTGTACGTGGTTTTATTTTATTTTTTTTACATGTGACACACAAAAAGGATTTTTCAATAATTTTGACATAGATGTTTTCCATTCAACAACTTCAAATAGCTGTCAAACTGTCAAAAAATAAACAAACAAATAAATGAATGAAAGGTACAATAAAAGCACTCTTGCACTATATTCCAAGGCTTTGGGAAAGGCAGAAGAATATACTTTTAAAAGCAAGTACTTCTGTTCTTTTACTTTCACTTGTAATAGAGAAATATTTGACGAGCAGTATCTGTACTTTCATTCAAGTAATAGAGTTGTGTACTTTGTTCACATCTGCAATTCTGTTCCTATATGTTTTTTTTTTCTTTTATCTTCTCAGATAAAAGCGAGCTGTTAACTAAATTACTACTAGAATCAGAGCAATGAGTCAATGAGCTAGAGAATCAAACAAGTCATTGTTTTATAGACATAAGATTCATATTATTCAAACCATAATAATAATTCAAATTATTCAGTTATTTAAACTGGATGAGACTGTGAAATGATCCAACTCAAAACAATGAAAAACGACTTTAAAAAAAAACATATAATGTCCGTCTCAGAAGCTACGTCATATGTATAAAGAAGACTGGTTATACTTTAATTTTCTCATTATCTATTTACTTGGGTGGGAAAAAAATCGACAAGTACATCCATTAATGTTTTACATAAGCATTCAGTACCCTTCACACGGTAATCTGTAGTGAAGGGACCTTGGCAGCTCACAACTCAGAACCCAACTTTTTCAACAACACAGCAGGATGAACAGGTTTTTCCAAAACAAAACAGGCTACAACTTAAATCCAGGCCCACATAGTTCTTTTCTAAAAAGAGTTCTACTCAGTTTACCCATTTTTATCACAATCCAGAGACAGCAAACTGAGACCAGCCTAAGGAAACACAGAAGTCTATTCTGAGTTCGAGATTATATTTGAAAACAACTCAGCTTCTGAATAAATCAACACAGGGCCTGCTCCTAGTCGATACTTTAGCAACATCGCAGGATCTTTTTGCAATATTTTTGTGCAGTCTTATACATAAAATATCCTATATGTGTATGGCTGGTTTCAGGGTGTTTTTACAAGTAATCAAACTGATATGTAGTTAAAATCTATTTTTAATGTTGTAATCTAACCCAGATTAGTTATCACAACTACAATCATATTGCCAGTGAGACAGCAGATATGCATTTATGCCTGTCTTACCGTTATCTATACTGCAGCTGAGGCAGAACCATAATTTCTTTCTTTCTTTTCTTTTTTTTTCAGGATAGTAACTAAGAGAGAGTGAGCACTAACACACTAAAGGTGGGCTTGGATGATATATATAGATAATATCTTGCCATTTTTTATTCTTTCTATCATATTAATACATATCTTGCAATATATGCATGTTCTGTTGTTAAATTATATCTGTAATATTATATTCTGTAATATCATTATAGGTTATTTATTTAAAATATAATTTTATTTAAATTTCAATAATTTAAGTATATTTTTATAATTATATGGATGGACAAAATAATGTGACCACCCATTATTATAGAGGTTAAGTCTACAGTATAGGCTACAGTGAAAAAACAAATGTTGTTGTACAGGTGCTGGTCATATAATTAGAATATCATCAAAAAGCTGATTTATTTCACTAATTCCATTCAAAAAGTGAAACTTGTATATTATATTCATTTATTACACACAGACTGATATATTATTTCAAATGTTTATTTCTTTTAATTTTGATGATTAGAGCTTACAGCTCATGAAAGTCAAAAATCAGTATCTCAAAATATTTGTCACGGTGCACACAGCAGGGATGAACGAGGAACACGGAGACGAGGAGTAACTTCAAAATAATAGTCTTTAATGGTGACATCAGGACAGGGCAAGACAAGGCAAGGCAGAGACAGACAGGAACACCGGGGAATAACGAGTAGACCAGACGAAAACTAACTAAACAGGCAGGAACTAAATACACATGACAATCACTGATAAATACCAAAACACGGCTGGACAACACTTAACTAATAATCACACTTAACAAGGACAGGAACATGACCAAATATGGAAACAAGAGGCGGGAACACATGACAGACACGACAGAGGACTGACAATATTAGAATATTTACATTTGAGTTTGAATAAATGACCATCCCTACAGTATAAATTCTGGGTATCACTTGTTCTTTGAAACCACAATAATGGGGAAGACTGCTGACTTGGCAATGATCCAGAAGACGAACATTGACACCCTCCACAAAGAGGGTAAGTCACAGAAGGTCATTACTGAAAGGTGTGGCTGTTTACAGAGTGCTGTATCAAAGCATATTAAATGCAAAGTTGACTGGAAGGAAGAATTTGGGTAGGAAAAGGTGCACAAGCAACAGGGATGACCACAAGCTTGAGAATACAGTCAAGCAAAGCCGATTCAAACACTTGGGAGAGCTTCACAAGGAGAGAACTGAAGCTGGAGTCAGTGCATCAAGAGTCACCACGCTCAGGCGTCTTCAGCAAAGGGCTACCAAGCCACTTCTGAACCAGAGACAACGTCAGAAGCATCTTACCTGGGCTGTGGAGAAAAGAACTGGACTGTTGCTCAGTGGTCCAAAGTCCTCTTTTCAGATGAAAGTAAATTTTACATTTCATTTGGAAATCAAGGTCCCAGAGTCTGAAGGAAGAGTGGAGAGGCACAGAATCCATGTTGCTTGAAGTCCAGTGTGAAGTTTCCACAGTCAGTGATGATTTGGGCTGCCATGTCATCTGCTGGTGTTGGTCCACTGTGTTTTCTGAAGTCCACAGTCAACGCAGCCATCTACCAGGAAATTTTAGAGCACTTCATGCTTCCATCTGTTGACAAGCTTTATGGAGATGCTGATTTCATTTTCCAGCAGGACTTGGCACCTGCACACACTGCCAAAGGTACCAAAAGCTGGTTCAATGACCATAGTGTTACTGTGCTTGATTGGCCAGCAAACTCGCCTGACCTGAACCCCATAGAGAATCTGTGGGGTATTGTCAAGAGGAAGATGAGAGACACCAGACCCAACAATGCAGATGAGCTGAAGGCCACTATCAGAGCAACCTGGGCTCTCATAACACCTGAGCAGTGCCATAGACTGATCGACTCCATGCCACGCCGCATTGCTGCAGTAATTCAGGCAAAAGGAGCCTCAACTAAGTATTGAGTGCTGTACATGCTCATACTTTTCATTTTCATACTTTTCAGTTGGCCAAGATTTCTAAAAATCCTTTCTTTGTATTGGTCTTAAGTAATATTCTAATATTTTGAGATACTGATTTTTGACTTTCATGAGCTGTAAGCTCTAATCATCAAAATTAAAAGAAATAAATAGTTTAAATATATCAGTCTGTGTGTCATGAATGAATATAATATACAAGTTTCACTTTTTGAATGGAATTAGTGAAATAAATCAACTTTTTGATGATATTCTAATTATATGACCAGCACATTGGTACTGTATAAGCAATGTTTAGTACAAGCCGTGGGTGAAATCTGTGACACGCAATAAATAAATAAATAAATAAATACATATACTCATGCAAGCCTGTTTAGAAGGAGCAACTTTAACCTTGACAGTCCAAGGTTACAGTCCAAGGTGTTTTAAGAACTGATTTTAACTGCATACACTAAGCATGGCAAGTTTTCAGCAGCAAAGAAGAAAAGTGCTCGAAAACCAAAAATGAATGAAGGGGATCAACGATATTATTCGACAGTATTCACCTTGAAAACCATGATTTCACAAAAACAGACAACACAGAACTTCACAAAGCCAACATCTATGAAAGAGCTGCAATTGCTAAAACACCAAGCTGGTGCACTAAGATGAACTTTAACATCTGCCCTTGCCTATAAATCACCTGACTCGAATATTATCAAACCACTGTGGGCAGTTTTGGTGAGAAGAGTGAAAAGCAGACTCCTTCAACATCTCTGATTTGGCAGATGTTCTGATAGATGACATTAAACTGGAGACTATTCAGAAGTTGTATGAATGTTCTAAGCTGTATTAAAGGCTAATTATTTTAAAACACCGGTCTTTATTTGTGAATCACACTCAAGGTCTTCGCCATCAAAAATGACCAGACACGTGAAATTAAACTTTTTTTTTTCTTCAGTAAAATCAATCTAATATATTTTTGTTCAATAATATTTTATATTTTGAGAGAATTTTATGGTAATAATTAATATTTATGCAATAATTATCAATTTTCCCACTGAAAATAGTACAATTGTTTTTTGTTTTTTTCAACTAATGCAGTATCTCAGATTAAAATAGAGACTAAGCCTTTAAAATCCTTTTTTTTTTCTTTTAACACCTCCCGGTGAGAGCAAAGAAAGAGAGACATGTAATTTCATGGTGTAACCACTAGATGCTTGTATAGGAGTCTATAGAGAGGCTTTTGAATTCCCTAGTTGTTTTTATACATAATTGTTTACTTTTATTAGGTTGTGGATTTAAATGTATATTAAGGCATTCTCAAAGACTACTTTTTGTTAAGGTTTGTATTTTTTAGTTGTTTTAAATGTTGATTTGAAGCGTCAGTTTTTGAACTGATGTTTTAGAGTGTAACCCCTTCCTTGCTATCCAGTTTTTTACTAAATTTTAGTTGAATTGATTTTATTTTACATAGTTGCTGTGTTACAAGCACATCAGTTGTGTGTGTGTGTGTGTGTGTGTGTCTGTGTGTGTGTGTGTGTGTGTGTGTGTGTGTCTCTCTCTCTCTCTCTCTCTCGGGTTGCCGAGGCGAGGAGTACAAAGGAGGCAGATGATCAAACGAACAGAGTCTTTAATACATCCATTAAGAAAAACACAACCACTATGAACGACGTAACACAGCACAATGAAACTCTACAAACTGAAGGCTTATAAAGACAAGCAAACCAAAGGAGCAAACAAGATGATTAATTAACACAGGTGAACAGACTGAAAGTGATTAACTAATAATATGAACAGGAACTAAACCAAATATGGACAAACAGGAACTCAAACACGTGACAGGGTGTGAGTGGGTGTGTTGAATTTGTACTCTAGAGGTTTTAGAGTTTCACCCCTTCATTGCTGTGCAATTTCTTTCTGCATCGTGGGGGATTTGTAGATTGTACACAAAATATTTCTGTATTTTCAACTTTTTTTTGCCATTTCCCATTCATTTCCTATGGTTTCCTATGGTTCCTATTCATTTCCATTTTTGACCGAAGACCATGAGTGTGACTATTTTACGAGTACTTAGCTTTTTCGAATCATGCCCTCAATATTTCTGTGTGTTCACATACCAAGTGCCATAAAAGTCACCAAGTTTCATATCATTCCAATGAAGCTACAATTTTTTTAATTTCAAAATGTCAAATTTTTTGTTCATGATTTTGTTCTTAAATAATTTTCCTAAATCATTTTAAAATGTCTCATGAAGCTGTGAACATTTCTGAAAAAACTATTGGACCACAGTTTTGAATTTGTTGAATTTCAATTAATCGATTAATTAAAAATGAACAGTTTAAACTGACTCAAGGAAACTAACCAGCCTCATTGACTCTAACATCATTTTTGATATATTAATGTTTAAACATCATTAAAACTTCTCCATTTTAAAACTCATACTCAACATGCAATTGAAACTAATAATTATCTAATGATGCAATCTTTATGAAACTTAATTAAACACATTAAATTCACAGTAATATTCATAACATGTAAATCACAAGCAAAATCATCGCAAATACTGCATAAAATTAATATTCAACATATAGCTCAGCTCTACTACAGCTCCAACATGGCAAACGAATGCTCTATTACTGCAGCAGAAACCAATATTAACTAGAAAACTGCAACTACAGTAGTCCAAAATGTCTGCACTGTAAAGCCATCTCTATAATCAAAGTCCTTGAGGAAACTTCAATGCTTTCAGTCTCTTTATTAAACACCTATGGAGAACAAGAAATGCTCACAGCTGCAAACAGATTCTGAATGACCACATCATGAATGCTGCTGAAGTGTTTTGTCTTCCTACATTTCATATCTTATCAGAGATAAACCACCACAGGCAATGTCAGACTGACAGACAGATTGACTTTAATTATAAACAAATACTGAAAGCAGAGATATCACAGCCTTACTTCCTGTGTTAATGTGTAGATATAAATAAACACACAGTCTGTGCAAACTGAAATATTAGGCATTTGGTTTTCAAAGTTAGAGCAACCAAGACAGCTAATGGAATTACAAATTGAAGCTGTGAAATCAAGAACTCACTGAGAAGCAGAACCTTTTCTCTCAATTGAAGAAAATTGCTGAGTCCATCTCTACCTGCCTTTCTACTGGTGAGGATTTCTGGAAGTCTAAATGTGAGTGGGCATGAAGCTAAGAAAATTGGGATATTTATAAAGAGCTTTGATTCTTTAGAATGTTTAGCACTGAAGGAAAAACTAATTAAACCTACTCAAATAACTTTTGCTCACTTGAAAACTTAATATTCAGCATTTGCATATTGCTCACATCTGCAAAAGCAGAAATGCTGTTGGCGAGAAGGTTTTTGTCACACCAAAAATAGGTGAATATAATGCTTGCGTAATATTCTCTATAGTAAAGCGTATGATTTCATTGTGGATTACTTGATCATTTTCACTCGGCAGAAAGTTCCGGCGCAGATGTTTCAACAGCCCTGCAGCCTGAGAGAGACAGTGAATAGCATGAAGCCTGCTGTTTTCTAGAGAGCTCACACAGCGTGTGCCGGATGAGCCCATTTGTATGAGAGGAGACAAACTCTCAGCCAAACTGCGGTACAGAAGATAACCAGTCATTTTCCTCATTGATGGATGTCCGAATAATCGGTGCACATGATTATTTCAGGAATCTGGAAGAATTACACGTTAAAAATATTACTTATTAATATGCATCTAATTCATTGAACTTAAAATTGAAAATTGTGTGACCTAATGCAATTAATTAAACTGCAACTGACTGCAAGTTAATTAAATAGTTTGCATGAGCTGCGTTGATCAAAGTGAACGGATGCCACTTTCATCTGTTTGTAATCTACAACAAACACTCAGAGTGGATTTTGCATTTTCTGTTTTCACTAGGAAAAAAACACACATAAGAAAACTGCCATACTTTCACATTGTTACAAAAAAATCTAATTTTTTTTTTTAAATTTGAATTTATTTTCACTTTTAATCTTTCAGTTCATCAAAGAATCCTGAAATATGACGGCTATATCAGTTTCCACAAAACATTGATCATAAAAATAAATGTTTCTTGAGCACCAAATCAAATAATGACTGATAATTCAGTTTTTCCACCAAAGGAATGAATATATAAAAAAATATATTACAACAGAAAACAGTTCTTTTCAATTTTAAAAATTATTTGATAAAATGTTTGATCAAATACTTACAAAAATCTTACCAACCCCAAACTTTTGAATGGTAGAGTATGTCCCAAACAATTGTTTTACATTTATTAAATAATTATTTAGGTTGATTCAGCAGTGTGCTACAAAATCAAACTCTGAGAGAGAAAAAAAAACATACTGAATACTGAATTCTGAATCAAAGGTTCTGAATAAAATAATCCAAATGGTGTGAAAATTCACACCAAAAAAAGTAAAAATCACACAAAATTCACATAGATATTTCGAGATATATATCATAGCCTCATAGACTCAATCATAGCTAACAGGAATGCACTAAAGAACAATAGTCAATTTTAACTAAAAAACTTTAAAAAGTACTCAAATATATAGGCACTTAAAGAGTAAGGTGCCATTAGAACTTTAGGAAAACTTGACTTAATAGGCCTGTTGTTATTTTAGCCTTTTTTATTAGCAGCAGTGTATGAGATGTTTCTGTAAGTGTTGATCATGTCAAATATTTGAGAATTTTATAATGTTTATAGTATAATGGTCTCGCTGCATGCATAACTGCATGCAGGCTGTTACATGTTACAGTAGGTTAAGACAACATAACATACTGTATAGGTGTTATGCAATTCCATTACCATATCAAATACCACTGACATACAGTACACCATAATCAAAGACACCTAATCCCACACAAGTGACCCAGTTGAATGCAAAGCTCAGGCAGACAGATAAAGGGCGGACTTGATCTTAAATCAAAGATTAAGGGGTGTCTGACCTGTACTGAGCTTGGAAGTGCTCCTGTACGAAACTGTGTCGAGTTCCAGGCTGCTGTGAGTTTGCTGGGCCGGGGCATGAACTCTCCTCCAATCCCACAGGACCCTGAGAGGTTCAAGAAGAAGGAATGAGTGGAAAAAATATATTTAGCTGTTTTGCACAGTGGTTTTGGGATGTACAACAGTTTACTTAGGGAAAGTACAGATTAGACATTGAAAGCACTAAGATTGACTGCAGAAAAATGTTTTAATACAACCAGATTTATTTAGAAAATTAATTAATATCGAACTGAGACAGATATAGCTACTGTCAAAACACACTTATTTTCCATTCACAGAAAAACAATCACTATGCTGTGGAGATATTGACACAAAACACATTGACATTCATAAAATTCATTTGAATTATAGTTTAGAGTTTTTTTCTGTTGGGTGTTTTTGGCCTAGATTTCTTTGGATTAAGTATCTAAACTTTTCATTTTCTCCTCTTATGTGTAAATTTCAGTCCTAAGTTATGCTGTTCATGTTTTTAGGACTTTTGACTGCCTCTCAAGGCACCTTGTCCAAGGCATAACACTAGTAAACAGAGAAAGAAAACGAGAAGTTAAAAAAAGAAAGCATGCAAAGCAGTATTGCTGATTCAGTTATTAGAATTATATAAGGACATAATGGATAAGTTCCTGAAAGGAGAGAGAAACTGGCTGAAAGTTCAGGTGTCATGAAAATTTAAAAGGACATTGTCCTTTCAGTTCATCCTGTCTGCTGATTTCATCAGAATACTTTTATTTGGAAATAGAATAAGCTGAAAGAATAACACCTTTAAAAACAGCCTGCTTAATTGTTCTCTTTTTTTTCCAAGCAAAATCGTTATATAAAATCAACTTGGCAAAAGTGTGTGTACACCCCTTTTATATACAGTATATAACATGTTTATAACTATATAACTTTTTACATAACTATTCCATTCCTGTGAACATAACATGACATTCTAGAAACAGTCTAGAGCCCTTTTCTGTTCAAGCTTGACAATAGGTCTTTAAAAAAAAAAATACATCAGCCAATAGTAGTTCCGCTACAGGTCTGTGCCTATTATATTATTAAGTACACTCTTTTCTCAAATAACGGATTTTACTTTTTCTGTTTTGTCTGTTTTCCAAGTTGTTGTTAGATCATTTAAAAGGAAATAACAATTTAATTGTTTGAAACTTATATGGTCACTCAGACCTCTGACTCACTGAGATAATATGCAAAAAATTGCCACCGAATGGTTTCATACAAATACAAACCACCCGTTGGTACATTTCAGCATATAATCTCAATATTATTTACTCATTCAGTCCTTTCCCTCGAATCACCACATCACCATAAATTATTTAAAAAGGACAACATTTATTTCCATCACAGAAGCACATTTTTCCAAGACTAAATTAAACAATTCTAAATGAGCCCAACTCATTCAGCTCAATGCAACAATGTAATTCCAATAGAATAAAGCCATGAACATAAATTCCAGTTGCAGAAATAAAAGTGTCCAGGGTCTGATGATTTCCCCAGCACATTGTGAAAAATTTTTACATGGAGAGAGATAAAGCACAACTAGCACTAAACAGACAGAATGGCAAAGCTAACTGAATTAAAAGCATATTTAGAATGAAACACACTAGCATCTGTAATGAATGACCCAAAGCTGGAGGAAAAATAAATAAATAAATAAACTGTGGCTGGCCAAAAGCACTATTCAGATAGTCATGTACTGATTATTTCATGTACTAATTCAGACTTTATGGAAGATCATATATGAAAACATTATAATGTTTGTCATACAATTAAATAATTCATTAAGATGGGAATCATATCTGATGCTATTGCAGGGGCTATACTGAGTAGCCTATTCCATGATCAAACTTATTTAATTTTCTTTTTTTATATTGGATGAGATACAAGCAATACTTAAAAAAAACTAAACATTTAACTAAGAAACTTGGCAAAGGTTTAAATCCACAATAAAGGCACATCAGGAAGGACAACAAGAAATTTAGCTTTAAGGCATTCAACGAAGGTTCAAATAAATGAGAAGAAGCTTTGTTAAAAAATAATATACTGCATTCACATGCATTCTTATTCTGATGAGATTAGAAATCTCAGATGACCGTTGAAATATCCGAAAAATCAGCTGATAATTTGGTTCATAATTTTTACATTATGTGGGGATAAAGACAGTCATGTTCGATTCGGATGGGATTAAAATCATGTCAAATACATCTTTCTAAGACGAATTTACCTAACCTCCTCATAAATTAGTTCTCCAAACAGGTCTAAAACACCCAGGGAATCATGGGGAGCAGCCAGAGAAAATAATGAAATTTTAGTCTGTGCGGTGGGAGGAGAAAAATGAAACAGTCAGTCACTATAATAAAAGTCATCTGATTATTGAACGCAAATCCTGAAACTGCAGAATTAAACCTGTCCTTACATAAAATCTTACCACAGCAGAAGAGAAGGAGATGGATTCATAATGCACAAAATAAACTAGTACCTTTTGGGAACCAAGAGGCAGAATGAGTGCTGTCAGGATTTGGTGCTAACAATGCCATATTCACATTGTGACTGATGCACATAACAACCCTTTCCCAGTGCTGCTATAAATCAGGAGTCAAACAGGAAACATTGTTTGTGAGAAGGACTGAATACAGTATGAAAGAAAGAGAGACAGAGAGAGATCTGGCTTTGGTCTCTTTACATATTCATATCAGATGAATTGTCAAGCTTTCAATGCACACTTGAAAAAGCACCTTCTCAAAACTGGGTCAAAAGCCACTTAGCTGGACTTTAGAACAAAGAATAGATGCCTCAGTGAACAAGACTGGGCAGCATCTCTCTCTCTCTTAAAACATTTTTACCAAATGCAGAAATATGCTTGATATAGCCTGATAATGTTGCTTTAGGTGCAGATAGTGAGGGTCTAAAATAGCACTGACTTGCTAGTAGCAAAATACACATAATGTGTAGCACAAAACTTTTATTGCTAAGGAGTGCAGTGCACAGACAGAAATATAACAGAAGTCAACTGATGATGTCTGGAGAACATTGCTACAACAGTACAATGACATTATCTAATTATCTCTCTCTGGCAGCAAATGCTGCACAATTCTTTAAAATCAGAACGGTTAAAGACATTTGTTCACTCACCGAATATATAACTGAAAGTAATAATACAATTTTGATAAATTTCAGGACAGAACATAGACATCTGCAGAGATATATAATATAAAGATGCAGCTCATGTCAATGTACATATCTGTTTGTCTTGTCACAGAACTTGGGATGAGGTTTGAATGAGTTATTGCCTTTAAAGAGATACGAGGTCAAACAGATACCAATCACCAGCATCAGCAAAACAATAGAAACCTCTAGACCACACAGATACTCATGGGTATTAGATATCAGAATGTTTCATTCAGCAGACAAACTCCAGCCCAAGGACTCGCCCTTGCAGAGGAACTGCTGCTGTTAACAATGACTGTCCTCTGAATTATTCACTGCAGAGTCACTGAGGATGCACAGAAAAACATCAGTGTCTATTGAACATCACTATCTTTTGTGGACCATTTCTGATTCAGGTAAGATTTGTTAAGTACAAGTCTCTCATATAAAGACTACTTATAAAGACTGTTACTTTCTTTAATAGTATGAATATCAAGGATTCTGTAAGTAAATGTTGCTTGGTAAAAATAAAAAATAAAAAAATAAAAAATAAATAAATGTAATTCGGTGAAGAGCTGTGAAATGGGGAAAAAGATGTAAAGAAGCAGAGATTGAACTGTGAGGAAAAGGGGAAAGATGTGAGGAAGTGGAGACAGAACTGTGAGAAAATAGGGACAAGTTGTAAGGAAGTGGGAGAAGACCTGTGAGGAAGTGGGAAAGAGATGTGAGGAAATGGGAAAGAGATGTGAGGAAGATAAGGAAGAACTGTGAAAAAGGGTGAGTGGGCAGGCTACAGGGAACTGCAGGAAGAACTATAAGGAAGTAAAGGAAGGGGAATTGTGTGAAGAGTTGTGAAAGATTGACGGGGAGTTGAGCAGAGTTGTGGAGAGGAAAGAGCTGTAAAACAGGGCTTTCTCTCTGAAAAACTGTGTGGAATGACCCTTGCTTTGAGGAAGTGGGAGAAGAATTGTGAGGACGTAGGGGAAGAGGGGAAAGAGGTGCAAGACAACAGGGAACTGTGCTAAAAGAAATGGTTGTGGTGAAGTGAAGGAAGAGTTATGAGGAATTAAGGGCAGAGTGTGAAGAATAGAGGGAAGAGCCATAATGAACTGAGGCAATGCCCATGAGGAAGTGTTAACAGAAAGTGTGGGCACAGTTGTGACAAAGTGAGGAAGAGTTGTGCAGAATGTTCTTTAAGGAAGTGGGGAAAGAGAGTTATAAAGAAGAGACAGATAAACAATGAAGAAGTGAGGGAGCAACTAAAGTACGATGAAGAGAAAACGGAGTTAAGAGGAAATAAAGGGAAAGGTTAGGTAAGAGTTGTGAGAAAATGGAAGAAAAGCGGTGAGGAGACTTGGGAAGATTTTGAAACAAGTGAAGGCAGAGACATGAGGAAGAGAGGAAGGAGGTGTGTGGAAGTGAAGGCAGCGCTAAGAGGAAGTGGGGGAGAGTTATGGGAAAAAAAATCTGTAAGGAAGAGAAAGAAGAGCTTTGACGGGGAAAGGTAAGAGCTGGAAGAAAGTGAGGGAGGAGTTGTGAGGAAGTGTGGAAAAAAATATGAAAAAGAGCTGTGAGGAAAGAGAGGGGTTACAAGGAAGTGAAGGAAGAAGTGGGAGGAAATAAGGGAAAAGCTGTGATGAAAATTTCACTGAATGTACTGTACAAATCCTTTTTATCCACTGCATCCATCTGTCGGCCCACAGAGGACCGTATGTGTACCCTCCTGCCTGTGGAGCTGGATGTTTGTAAGGAAATCCACTGAGGTTGACAGATCTCCGCTACTTGCCTTATATCTATCTTTCTCTATATTCTCTGTGTAGTAAGAAAACAGCTAAAACATTTTCACAACAAATGAATCAGAAACACATCAAGTATTTTACCTCTTATCAGAGAAGTGTCTGTATGAATCATTTATAAATATGCACAATCCTTTACAAGAGTTAAGATAAAAGTTTTTCCTTATTGGTCAACAATTCAGAACTGCGTGTACAGCATATTAATACCAAAGGGGCTTTGAGGCTTTGAAAAGTATAAAATCGCTTTTAAAACTTCATCCTTTGTTAGTGCTATGGGTCACCATGGGCTTTCTCCATCCCTCTTTTTCTGTCTCTCACAATAAGAACAAAGACTGACTAGACATCAGGCAGAAGTGTTTGGCACAGAACCTTGTCCCGAACACAGCTGTCAGACATGCGAGTACAGTTCAATCTTTCATCCAAATGCTTCTTGTTCCAGTGAAATCACAAAATATAATGCAAGTAAGCCACTGTTACTAATACACAGTGGCCCCAAGGTGTAAACTTAAATTACACATACAAATGCATGAACTGCAAAACAAATATCAATCCAAGTGTGAAATGTAGCAGAAATATTTCACAAGAATACAAAACATGCCAAGTTTCAAAACCTGAAAAGTCTTCCGCCATTTTGGAGCGTAATCCAGAATTTAATCAATGTAATCAGCGTTGTTTACGTTCAGTAGAAAGTGCATTACGTTCTGGGGTACTCCAGAAGACGGTAACTCGGCGAAGAATTTTTAATAAATCGTGTTATTATTGTTTTGTTTGCGCACAAAAAGTATTCTCGTAGCTTCATAAGATTGTTATTCACATCGGCGCTAATGATGTTCGACTTCGCCAGTCGGAGATAACTAAAAATAATGTTAAAGAGGTGTGTGAACTTGCAAGTACGATGTCAGACACTGTAATATGCTCTGGTCCCCTCCCTGCTTACCGGGGTGATGAGATTCATAGCAGACTGTCGTCACTCAATGGCTGGATGTCTAAGTGGTGCCCGCAGAATAACATAGGTTTTATAAACAATTGGAAGATTTTTTGTGGCAGACCTGACCTGCTGAAAAGAGATGGTCTTAATCCCTCCTGGGGTGGTGCCGCTCTTCTCTCTAGAAATATGGCAGTCTTAGAGTTCGTACTTTACTAACTGGGGCCCAGGTCAGGAAGCAGACAGACTGGCTAAACCGACCGTCTGCTAGCCGCCTCACGTCACAGAAATCAGTGAATTCTCAACACATAGAGACTCCTTCACCTAGATATCACACTATAGAGACTGCGTCTGTTCCCCGAACTAGAAAATACAGAAAACATCCAAACCAAAGTAAGAGTAACAATTTTATTGATGTTCAACAAATAAAAAACCGATATAATACAGATAAACAAATGATAAAGCTTGGCTTATTGAATATTAGATCCCTTTCTACAAAAGCACTTTTTGTAAATGATATGATCACTGACCATAAACTAGATGTGCTTTTTTTGACAGAAACCTGGCTAAAACCAGATGATTACATTACTTTAAACGAGTCTACCCCCCAAGATTACAGTTACAAACATGAAACGCATTCAAAAGGTAAAGGGGGAGGTATTGGTACAATTTATAGCAATATTTTCAATATTTCTCAGAGGTCAGGTTTCAAGTATAATTTGTTTGAAGTAATGGTGCTTCATATAACGTTATCCAAACAAACAAGTGTTAATGATAAACTCCCTGTGATGTTTGTACTGGCTACTGTATACAGGTCACCAGGGCACCATACAGACTTTATTAAAGAATTTGCTGATTTTCTATCCAAGTTAGTGCTGGCTGCAGATAAAGTCCTAATTGCTGGTGATTTTAATATCTATGTTGATAATGAAAAAGATTTGTTGGGGTCAGCATTTATAGACATTCTAAACTCTATTGATGTTAAACAACACGTGTCAGGACCTACTCATTGTCGAAATCATACTCTAGATTTAATTCTGTCATATGGAATTGATGTCAGTGGCATTGAAATTTTGCAGCAGAGCGATGATATCTCAGATCATTATCCAGTTTAGTGTATATTCCATAAAGCTAAAGCTGTAAAGCAAACTCCTTGTTACAAATATGGTAGAACCATCACTTCTACCACAAAAGACTGCTTTATAAATAATCTTCCTGACTTATCTCAGTTCCTCAGCATATCCAATAGCTCAGAACAACTTGATGATGTAACAGAAACTATGAACTCTCTCTTTTCTAGCACTTTAGATACGGTTGCTCCTTTACGCTTAAGGAAGATTAAGGAAAAGAGTCCAACACCGTGGTATAATGAGCACACTAAAGAGAGCAGCCCGGAAAATGGAGCGCAGCTGGAGAAAAACTAAATTAGAGGCATTTCGTATTGCTTGGCGGGAAAATACTCTCTCCTACAGGAAAGCCTTACTTTACGTCTCTTTTAGAAGAAAACAAACACAACCCCAAGTATTTATTCAATACAGTGGTTAAATTAACAAAAAATACAACATCAGCAGGTGCAGACATTACCCAGCACCACAGTAGTAATGACTTTATGAACTACTTTACTTCCAAGACCGAAACTATTAGAGATAAAATTGTAACCATGCAGCTGTCAGCCACAGTATCGCATCAGATAGATCCCCTGAGGAACAATTCCACACATTCTCTTCTACTGGAAATGAAGAATTGTATAAACTTGTTAAATCATCTAAACCAACAACCTGTATGTTAGACCCTGTTCCTTCTAAGCTCCTAAAAGAAGTGCTTCCAGAAGTAATAGAACGTCTTCTGAATATTATTAACTCATCATTGTCATTACGATATGTCCCAAACACCTTCAAACTGGCTGTTATTAAGCCTCTCATTAAAAAACCACAACTTGACCCCAAAGAATTAATTAATTACAGACCGATCTCGAATTTCCCTTTTCTGTCAAAGATATTAGAAAAGGTAGTATCATCGCAACTATGTTCCTTCTTAGAGAAAAATGATATATGTGAGGATTTCCAGTCAGGTTTTAGACCATATCATAGTACTGAGACTGCTCTCATTAGAGTTACAAACGACCTGCTTTTATCGTCTGTTCGTGGTTGTATCTCTCTATTAGTGTTACTGGATCTTAGCGCTGCGTTTGACACTATCAACCACAACATTCTTTTAAATAGACTACAAAATTATGTTGGCATTAGAGGAAGTGCACTGGCATGGTTCAAATCGTACTTATCTGACCGCCATCAATTTGTGGCAGTAAATGAAGAGGTATCATACCAATCACAAGTGCAGTATGGAGTACCTCAAGGCTCAGTACTTGGCCCCTTACTTTTCATGCTTTACATGTTACCCTTGGGAGATATCATTAGGAAACATGGTGTTAGCTTTCACTGTTATGCTGATGATACCCAGCTCTATATTTCTTCGCGACCTTACCAATTTGCAAAACTAACGGAATGTCAAATGCAGAAACATTCATTAATGCGTTCATGACCTCGAGGCTAGATTATTGTAATGCTTTATTGGGTGGTTGCTCTGCACGTTTAATAAACAAACTCCAGCTGGTTCAAAATGTAGCAGCTAGAGTTCTTACTAGAACCATGAAGTATGACCACATTAGTCCGGTTCTGTCAACACTGCACTGGCTCCCTATTAAACATCGTATACATTTTAAGATCTTGCTAATTACCTATAAGGCCCTGAATGGTTTGGCACCTCAGTATTTGAGTGAGCTCTTATTGCATTATAGTCCTTCACGTCCACTGCGATCTCAAAACGCTGGCCATTTGCTAATACCTAGAATATCAAAATCAACTGTGGGCGGGAGATTGTTTTCCTATTTAGCGCCCAAACTCTGGAACAATCTACCCAACACTGTTCGGAAAGCAGACACACTCTGTCAGTTTAAATCTAGATTAAAGACCCATCTCTTTAACCGGGCTTACACATAATATACTATCGAATTTCTATAATTCAAATCCGTTAAAGGATTGTTAGGCTGCATTAATTAGGTCAACCGGAACCGGGAACACTTCCCAAAACACCCGATGTACTTGTTACATCGTTAGAAGAATGGCATCTACACTAATATTAGTCTGTTTCTTTCTTATTCTGAGGTCACTGTAGCCACCCAGATCCAGACTGTATCCAGATCAGATGGTCACTGCAGCCACCCGGATCCAGTCGGTATCCAGATCAGATGGTGGATCAGCACCTAGAGATGACCTCTACAGCCCTGAACGTCAGCAGAGACAAGGACAACTAGATGCGCTCCAGAGACTGATCCCCAGTGAAGACCCTATCTCCTAGACAGCCATCGGGACAAGACCACAGGAACCAGATGAGTCCTTTACACAATCCGACTCTGCTTTAGCCTAGATTTAGACTGCTGATTTTGTCTGGCCAAAGGAGAATGACACTATTTCGACAAACTATTTCCCCGTCTAAATACTGTAAAGCTGATATAAAGCCACCCAGCTTTATATCAAGCTGATGTAAAGCTGCTTTGGCACAATTTGCATTGTTAAAAGCACTATACAAATAATAGTGACTACTAGTGACTTCGTAAAATTAAGGATGAACCACTGATGTCACATGGACTGTTTTACCAATGTCCTTACAACGTTTCTGTGCCTTGATTGTGGTAATATCCTTGCTGTCTATGGAGCTCAGATTCCATCAAAAATATCTTAATTTGTGTTCCGAAGATGAATGAAGGTCTTACAGGTTTGGAATGACATGAGGTTGAGTAATTAATGACACAAGTTTCATTTTGGGGTGAACTAACCCTTTAACAGTGAGAACTGGTCCCTGTACTAAAGTGTTGCCGTAGTATTATAGCCATCTTGAATTCTCAACTTGGGGCTGAGCTTGAGTTCCTAAGAAGGAACTCCAACTTGGGTGAGCATTCCATTTGAAAAACCCAACATGGAGCTCTGACTTTTCTATCTTGGATGAAAAATTGAATGCAGCATAAATACACAAACTAGATAACCAACAGGAACTGAAACAGGTACTAATCAGAGACCATAGCAACTAATAAGCAAAGGGAACACAGGCAAATAGACAAAGGGAAAACAAGTCACGATAGCTATGTTTCCATCCACCTATTTTTATGCGCATTTTGGGATATCGCATTAAAAAACGCTGAATGGAAATGGCAAGATGCACATAAATTCTAAAAATGCGCATAAAAAACATGTGCTCAACTAAGTCGTAAGAAAACATGTGCATAAACTATGATGGAAACACTTTTACCGAATATATTCCTTGATGCACATCAAAAAAAACATGCGACTTTGAGATGGGACAGCATAACTGGACCAACCAATGGACTGATCTCATTGCACAGCATCTGAAATACTAGTTTTGTCATTCTAAAATGCTTGTGCAAAATATCGTCAAAGTGCTTAGTTCTAATTAACGCTCTGAACTGTGTTCCCAAACAGCAGGCTCCAAAAATAAGATAACATTTTCTTTGTGATATTTAGCGCAAGTTAATCAGGAAGTGATGATTTTGTTCACTTCAACTCACTGGATGGAAACGATGCTTTGTTCGCAAATGTTTTATGCGATATTCCAATTTTGTGCATAAATGTAATTCGTAACTTTGGATGGAAATATAGCTAATGACAAAGAAACATAACTATACAGAACATAACTACCATACTTACTATCAATATGCAGCAAATTAGGATTTTATTAAGGGAAAACTCTTAATTAATTAATATGTTAATATTAGTTAATATGTGTTTCCTAATCTAAAATATTACCTGAAATTAATATTTTTTTTTTGTGTCTTATGTGTCCAATATTCATTTTAATTAAAAACCGTCAATCGAGCAGGATTTAAAAGCAACCTCCCGGAAGAAATATTCCTCTGAGCCATGTCTGCTTCTGATCAGACAGCAAGAAATCCTACAGTAGAATGACCTCTGTTGTTTGTCCATTCCATCAACAGTCCAGCAAGGGCAGTTAATTGGTGTCCTTCAGAGCTTTTTCTCTGTGATCAGAGGCATTTACGAACCGTACAGAGATTTCAGCTCAACTTCTTTACCGGAAACCCCTCCAAGAACCTTTTATTCTTGCAGCAGTTAGACAGTACCAACAGTCATGTGAAAAAGAAAAGGTGGGAGGTCAGCGGGAATGAAGGAACAGACAGAGAGGCATGTAAAGAGGGATGAAATGCTAGACTTGCAGGAAAGGGGCTGACTCACAGCTATTCTTTCAGACACACATAGCAGCTGCTAATTCAGGCTATTCAGCCGGGGCTTACGGTATCACAGCAAACACTGGCACTCACAGGAGAGGAAAAACCCTGACAGGCATTTCACTCTAACAACCCTCTATCTCTGTATTTGTTTATCCATATGTCACTTTGTCCAGCTCTCCATTTTTCTGTTTCTGCATTTCAATTAGACATTCACATACCCTGTCTCTCTCTGAGTCGTCTCACTCTCTGCATTCACTCTAAGGGCTCCTCCGAGGCTCTGATCTGCTGGGTTTTTAGTGATTTGTTATTCATTGAGAGAGGTCACGCACCTCTTTTCATCCAGAAGCACAGCTGCTGGAGAATGTTCCGGGATTTTATTACATTACCTGGCTTGCATGTCTTGAATCAAAGAGCAGAGTATTGCAGGACCTTCTTGCCTTTACTCACTCTGCCTATGAATGAGTAATAAAAATTCTTAAAACCCCAGGAACAATCATTTACTCTGTTCCTATTTTCATTGTCTGTGTAAAACATTTTATTTGTATTTGTAGAGCACTTCCCAATACCACAGCATTTGCTAAACTAACTCACTCAGCTGAATAGTTTCAGAGACCATGCTATTATTTTTTAAATGTATATTTCTTTACCAATGTAGAAGTTTCTACAGTATGTTTCTATCAGTGCTGCCTGCATCGCTTTTCAGCAGCAGGGAGTTATACTGCAACTACTGGAAATTCAGGACAATGGCAAAAGAAAGCATGACTTTGAAGCCTGTTTTGTAAGCGAAATGTATATGTATAGCACTTTTCACAATACATATCTGGGCAATTAGAGTTTGTTAATATGGAGATATATAATGATGATATTAACAATCCTCTGAATTTAGATCTTTTGATTAAATATTATGATGTTTTAAAACCTTAAAAAAATGAAACACAGACCTGCATAAATCATTAATATTAAGATCTATAACATGCATTCACAAATAATTTGCCTTAGATTATAATTGGTTTGTCAAAAAAAATTTTATGGGAATTTAACATGTTTTTAATTTAATATGTTTAATTAATTGAATTGAATTGAATTGACATTTTAATTTATCACCTGAATGACAAATTAATTATGTCATTCAGCTGACAATGTTGAGAAATATATTGGGTATGTTTCAGTATAAAGACAGGACACATTTCAAAAAGAATTACTGTATTATAATGTCTATCCATACTGTGATTGAAAATTACTCAAAGCACTCCGTTATGTTATATTGAGTTATCCTTATGGACTGCACACAAAACATACATACAATGCAACCATTGTAGTGTCATTCGCAAACAAATTACTTACATGAGTCAGGTCTTTATATTAAAACAAAAACATGCGTGGCCAATGCAAACTGATTCCCAAAACAAATGACAGTTATGAGCAGTTTTTTTAATGAATAGTTTAGGGGTGACCCCGAATAGTCGACGATTCGATGCTTCGATTCGAGGAGCCCGATTCGACTCCCAATCTCCCAGTCGAATATTCGCGGGGTGTTATGATCGTGCCATTTTGGCTATATGGGGGTGCTCAAATGTCTGATTTCACATAGAACTACCGGTTTTCTCCCAATAAGTTAATATACAGCCTATTATGATAATGCTGTAAATAAGTCTGAAAAGAAAAAAAAGCTTTAAATAAATATTTTAACGTGCGTGAATAAATCCAACCACCCCTATAGATTTAAGTTTCACTTTCCATAATCCGTGACCGACAGAGGAGCATCTTGGCGGCAAGGATTTAAAACTTTAACAAGACTCAAACTGATGCAGAGTGAAAGACTGGATTTTTTTCGATCAGGTAGGATACAAGTGATTTCAAAACATTTCAACCGGTTTATATCGTGTATATATTAGCCTATTTATCTCATATAAGATGCATTTGGTTGAGTCGCTGCAGTAAAGCGCTTTATTGAACAGTGATTATCTCTTCAGTGCGCAGCGCGAGCAGGACAAACAACTATGCAGAATATTAATGACTATGACTGGGACTGTCATATACACATAACATTATAATGAGAACACTATTATAATAAAACGCTGTGAATTTAGTTCCCGTGTTTCTGCACGTTGTTGCGTCAAGAACGCGTCCTCAAAAGGAGTTCAGAGCCGCGCAGACACGTTCATGCATCGGGGCGTTTTGTGCATATAGCCTATAAGTTGCTATATTAGCATTATTATATAATTATGTTGTATAAATAATGAAGCGTATTTTATATGAGATCAAATGAGTTAAATCCCATTGATTTAAAAACCTTCTATCAAATGCTTCATTCTACTGGTCATTCAGCGCGCGCAGCTCAAAACAGAAATGCAGAACATTAATAACTGCCATATACATAACGTTATAATGAGAGCACTATTGTAAAAAATGTTGTGAATTCTTAGGGTTTCCCTGACGTTTAATGTTAACTATCTTTTAATCAAAACAAAACACATTATTCACTCCGTTTGTATCTGCGAGGCGTCCATTACACACTTTCCCTGCGTGTTAACGTCAGTAATTATGACTGTCGAATGTCGCTTGAATCTTGGTAATGTATTTTGCCCCGCTCCCAAACATATGATTCGACTATCAGTCGACTATCGGCAAGATTCGAAAATTCCGATTCGACTATGAAAATCCTTAGTCGGGGACACCCCTAGAATAGTTTAAAAAGATTGGTTACTGGTTTGAATCAGTCTGAAATACTGCCCTTTATAATTTTTAATGAATACTGCTTTAATATTCAAGCAAACCATCATAACTTAAATGTAATCCAACTGAATTAGAATCAAATCGAGAGATTGAGGACCTGAATCAAATTGGAAAATATGTATCGATACCTGACTTTACTATCACTGCTCAACCTACGTCACTTCTGGTGTTCCAGTGAATAAAAACTAGGAGGAAGCTTAATTTGTGAAAAATTCTGCAGTAGTTGAACTTGATTCCAAATAACTTTTACAGGGTATTAAAAGCTCACAGTTCTGTAAAATATCAGTTTACATACCAAAGCCATCTAAGGAAGACTGCACAGCAGGCTTGGTCTACTAGAGACTTGCTGGCCAAATCCAGACTGTGAATAATTTTACGGCCCTCAGATTGATTTAGATGGCATAGCTGCAGTGTTTTCAGTGAGTTCAGAGCATTTCAAAAAGCACTCAGTGGTCATCAATTTGTGGACTATGGTCCATATTCAGAGCTTTTCTGGCCATAATTCAGCTGCAGTAGTTTCCCAAACATGAACCAACACAGTTTAAATGCATCAATCTGATGTCTTATCCAATCATATATATTCATATTATGGTCAAACCTGTAGACATAAGATAAGATGAGATGTTGATGCTATGACTCAACAGCATCAACTGTACATTTCTCATCTATCACCGCCCTCTGCCAGTTATTACATTAAATATGTAGAAAAAAGCAAAGTTGGGAGTAACAAAACGTTGGAGAGCACTGTTAGAATGGGACCATGTTAAAAAAGAAAGAAAGAAAGAAAGAAGAAGAAAGTGATGTGACGTGGCAAACTCGGAATTTGTGCTCTGCATTTAACCCATCCTAAGTGCACACACACAGCAGTGAACACACACACATACACCTGGAGCAGTGGGCAGCCATTTATGCTGCGGCGCCGGGGAGCAGTTGGGGGTTCGGTGACTTGCTCAAGGGCACCTCAGTCGTGGTACTGAAGGTGGAAGAGAGCGCTGTACATTCACTCCCCCCACCTACAATTCCTGCCAGACCTGAGACCTTTGGGTTACGAGTCCGATTAGGCCACGACTGCCCATGCAATGCAATCAGTATTATTTAACTTTACAACATTATCTAAAGTAAATAATAATTCTTACATAAGGTTAAAGAGAATTTTTTATTAATAGTACTGCATTGAGAATTACATACTTGAAATAATTACAAATGGTGTGGTTGAAACCAGGATGCATAATGTAATTCGACCTGAGTGAAAGAGGTTTAAAGTAATGGCAAAGCTTTAGTAAAGCAACATGGAGTTTGTGGTCTGGCCAGATGGCCTAATGGCCTAAAGTAAAGAAGAAGAGCAGGAAAAAATCATATAGCTTCAGAAGGGCACGAGCATCAGTAACAATCCTCTTTTATCCTGTCCTTGACATCCATGACAGTGAGCAAAAGCTTGCAACTCATCATTGTCATCAGTGTGGTAGGGACTGCAAAATGACCCTTTTGGTATGAGGGTTGGAACAAAGAAATGTAGATCATTTTAAACCCTGAGCATAGAGTATATACACTGCAAAAGTTTGGGGTTGGTAAGATTATTTAAACCTTTCAGAAAGAAGACACTTATGTTCACCAAGGCTGCATTTATTTGATTGAAACTACAGTAAAAACTGTAATACTGTGAAAACTTGTTACAAATAAATATGTAGGATCAGAACGAGTCAGACAAACTAAGATTCGATCAGAACATCGAATTATGAGGAGCCGAAATTCCAGAAAAGCCCAACAGCACATCATAAATCTGTCCATGGTACTCTGGCGCCATGAGTCTGGAGCAAGCCTTACCAACAAGCCTCTTTCACAGAACAGCTCTCAACATTAAGACAAAAGAATACTTATTGATAAGTACAATGCTGGAAGGAGATCGTCAAATTTGGGACAAGTAATCAAGACTGATGGTCAAAGAGATGGCCATCACATGTGTTCCACGCTGGAAATCACGAGCTTCGTTAGATTGACTTTTCCCCCACACATACAAGACAAAGACTGAGACTGAAATTCTTTAGGAGACCTTTTAACCTCTCTCTGGTCTTCACCGAACATGTCCTACGTAGAACTACACAGAGACTTTCTTTTTCATATGCACATAAAATCATCCTAAAAGGACATTGCTAGGCATAGCACTATATTATGTATGTAACCACACATTAGACTATCATGTTTTAAGGACATATTATGTATGTCTTTTTAATAACTGTTGAATGACTTTAAGGTTTATTCGTGTTTGGTATGTATGAGTTTGACAATTCTAGCTTGAAACGTTTCTTCCAACTGATTCTTTGTCAAATGTATCATATTCTGGTTATAGAAATCACATCCAAAAGTATACTTTGCAAGAGTGTGTAAAATTCGGACCATGTGACTGATAACATGCTGATTTATGATGGAATGAACAACCCTAGCTAAGAAAATAGCCTATCTAATTGGTCAAGACACCAAATGGGATGTGTCCAGAAGCCGAGTTTAAAAACTCAGGACACCATCAAATCTGCCCTTTTTCCCCTTCTCGCCCTTCTCTCTTCCCTTCTTCTTTTTGTCACTGCGTTTTGACGCTGCTTTTTAGCACTCTTTGAGCGTGCTCTGGCCTACAGGCCAGTTGCTACTTAACACCACGATGAGAAGAAAAACAACCTAATCTCGTTACACCCTTTCTTTCTTTTATTTTAGTTTCTTTTCCGTTGCAAGTTTCGTGTTCTCAGTTTAAGTTTTGCCGCCACGCCTTGTCTCCAAGTTCAACTCGAGCCTGTGACCGCCTCAAAACTTCAACCAGACCAACTCCGCATCCTCAGCCAACGCCCAAGACATCCCTTCAACGACTACTGAACTTCCAGCCAATCAGCACTTGGGAAACCCCTTTTCCTGTAACGACGACGACTACAAAAGGGCATCCCTGTAACACAAAGGCAACGCAAGCAAGTACCTCCAGATTCTGGCTGAACTGGTGCATTTAATATAAATTTTAGCCTCATTGAGAAACTCAATGCGAGGGTTAATTAAATGATTGATGGTTGTTCAGGTCTATGCAATAGCACATATTGCTATAAACTTGGGATTTCACATTCTCATTCTCTAAACTCATCCTTTCTCTCTTTCTGCAACGTGTGAATGCGTGTGTTCATGTGTTAGATTAGTTTATGTCTTAGGTTTATATAAATAAAGTCTTATTTATATTGAAAAGAGAAGTATCTTGTGTTTTGTGCTTACAAGTCAATGTCTTAATCTGCCGATCTTGTTACTGTGCTTATTAATAGTGTTTTCACTATAGTTTGGATTTTAATATCCAGTGCAGAGTTGATGTTATACGGCTCGTTCAGTGAATCGCTGCCGACTCAGTGATCAGCCGCAAAACAGTGATTCTGTTCAAATTCCCTATAAAATCATAAATGATTCCCTTTGAGCTAAATTCAATTATTTTAGTATCAACCCCTACAAATAACTGTTCTCTATTTTAATATATTTTAAAATGTAATCTATTCCTGAGATGGCAAAGCTGATTTTTCAGCTTCAGTGTCACATGATCCTACCGGAATCACTCTAATATTCTGATGTTGTAACATTTCTAATAAAAATTATAATAATATCCCAGTTGATCATGTAATAATAATAATATCCCAGTTGAATATGAATAGATGAATAGAAATCTCTTTGATGAATAGAAAGCTCAAAAGATCAGACATTTACTGTCCATTTCTTGTCACTTTTGATCAATCTAATGTATCTTTGCTGAATTAAAAATCTTACTGGCACTGAACTTTTAAATGGTAGTACAGTGGTGGCCAAAATTGTTAGAACACTTGGCATATTTAAGAGGTTTCAGTCGTTTTTGTTGAACACATAAAACTAACTATTAACGGAACTACCTGCGACGGAAGGAATCTGTTGGAACGTTGAAAATGATGGACTGACCCCCTCAAAGTACCGACCTCAACACCATCGAGCAAATTTGGGGCGAGTTGGAAAATAAGCTGGACAGATCTATTGTACATTCAAAGGAAAGTCTTTGTCTTGAGTTGCAGAAGGCATGGGATCACATTAGTGTTGAAGTTCTCAGGAAATATATTGATACTATGCCAGAGAGATGTGCTGCTGTAATTTCTGCAAAAGGTGGACATACCATAGATAAATAGATAGATAGATAGATAGATAGGTACTGTACCAGTCAAACAGCTTTTAAAGAGCAGTGAGCCTAATCTTGTACAAGAAAAGGAACAGTGCAGACTGTTCTGTGGTAAAATAAAATATGTGGGATCAGAGCAGATAACATTTCCACTTTATTCCTGAAGAATAGTTTTACAGGTCTGCAGAGGAATGCATTACAAAAAAGACTCTGTAGCAGAAATATTGTCACCACATTATTTTCAATGCTTGGGTGTTTATAGATAACCATAAATGCCATACAATATATAGATGATACTGCCAAACCTGTGGAAGAAGAGCAGCTGGGTGCTAATCAGTCAGTCATTCAGATGATAAACAGAGCATACAGCTGAGATGACTGAAAAAATCCACCAGAATTCCAAAAAGCACCTGGGAGTGAACACGCATACATGCACACACAGTGAGGCTTCAAACCCCTGCTAGGCGAGTAATCTCTAGACCTCTTCGAGATACAGCATGCCAGCCCACCATCCTATACACCCCCACAGCGAATGTAATCCAGCTGAGATTAGATGCGATTCACAACACACACAAACACGCACACACACACACACACACACACACACATACATCAAAAATACACACCCACTCACAGCAAGAGCTATACTGTGCTTTACAGAGACAATCTTTAGCTTCAGGAAGGGATAACTGAGGTGACAGTTTCATCTCCTTACACAGGGGCCTTGCGCTCACCTGAAATAAGGGCTCACTGGCTCACCTTATAGTTATAGTTAAAAGATTACGTTTCTGACATACTTTTTTTCAACCACAAGTTAATCATGAAAAATGTAAAAAATGTGATTTTTTTTATAAAACCTTTCAAAGATTTTTTTTTTTAATTCAGTCAAGCCAATCATAATCAGCAATTGTTCTGCTCGAGCTACTGTATGTGATCTTATTAATGAATGAATGACAAAATATTTTACTATGATATAGAACTATGACTAAAGCAACTGTAAAAATTCACATTATTCCTAACATGTATTACTTTCTTCCATGACACAGAAGAAGAAATTCAATCAAATGTCCAAGCTGCTCTTTTTATTATTTTATATATTATATATTTGGGGTCAGTAAGATACATTTTTATATATTTATTTATTTACATTTTCAGCTATGATGCATTAAAAAAAGTTACGTTACAGTAAAGTTACATTGTTAGAAAAATAATTGCGATAAATTAAATAATTTCAAATAAATGTTGTTCTATTTATGAATGCAGAACTTTCTATTTATTAACGAATCAGCAGCAATACTGCTTTTAACTTTGATAATAATATGAAATGTTTCTTAAGCACCAAATCAGCATAACAGAATGATTTTTGAAGAATGTGACACTTTAAAATTTAAAAACATTTTAAAATGGAAAACAAATATTTTATATCCTACTATATTCTTTATTAAATTAATGCAACCTTGGTGAGCATAAAAAACTTTTGGAACATTTGAAAACATTAAACATTTGAACAGTTCTTAACATTTGAAGGGTTCTTACACAGAATCAAACTGAGCCCAAAGAGCCATATCTGACTGAAAGTCTTTACTTGAGAACTATTCAAAAACGGCATTAGGATACAGATCCACACCAAAGAGCCTTAAACATGCGCGCGCACACACACACACACATAAAATCAGCCCACACCTCCACCAACCACACACACCTCCATCAGCAACACATACTCTACTGCTGGCGCCTCACGTCAAAGAATAGACAAAAGTTTAGATGCCTCTGAATATTTTAGTTGTTCTCTGCACTATTTAGAGAGTTTATCTGAAATATTCATTGGTTTAATCAAATTTTCCTAAAAAAAGTGTTTAATATTTCAAGCAACAGTGAAATCCATTACAGGCCCTTTAATAGTATCTAGGGAACATGTATGTGCGTCAGGTGGGTACCTGCTGGCTGAGGGTTTAAATGGACACCAATGGCGCATAATCACAGGAGACAGACATTATTATGAACAGTTCAGATCACAGACACACACTTTATTACAAATTTATACAGTTTTATTCATTATGCGTTTTTATAAATATATTATGGATTTTTTTTCCCATAGTTTTTGCACTATGCAAAAAGTATAACACACTAAAATAGAATGTTATCTCAAGTTTAGCCACTTTTAATCTGCATTTTAGATAAATGCACATTTAAAAAAAAAAAAAAAAGTCTTTGTCACAAAAGAATGTATCTATATCTAGTAAAAGCAACATAATATGATGGGGAAATGTAGGGAAAAAAAGCAAAACATCTCACATTAAAAGTCTATTATGTTTAAAAGTGCTTAAAATACACCTATTCAGCTCTAAAGGGTTCATAAAAAGGGTAGGATGCCATTATGCAGTGTATGGTGCAGTTTTAAAGCACCCCTGAGGTTTCAGGAGCGGGTGATGGTGAGCCGGATGTGCATTCTGCCCTCTCAGCCGATCAATTCCCAGGCTAATGTTCCTCTCTTTTGTGGCATATGCCTCACTCTCTCTATGACTTCTACCTCTTGCTCTCTCTTTCACTCACTCACTCTCTCTGTCTCTCTTAGGTTGAACTTGTTAAATATTCATAATGCCTCAGTCTCAGAGCTGTGTTTATAGAGGCTTGTCCAAAAGTGATCCAGTGTGACAGAGTTCACTGCTTCTAAAGAGCTCTCTTCATTGTGTGTTTGACCTAGAGGGCCCCTATTGAAATAACTAGGTAGCCATCACTCCACAATTGTTTTACAACAGATGTTCTTGGGACAATGTCTGAATTCATAGCAGAACAGAAATAGTTGGCAACTCTTTTGGGACAAGACCAACACACACTAAAGCTCAACTGCCAGTGATTTTATCAATGGAGGTCACCTGGTTGTTGCATTGTTGGTAGCTATGCAAGTAGGCTTTTAAGTCACTGAATGCGTTAGGGATTTGCTAAACTATATCGACTAGTTAGTGGGTTGTGTGAAGGATTGGTCGACCAAGGAGGCCAGAAAAATAAGGTTCCACTAGACCTTGATCAAACCCAGCTGGCACATGACCAACCTTTATTGTTAAAACAATTTTAATGCTAAATGTTGTAAAACGTTAACAAAATAACCCTAACATTTACCAAGATCTATATGAAAGACAATGAAAAAATGTGGTATCAATGTTGATTCCATCTGCAAAATTTAATAGTGATTTAACCTTGACCCATGATGTTGATTCACCCACAAAAATGTTGAAATGAAGAAGTTGAGGGTGTTCACACAGAACACATTCTTGCATTCCAAAACTGCTAGACGAAGCCCCAAGACACATTTTTAAAATGTTCAACTACTTTTAACATGATACTGTGTGTAAGGTCCAATGCACTTGGCCCAAAGAAGGTATCCAATGGTGGATGAAGGTTTCTTGCGTGTTCGGTCTTTTCAGAGCGCAAATTTATTACATTTAGGTTAAATTCTAATCTGACTCCATTTTATTATGACCTCGAATTTAGGTTGAAATGCAAATTGGTTCATCTGTTTCTAATTATTATTCTTCTGACATTTGATTATTCTAGTTAACTCTTTACTTTATTACGCGTTCATTAGGAATCTATGTCGCTCAGGGTGTATCACGCCGGCCGATGTACATGTACCCCACGGTCACAAACCCTCCAGTCTGATCATTAGTCAGAGGTTATGACTAACTATTTAATAGACCGCTTCATGCTTGTCATTTTTAAATAGTGGTTCTGTTTAGCCCCCTACAGTCACCTATGTTACAACTTAGTTAAAGCTCAAACAATAATCAGAGGTTATGGCTAGCACTATGATACTTCAGTAGTGTTTCTATCTAGCCCCCTATAGTTAGTCTAACTATATAACAACTTGACTAAAGCTGAGACAATAACCAGAGGTTATGGCTAGTACTATGAAATATGCCCGAACCATGCTAGTATCTCAATAGTATTTTATCTAGCCCCCCCATAGTTAATGCAACTGCATAACAACTTAACCAAAGTCAAGCAGTTAGTCAGAAATCTAGAAACTCAGCTGATGTGCCCCATGCTCCATCTAACCTGAGATCTAGTCTGTACTAACCCTGGACGCATGTTTGCGGTAACATACGCCTTCACTTAATCTACTTGAGAAAATAATTTCAGAGTAAGTCAGAATAAAATCAAATGTAACAATGTATTATCAGTCAGGTAAATATGTATTGTGCCAATTATACAGCCAATTCAAAGATATCAAATCAATACAAAACATCAAAATCTCAAAGAACAATCTAAGAGTAAGCATACCTGACTTGAGAAAAATACATAGTATGAAGTGTGAGAACACACTTCATCCTATGGGCTCATTCCGGCTATAGAAGGCCCCGATCCTTTTGCAACATTTCCTTAAGTACTTCATACCAAGACCAACATCCCCCGAGATGGAGACAGGAGCTAACAATTGGAATTTGTATTGATCGAGTTAACACCTTTTGGGACAAAAGGTACTTTTGCATGAAAAGCACTGGGTACTGACCCACCCTCTACAGTGTGCAAAATATCTCTAAACTCTTAGGATCTGTATTACCTTTTAGTTTACTTATTGTAAGAATGAGACCATTGTACCAGACGCCCTGAGACAATTCAAATAATACCAAACATGACTGTAAATAACACTTGCATTCATGTAGAACATTATATTCTACTATTGACCATTCTGAGTGAGTTGAGTGAAGGGAAGGATGGGTGAGGGGAAGGAAGGGGATGAAAAGGAACTGATGCATATGTGAGAGAGGCATTTTCCCACATTTTCTCTCAGTGGGATGTGGGAACAGATGTCTGTATATTAATACACTGTGTGTGTGTGTGTGTGTGTGTGTGTGTGTTGTCCATCTCAGAAGTTCAAAGTGTCTGAGGTTCTGTAATTCCTACTCTGTGAGATGTTGAAACTGAGAGATGTTATAGACTAATGATATATTATAGACTATATTTGACTGATAAAGAAGTAATAGATACTAAATAATAGATATAAGCTTTATTGTACAAAACACCTGTTGTTGTTGTTGTTGTTGTTACAAAAAAATGAAACTATAATAATGGAAATATTGCTTAGAATAGATGATTTGAAGTACAACTGTCTAGAAATGTAATACTGAATGTAGTGTAGCAGCAGTACCTTAAAGGGGAAAAATATAGTTCTATAAATTCTCAGAGATGGTTGTAGCATGCAGTACTGAATCATTCCTTTATAATATGAAAAATAGTGGCAATAATATTCTTCAGAAATTCACCCGTTGTGTTCCACAAAAGAAATCATATGGGTTAGGAACAGCATAAGTGTTAACTATTCCTTTTATCATTCATGTTGTCAAAACTGTCTTTAAAGCTGAATGATTTCCAGTTATTTTGTCACTGCATGAAAGAGATTTGGCATAACAGAATCACAGAGATGATGCATGAGAGGCCATTAGGACACTCCATCTTCAATCAATCAATCAATCAATCAATCAATCAATCAATCAATCAATCAATCAATCAATCAATCAATCAATCAATCAATCAATCAATCCATCCATACATACATACATAAATACAAACATAAAATAAAATAAACATAAAGCTCATGCAAAGGGTGGGTCTCTACCTTTACTGTTTTTAACTCAGAATCATATTATTTGTATATTCTTTACTCTAAGACTTCAGAGCCACTCCGAATCTGAAGGAAAGTCCAGACAGCTGGGATCAGATTAGGACAGCAGTCTCGCCAGAGTCTCTTCACTTCAAGCGAACAGTCTTGGCTTTACATTCAGAGTCTTGCAGATTAGACATGCCACCATTGGGAGAAGCCATCTGATCAATGTGGAAAGAGACCAACTATAGATTTTTTAAAAATATTTATATGGTATTTGGGGACAGCCTAATCTGAAGCCAATGATACCATAATATAATAATAATAGCCCAGGACACAGTTTGGCAAAAGTTGAATCATATAGTGATGTGCCTCTATCTGGAAGCACACCAATAATAACAAAACTAATAATTAACTAAATCAAATTCAAAATAAAATTACCAATAAGTTTTAATGTACATTAAATTAAAATTACAGTGCATGGGTGTCAATGTTTAGACCTTTTACACAAGATAACACGTTTCTGCCAAACACCCGCTCCTCAAGCAGGATGCACTTCACATACAGTATACTGTTTGCACCAAGTATAAACAGACACTGTCAAAATATAGTTATATAAGAAAAATTGACCCTTATGACTGGTTTTGTGGTCCAGGGTCACATATGTAAAAATATAAAATTTTAAAGTTTTAATGTACATATAAATGCACATGTAAAGTACATTATTATGATTATAACTGTAGTTTGTTTTTTAACATTACATTTGAGGTGAACATTTTTTTTAATTTACTAAATTGCGACAATTACAAATATTTAACTATATGACATATAAGTTTATGTTTAATGTTTAATATAAAAAACATGCAGTTAAGTGTCAGAAAACATTCAGTATTCAATATTCTTTTGAAGTATACTATTTCTGTAATGAAATAAAAATATACTATATTGTACTTTTTTGGACAAGGATCCTCCGGTCTCGGTCTTGACTCGGACCCAACATACTATGACTCCAATGAGCTGATCTCGACTACAACATTGGCAAATAAGTCATTGGCCTACTGTGTCAACAGACTGGACTGTTCTTACCTGTTACAGATCTATGAAAAGTAACTTGTGGACTGAGACATGTTTTTTAAAAAGGTCATCAGGGCCTTCCCACAATCTGTCGACCATTGACAGTTATACAGCTTATTAGACAAGGTGAATAATTAGGCAGTGTCGTGGAACACAGGACATATTTTATTCCTTACTGAATAAATTTGCGCCTGCTGAGAGCGGCTCTTGATTCACTCTAATACAACGACAATAAAGAGCTTGATCTTGAAATTCTCAATGGGTTTACTCTTTACATTAATGCGATTTGTCTTCATATTTCTGACCAATTTCAAAGGCTTCATATAACATACAGAGGTACATCTGTACCCTCTTCTGTTTAAAATAATCTCAACAATTAACAATTAAAATTACAGTGCATGGGTGTCAATGTTTAGACCTTCTACACAAGATAACATGTTTCTGTCAAACACCCGCTCTTCAAGCAGGATGCACTTCACATACAGCATACTGTTTGCAGCAAGTATAAATAGACACTGTCAAAATATAGTTATATAAGAAATATTCTTGAATAGAGTTATACAATACATATCTGCTATAGAACCTAAATAGAATATGTTAGAAACTGTAAATTGGATTAAATAACAAACCAAACTAAACGGGTTTGTTTCATTTAGAGTTGATGCACTACTATGTAACTAATATTGTATTTGTTGAGATTCTCCTCTCTTATTTTGTGACACTCCACATCACTGTTGCAGGCCCTTGTACCCTGACTCGCATAAGCCAGCCAGTAAGATCGGAATCTTAGACAGAAATATGCATAAAACAATCTGTAAATAGCCCCTCTTTGGGTGAAACAGTACAGTCATAACAGCATTTGTGTGTAAAAACAATAATTGGTCTCATTCATTAAGCTTATGTATTAATGAATTTGGAGAATACTCTAAATTCATTAACATTTGAGGTTAAGAACACATTTATTTACGTGTTGCGAATTAAGATATTTTTGGTGAGAAGTTTCCCTGTGGGTAGAATAACAAAATAACCCACACAATTGTTATTGAATGAAAAACCAGTAAGTCAATCTGCGTGAACAGAATGTTCTTGGATTCATAAGCACCACTTCCATCAATGCAAAGAGATCTCACAGAGACTAATGAACGCATCTGGATTCAGTGTATAAGTGTACATGTTGGATATTTGTGACAACAGTTAAAAAAACTGAAGTGCAGCTTTGTTCGTCAAGTGCAGAACTCACCACTTCAGAAATTATTCACCCCCAGAAAGTGACTTTCAATGTATGGAAAAATAAAAGGGGTCAAATTGGCTCTTATAGACTTTCTGGGGACTTTCACCCCCAGAAAGTCTATAAGAGCCAATTTGACCCCTTTTATTTTTCCATACATTGAAAGTCACTTAATGGAAAAAGGCAAATTACAGATGGATGGCTGGGCTTTGAGGCAGTGGAGGCATATACTGTATATGAGAAATATTTTCTTCAGCGAAGGTTCCATTTTGTTGGTTAAAAATTACTGTAAAGTGGAAGTACTAACATGATTCTGATTAGTACGGTGACTATACACCTATATACATTTATCATGCAAACTGAAATACATTCATGTAGGCCCAGTGTAGGCTACAGCCAAGACAGACTGAGTTGTAATCTCTGAAACTCTGAATCCTTTGAAGTTAACCACTGAAGTGAATACTTTCATGGCAAATCATTCTGACATTCTTTGAAAAACAGCCCAAGAAAAAACACTTATCCTTCCCCTCTCTCTTTACTCTCTTTCTCTTGCTCTCTCTCTAAAAAACATTTTAACTAAGTTTAAAATACTTGACACGTTTAAATTGTAAATATCAGTGTTGTAGTACACCAGACTGGACTCAAGTATGAGTCCAAGACCATATTTTCATGGTCTTGGCCTTGTAATGGACTCACTTGTCTTGGTCTTTATTCAGATTTAACCTTTTCTTTTTGTGAAAAAGGAGTGAATTAAATTGTATTAAATGTACACTTGTAGTATACTTCGAATTTGAAAAGTGTATTTTTAAAAGAAAATCTGTACCTCAAGATAATAATAATATTAATTAAAATAAAGGCCAAGTTTATACTTTCATGACTTTGTTTCTTGGCACACTTTTAAAATGGCACACAAGGCTTTTAAAAATTGTAATATGTGACCCGGAGCCACAAAACCAATCTTAAGTCGCACGGGTATATTTGTAGCAATACATTGCCAAAGATACATCAAAATTATACATTTTTATTTTATGCCAAAAATCATTAGGATATTAAGTAAAGATCATGTTCCATGAAGATATTTTGTAAATTTCCTACTGTAAATATATAAAAACTTAATTTTTGATTAGTAATATGCATTGCTAAGGACTTAATTTGGACGACTTTAAAGGCAATTTTCTCAATATATATATTTTTTTTTGCTCCCTCAGATTCCAGATTTTGAAATAGTTGTATCTCAGCCAAATATTGTCCAATCCTAACAAACCATACATTAATGGAAAGCTTATTTATTCAGATGATTTATAATTTATAATAATTTTCAAAAAATTTACCCTTATGACTGGTTTTGTGGTCCAGGGTCACATATGTAACAATATAAAATTTGAAGTTTTAATTTACATACATATGCACATGTAAAGTACATTATTATAATTATAACTGTAGTTTGTTTTTTAACATTACATTTGAGGTGAACATTTTTTTTTAAATGTACTAAATTGCAACTTTACTAAATTGCGACAATTACAAATATATTTAACTACATGACATATAAGTTTATGTTTAATGTTTAATATAAATAGCATGCAGTTAAATGTCAGAAAACATTCAGTATTCAATATTCTTTTGAAGTATACTATTTCTGTAATAAAATAAAAATATACTATATTGTACTTTTTTGGACAAGGATCCTCCGGTCTCGGTCTTGACTCGGACCCAACATACTATGACTCCAATGAGCTGATCTCGACTACAACATTGGCAAATAAGTCATTGGACCTACTGTGTCAACAGACTGGACTGTTCTTACCTGTTACAGATCTATGAAAAGTAACTTGTGGACTGAGACATGTTTTTTAAAAAGGTCATCAGGGCCTTCCCACAATCTGTCGACCATTGACAGTTATACAGCTTATTAGACAAGGTGAATAATTAGGCAGTGTCGTGAAACACAGGACATATTTTATTCCTTACTGAATAAATTTGCGCCTGCTGAGAGCAGCTCTTGATTCACTCTAATACAACGATAATAAAGAGCTTGATCTTGAAATACTCAATGGGTTTACTCTTTTCATTAATGCAATTTGTCTTCATATTTCTGACCAATTTCAAAGGCTTCATATAACATACAGAGGTACATCTGTACCCTCTTCTGTTTAAAATAATCTCAACAATATTTTATTGTTATTCCCCCACTACGTGTAGGATTCAGCAGCCTCAGTTTTTGGCCCATTGCAATATTGCAAGCTTTAGAAACATTAGGGCAGAGAATTGAAAACATGAAAAATTGATATAAAAAATATAACAAAAATTTCACTCTATATTTTTTTGTTTGTTTTATATTTTGAAGTAATTCCAATTCCAACGTGTCCTAAAACAAAATAGAACTAATAGAATTTTGTATTTATAGATTTATTTATTTAATATTCAGATTTTATAACACCTTTTTTGTTATTAATGAAACTTATTTTAATAGCTTTTGTTGTAGTTTGTTTAAAAAAAAAAAAAAATTATCTATCAAACAATTAAATGGTCAACCCAGAGTCTATTTATGGTTAAGCACCAGTTTAACACAGACTGGAACTGACTGATGCACAATAAAGCATGAAATATGTTCAAATGGAAAATGTTACTTATAGCATTATTTTAATGTCTGCTTCTGCTCAGATGAAAAGTTTGCACTAGTTTAAAATTTTTTTGCACCACTGTAACCAACCACAGGCATGCTCATTGTGTGCATAAACAATCATTAATCAGACGCATGTAAATTAGCCGACAGGCCTATCAGTAATAACAAACTTGTACTAAATTCGCTTCATGTTGCACCACTCACTTGCAATACAGCCATGAGCAAACAGCACACCGAAACTATACAAATTCCCATTATAATCAACAATCCCATACACGGTTTAAAGATTCAAATGTCAAATTCTAAGCAGTAACGGGGTCTGAAAGTGTCTAGCTGTCATTCAGCTGTTAATAACCGTGCCTCAGTTTGGATGAGATCAGAGTGTGATGTGAGGGGCCAGAGATACGGACCCATTCTGTGATAAGTCTAAAAATGGCTCTTGATGGAGCTGCCACATTACCATGCAGGCTTGGCATCTTCATTCGCTGCCACTACAGCAGACAAAGGCTGAAGTGTGTTCACTGCCAAAACACAGACTTCAGCTGACCTGCTGCTGTCTGACACCCCGTACAATCCACTGCGTTCTAACAGTCTCCAAACTCTGAGAAGGTGATTATGTGATTATCAAACCTGCACCTTCTTTTAAACACTCCAGTGGATTTTTATTAAGCAGATTCCACACTCTCAAATTCCTCATTGATTTCTAAAGAGAATAAACACTTACAATAAGGTCTCAGTGAAACATACAGAATGTTACAACACATTCACAACACCCCCACACCAATCCACCCACTCACTTTTTCCTCCTACACCCTCTCTCTAGCACAAAAGTTAACAAATGAAACAGGAAAACTAGTCAGCCAATGTATCATACACAGAGGGGAGTCGTGTCTTAGGCTGCAACTTCCTTCTCATTAGCTTAATGGCGTTTGAGGCCTTTTAACTCAGTAGAAACAGCATGTAGAGACACACAAGAGACGACTGGTATTTAACAGCATGACTAGATACATTGATACGACACTACATGTATGTGGGGTGCATCATATGCAACACATTGTGTGCGGTAACATGAATGGGGAACCAAATCAGTTTTAAAATGCCTGTAAATGCATCCTATAAATTCACAAATAAGTGCATGAATAGGCATTTTAGGTTAACAAAAATAAATAAATAAATAAAATAAAAATAAATATATATAATATTTAATATTAATGAATTAACATAAATAGCCTACATTTATACAAAAAAAACTTAAATTTTATTAAAAATACTTTTAAAAAAATTGATATTACAAATCAAGAAAAAATAGCTGTTTAAGAGAAATAAACAATCAAGTAGAAATAACTGTTTCAGGTTATTATATTTTCAATGTTATTTAGCAGTGAAATGTTTTTTTGTTTGTTTGTTTTTTTATTAGTAATCTGCAGTTTTGGGCCGTAGACAACTTTTGTGGAACTCTCAGGCCCATAGAAAATGTTCATCCAATCATTGCATTCATTCCGAATGGGTTTTAATTGATACAATGCACTTGCAGAGTTTATTCTTGACAGGTAAGCTACAGTAAACTTCTAGTTGAAAGTATTACTAATATGTTGGACCTTTTATTGGAAGTAGCCCAGTATTTTTACCTGCTGAGACATGCCTTCACTTTTATAGACCTGTAAGAGCTTTAGTTGAGATGTTTGAACTGAGGGAAGCGTGATGCGCAAAAGGGGCATTTGAAAACATTCTTTATTTTTGTAGTTCTGTTAGGCCACACTAGTAGTGCAAAAACTGAATACTACATCTCTAACATGAACAAAAAGGTATTTTAATATAATATTTGATACTGTGTGCTGAGAAAAACACTCCTAAGTAAGGATGAGTCATGACAACAGACTAGTTGCATTCGACTAGCATATGTAGATATTTTCTTATTGCTGTGTCTACAATCACATACTGTCGAGTTGACACTTATATTTCATTTGATACTTACTCTGTGAATGTTTAAAAAGTATTTTATATGTAGGAGGAATATGGGAAGAATGAATTAGTGTACTACCCTGAATGTTAGTGTATGCTGTTTTTTTCAATAGGGTACATCGTCCATGTCACGGTCGTGTGACCTACCAGTGACAGCTGTGTTGCTTTACTGCCATTCACAACTCCTCCCCCATAGCTACATGGAATAGTAATAAAGTGACCTTTGAATGTGCACTCCAGAATCTCGGTGGAATTAGTAATCATCCAGAACTTACTATGAATGCGGACATACTACTCTTTTGACATACTGTTATTCACATACTATATTTTATGTCAGTGTGAACAGTAAAGCCCACTGTGTATGGTTGTAGGAGTTTTCGGTCACTGCATTGTTCAATCAATTATTTGATTAGTTGATTTTGGGAAAAAAACGAAGAGCATTTAGAAGGACCGAGGGTGTGTTACCTTGATGGATGATTTGGTTTTGCTGTTGTGGTTGTTGTTGGTGGAGAGGTTGGCATCCTCATGTACACGGTCCAGAAGCCACAGCAGGAACTCCAAAGCGTCATGTTGAGCATTCCCCTTGAACTGAGAGCCGTACTTGGACACAACACTCTAGGGAAGGAGCGGGAGATTGTGTCAGATAAATGTTGATATGGATACAGTTTTAAAACTAATTTCATTATAACTTCAATCATACAAATCTTGTTTTCCTCCTCACAACCCCAGATACTGTGGCCGATTCACAGCTGTTCTGATATACGGCCGTTATGCTCTCTTAGAACACTACTCAGTCAATTAGATTCAAGGACTAGAGTTTTCAGTGATCCAATTATAAATGGTCAGCCAAGAAGCAGTAATGTTTACACCTGGTGGTAACAATTTACAATAACAGTACCTGAATTATCATGTACTAATACCTTAATTAATAATTACTTGACTATGAACTAATGAAGAGTTAAGACATGTATTAATCAAGAACTAACTTAACTACGACATGAGTCATATGAATTACCGCATGAATAACACCACCTTAATTACATGTTAGTTAATGTATTAATTAACACTTTGGGGTAAACTAAATCAAACATGCTCTAGAAGAAAGATTCATGAAAATGGCACACTGCAAAATTGTTTATAAATTTTCCACCTGCAGCTATGTCACAAACATCAGTGAATGACAGTGGATTTCTTGCAATATTTACATTTAACCTAACTCATCCAACGCACAATGATGCATTCATAATTAAAAACAACTTCATCTCATCCTGTTTTGAGTGATTCCACTACTGCCCTCCTACAATAATGTATTCATTAAGCAGATGCAATTTTCCAAATTAAAATCAGTGTTAGCATAGAGATGATGGTTATGTTATGGATTGGTTTACTGTCTTTATATCATAATAATGCACTGAAATCAGACGTTTGTCTTGTGTTCTTGCTCTTCTTTTGGGCCACTATTGCCCCTTCAAAATGTTAACCTTCCTCCTACCGTTCAGTTCCTTCTCCATCCAAATGCAGCCATGTGACCTCTGCTCTTCCACTTTTTTACAAACCACCAAAAAACACCAAATATCTGATTTAGATGAGCTGAATATGTATAAAACATGTGTAATTTATAACTTTTTAAAGATGTGCCCCTCCAAGACAAGTCATGACATGATACATTGACAACTCATGAATTCATGTTAAGTTATAAGTAATTAATGAGTTAATGATATTGTGCCCCCCCAAGTAAAGTCATGACATTATGATACATTAACAAGTCATGAATTAATGTTAAAGTTAATGATGAATTAGTAATATTGTGCCCCCATGTCATGACAAAACTTAAAATATTTACGTATCTTTTATATCATTAAGATATTCTTATCAATGCATTTTTATCATTTTATCAATAAGTGATTTAGACATTTAGACCTCTTAACCTACCTGTCACGTCCTCTGTTGTGTCTGTCATGTGTTCCCGCCTCTTGTTTCCATATTTGGTCATGTTCCTGTCCTTGTTAAGTGTGATTATTAGTTTATTCTGTTCAGGTGTGTGTGATTGTCTTGTGTGTGTATATAAGGTCCTGTCTGTTCAGTTAGTGTTGGTCTGGTCTACTCGTTATTCCCCGGTGTTCCTGTCTGTGTTAACCTTGCCTTGTCTTGCCCTGCCTTGATGTCATTATTAAAGACTATTATTTGGAAGTTTACCCTCGTCTCCGTGTTCCTCGTCCCTCCCTGCTGTGTGCACCGTGACAGAAGACCAGACCTAACAGTAAGCGGCGCCCCTTCACCACGTTTTGTTTTCCGTTTTTCTTAAGTCTTTTGTTTTGGTTTTCTGGTTTTGGTCCTGTCTGTCCCGCGGCATGGAAGTCGCCGCTCGTCCTTCCCGCTCCAGCCCACGGTTGGCGTGGGAGTTCGCGGATCGCCGCGAGTGCCGCGAGTCCGTTGGCCGCGAGCCTATCCAGTTGGCCACCGTCCGTGGCTTTCTTCAGCCCGCCGTTCGCGGGAAAAGTCACGCCGCCGTCCGCGACTCTTCAGCCCGCCGTTCGCGGGAAAATCGACGCCGCCGTCCGCGGCTCTTCAGCCCGCTGTTCGCGGGAGAATCGTCGCCGCCGTCTGCGGCTGTCCTCAGTCTTGTTCACGGGCTGCCGCTCGAGCACGCCGCCGACTACGGGGAAAGCCCACCCGAACGTCGGCGGTTCCCTCCCTTCAGGCCGCCGTCTGCGGCTCACCCTAGCCCGCCTGGAAGTGCTGATGGCTAGCCAGCCTGGGGTGTGGCAAGCCCGCCAGGAGTGCGTATGGCAAGCCCACCTGGAGCGTGTATGGCAAGCCCGCCTGGAGCTCAAGCCCGCCGGATGCCGCTGACTCAAGCCCGCCGGATGCCGCTGACTCAAGCCCGCCGGATGCCGCTGACTCCAGTCCAGTAACGGGTCCCCGTGGAGAAAGTCCACACGTTCCGGCCAGGAGTGCCGGTGTTGTCTTGTCTTGCCCACAGGAACATTTTAAACTTGCCTTGTCTTGTCCGCGGATACTCGTTTGGGGCAGGCGGCTTTTCTTGTTGTGGCCATGGAGGCCATTCCAGCCGCCTGCCTCCCTGTCGTGGAAGCGGAGGCGGTTGCTGAGGGACCTTGACAGGGCCCCTGACTCCCTGTCATGCCCAGAAGAAGCCTCAGCTTCCGAGCTGTTCCTGTGGGCTGTCCTGTCTGTGTGTCTGGCCTGTCCTGTCCCTGTCCTGTCCCTGTCTGTTACGCCCTGGAGGGCTATCCGGTCCTGTATGTGAGTCTGGCCAGTGTCGTGTCCTGTCTGTTACGCCCTGGAGGGCTCCTGATACCCCCTGGATTCCCCTAGGAAATTTTGGGGGGGGGTAGTAGAGCTCTGTGTGGAGTGGCCGGGCCGAGGGGACCGAGGCCACGGCCACAGACCATCTGCCATGGCCGCCTGAGCTCCCAGCCCTGCCATGGCCTCTCTGTTACGCTCTGGAGGTCCCCGTCCTGTGTTCCTGTCCATGTCTGTCCTGAGGGGCCTCCAGAGTGCCCACCCTCCCTCCCTGTTGGAACTGTTAGGCGCGGGACGCCTTCCGGGAGGGGAGTACTGTCACGCCCTCTGTTGTGTCTGTCATGTGTTCCCGCCTCTTGTTTCCATATTTGGTCATGTTCCTGTCCTTGTTAAGTGTGATTATTAGTTTATTCTGTTCAGGTGTGTGTGATTGTCTTGTGTGTGTATATAAGGTCCTGTCTGTTCAGTTAGTGTTGGTCTGGTCTACTCGTTATTCCCGGTGTTCCTGTCTGTGTTAACCTTGCCTTGTCTTGCCCTGCCTTGATGTCATTATTAAAGACTATTATTTGGAAGTTTACCCTCGTCTCCGTGTTCCTCGTCCCTCCCTGCTGTGTGCACCGTGACACTACCCCCAAACCTAAACCTACCCATTTTATAAACATGCAAGAAAATAACCATTTTAGTAACAATATAGCATTAAAAAAGTTTTTATAATCGCTAATCCCACTCCTACATCTACACCTAAACATAGCTATTTCTGTACAGTAGAAGAAAAACATGACAGACAGATAAATGCAATTACAATCATTTATTTACAATAGTCTAACCTTGAGGTCATAAACGCATGAATTAGCATTTCTGCATTTGACGTTGAGAGCATAGGTCGCAATTTAGATATGTTTTTGAGATGTAAAAACGCAGTTTTACAGATGCTAGAAACATGACTTTCAAATGAAAGATTGATATCTTCATTTGAGCATAATTTATGTTGTTAATCGCTGAAAATATTATCCAGATTATTTTCCTGATCCTCTCCCTCTCAGTGAACTCGTGAAGGCGCGCGCGTGCTAGCATCATTCAAATAAACAGCTCACCAGAAACACGGCATGTCGCAATCTGTGACGAAGGCAGGCGATATGTCTATGGGCGAGAGCCAATGAGCGTTCGATTATCCTGCAGTAAAACCTGTCGTTTGAAGCTGCAACATTTGAATTTGTAACGAACCCTTCAGTCAGCGCGGGCTTTGCTGTTTATGGTCGCTGGTCTCGCTGCTCGAGATGGAGATGAAGATCGTCGAATAAAGGCTTGGATTTGGGTCTGTTCCTCGCAGTCGTGTGGATTCTGAAGATCTGGATTACAGCGCACGAATAAAATAGGTTTCATTTCGTAATTATGTTGCGGTTTTGGTGGGTTTTTTTTTATATAGTTCTATTGTCAGTCACAGCATGTTGGAGAAAACGCCTTTTGTGGCCCATGGCAAACAAAGTAAACATTTCATGACAAGTAAAGGTTAAACGATTCCAAATGTTATTTATTTTAAGGTTTAAAGTTAAGTCTTGTTTAACTTGTAACTTAGGCCTATTATTGGAAACGAGCCGGCAGCACAAATCACACAATAAAACGAAATGTTATCATTTCATATAAAGTAAACGAGTAAACAATTTAATGATGCAATTGGAAACAAGGTAATTAATATGACAACTAATAATAAAATTAATTCCGCGATTTCAATATTCATAAGGATTCATTTTTGTCAATACGTAAGTATTTGTACATTTAGATGCTGAAAATACGTTAGTATTGTACGTTTTAGTGCCTGTAAAAACGTAAGTAAATGTACCTTTTATAGAACCACAATTTACATAAAATACATATGAATTATCATGAGATCACGCTGGACTTTACTTGACTGTACATATTATTAATAAATCATTAACAACTCATAGACTAACTAACATGAACTCATGCCTTGTTAATGTATCATAATGTCATGACTTTACTTGGGGGGGGCACAATATTACTAACTCATCATTAACTTAACATTAATTCATGACTTGTTAATGTATCATAATGTCATGACTTTACTTGGGGGGGCACAATATTACTAACTCATCATTAACTTAACATGAATTCATGAGTTGTCAATGTGTCATGTCATGACTTGTCTTGGAGGGGCACATCTTTAAAAAGTTATAAATTACACATGTTTTATACATATTCAGCTCATCTAAATAAGATATTTGGTGGTTTGTAAAAAAGTGGAAGAGCAGAGGTCACATGGCTGCATTTGGATGGAGAAGGAACTGAACGGTAGGAGGAAGGTTAACATTTTGAAGGGGCAATAGTGGCCCAAAAGAAGAGCAAGAACACAAGACAAACGTCTGATTTCAGTGCATTATTATGATATAAAGACAGTAAACCAATCCATAACATAACCATCATCTCTATGCTAACACTGATTTTAATTTGGAAAATTGCATCTGCTTAATGAATACATTATTGTAGGAGGGCAGTAGTGGAATCACTCAAAACAGGATGAGATGAAGTTGTTTTTAATTATGAATGCATCATTGTGCGTTGGATGAGTTAGGTTAAATGTAAATATTGCAAGAAATCCACTGTCATTCACTGATGTTTGTGACATAGCTGCAGGTGGAAAATTTATAAACAATTTTGCAGTGTGCCATTTTCATGAATCTTTCTTCTAGAGCATGTTTGATTTAGTTTACCCAAAGTGTTAATTAATACATTAACTAACATGTAATTAAGGTGGTGTTATTCATGCGGTAATTCATATGACTCATGTCGTAGTTAAGTTAGTTCTTGATTAATACATGTCTTAACTCTTCATTAGTTCATAGTCAAGTAATTATTAATTAAGGTATTAGTACATGATAATTCATGTACTGTTATTGTAAAGTGTTACCCACCTGGTCTTAACATGCGTTTTATTTTCTCTCCTGTGACCACTTGTGTTTGGATTTCATCTAGACTGTAGCACACAAATAAAATTGAATGAATGAAGCCATGCTGTTTATGAGTGAGCTGGAAACTAAACAAAACGGATTGAAAGGATACAATTGGTAACAGTGACTTTGGTCATAATCCATGTGTTTTGGCACAACATAGCAAAGTTAGAATTGATTGTTTTGGTTGACTTTCTTAAAACACGTCCTAGAATGCTCACGTGTCCAGTGGGCAGCAAATAGGCCTTTTGTCGCCGTTTAAACACATTCAACCACACTACAAAAGCAGTCCCTACTGAATGTGTTTTCAGCTAAATCTGTGAAAAAAGTGGTCGAAGGTGGACAAGCTCAAAACCTTTTATACTGTGTTTACACCTGCATTTACCATCATGCACTTCATGTGATCATAAATACATTTTAACACCAGGTGTAAATAGAGCCTTATAGTCATCGTTTTTGTTGTGAATGGCCCTTAAGTGTTGTATAAATATTAAATATCACCAATATTCTGGAAACATACGAGGTGAGGTGTTTTTTAATTTAAAGTTTGGTTACAGGTGCTGTTAGTGTACTAAAAAGTGACATTTTAAGCTGCAAGGTTGCCCGAGACAAACACCTTTTCACCTGATCGGTCCATATATTGACTTAAATGAAGAGAAGTTTTCCACTTTCTTCTGTGCAAACTTAAAGCCTTAAAAACTCACAGTTTAAACTTGATGGCCTAAAAAAACTAACATTTACCAAATGTCCCGTGTGACTTTTAAACAAACACGGACATCAAGAGCAGGTTAAACGAATGAAAAGGATTCTCAGAATGAGCTTTTATTGCCAGGTATGTTTACACGTACGAGGAATTTGTTTTCGTGACAGAAGCTTCCACGGTGCAACAGAAAGACAGCGACAACAAAAAACACAGATAATAAAAAGAAGAATTAAAAAATAGAACAAGTAAATAAGGAATAACAATATAAAAATTGACAATTGTATGTACAGGTATATTATGTGCAAATTGAAATGTAGACTAAGTATGTGTGTTAGATAAATAAGTGTATAAATAGTGTGTGTTCCACAATTATTGTCAAGTGTTCATGAGATGGATTGCCTGAGGGAAGAAACTGTTTATGTGCCTGGCCGTTCTGGTCGTCGACCAGACGGCAACAGTTCAAAGAGGGAGTGTGCTGGATGTGAGGGGTCCAGAGTGATTTTGCCAGCCCTTTTGCTCACTCTGGATGAGTACAGTTCTTGGAGAGTGGGGAGGGTTGTGCCAATGATTCGCTCAGCAGTCCGGACCCTCTGTAGTCTTCTGTGGTTAGTTTGGTAGCTGAGCTGAACCAGACAGTTATTGAAGTACAGAGGACGGATTCAATGATGGTGGAGTAGAACTGTTTAGTCTGCTGTGGTCAGATTTGGTAGCTGAGCTGAACCAGACAGTTATTGAAGTGCAGAGGACAGATTCAATGATGGCGGAGTAGAACTGTTTCAGCAGATCTTGTGGCAGGTTGAACTTCCTCAGCTGGCGAAGGAAATACAACCTCGGCTGGGCCTTTTTAACAATGGAGTCTATGTGAATGTCCCACTTCAGGTCCTGGGAGATGGTGGTGCCCAGGAACCTGAATGTCTCCACTGCAGTCACAGTGCTGTTCATGATGGTGAGTGGGGGGAGTGCAGGGGGGTTTCTCCTGAAGTCCACGATCATCTCCACAGTTTTGAGCACATTGGCTCTGAGCACATTAGCACAATGTCATATTCTGAGCACATTAGTACAATGTCATAATCAGATCATAATAATCTCTATATCTGCTTATCATATTTGGATTGATCTGGGATAGAAGCAGATTTTGGGAATCACAAAGCTTCAGTAAGACTAGAAATATATGGGTTACTCAGTAATGTAAATTCTGCTCTGCTATTCTAATAGTACCTCATTTTGCAGATTTCTTCTCTTAACAAAAACCCTCAAATATAGCATTTTCCACTCCTCAAAGGAAATATAATATTTATTTGTCATTTCATATGGCTTCAGTATCACATTAACCAGTACAAGTTTATTAACAAGATGAACAACATTTGGGAATAGTGCACCCAAAATGAAAATTCAGTCTTCATTTATTCACCCTCACGTCAAGCTTTAAAGATGGTTGCTCTTTTCTGTAATGCTATTATAATAAAACTGATGCAAAATCACCATAAAAGTGGTTCATGCAACTTGTACACTATTCTAAGTCTTCTAAAGCCTTACACAACCTTGTGTAAGAAACCAACTGTAATACTGCAGTGTTGTCCGATTCGTGAACAAGTCATTCTTACAACATGAATCATTTCAGTGAAGTTATAACTGGTCTGAATGATTCATCTATCTGTTCTGGTTCTCAAGTTCAACTCAATGACTTAAAGAGACAGTTCACACAAAAAAATGAACATTTTGACATTATTTACTCACCCTTATGTTGTTCCAAACCAATATGCGTTTTATTTCTTCTGCAGTATTCTACAATATTTTAAATGTTGTTAGCAAAACAGTTTTAGTTACCATTGTATGGCAATCAAAAACAATGAGACCTTTCTTAAAATATCCACAGAAGAAAATCAGTCAAACAAGTTTGGAATGACAGGATGGTGAATTTTCATTTTTGAGTGTATACTGTTCCTTTAAGGGCATTCACACTGTTCCATACTGGATGTTTTTTTTCAGTCTCAACAGCTCACCTGCTGCACAGGTACCCTTTATCAGTTCAAATGATGTCTGTATGAGTAAAACAAGTCCAAAGTTCCAGAGATGTCCTCTTACAACAGCTTTATGACATTTACACCAATGAATGTTTGTTTAACCGGGACTGCAGGCTGTAAACTGATACTTCTACTGCTGAACTGAAATGTGGACAACAACTTCAGGAGGTATTATATTTTACATGCATATACAGCCACTCTAGGTTAACAGATGCATGAAACATACGCTGGGGATAAGGATATTTAGAAAACTGAAAAGGTTTGACTTTCTTCCTTACAACTAGTCACAAGCGAGGGATCAACAATCAGCCCTTTCATGCTTCAGCAGACTGTTTGAACTTATAGAAGTCGCTAAACATAATAGATATAATAAAATAATTTTGTTCTTTCAACCTTCTCTCAGTACTGTATATCAAGGTCCAATGGTCAAACAGCAGCCAATATAATTTGTGTGAGAAGTAGTTTAGACATAAATTACTGGTCTCATTCACTTCCTTCCGAGGACAAACCTCTCCCTTCTCTTACACAAGAATGACAAACAAGTCTAGCAGGTTAACACGACCTGTCTTGGTTCCATTGCCAATTCACTAAGCAACATGATGAATGATGGCATTACATAACCTCAGCTTCAGTGGTGCTTGCAGAGTTTCTCTCCTATTCTTAAGCTTACCAGACAGGAATGTGCCTTTACTACATTCTTCTTTTCATTTTAGATTTGACTAGTTTTCCATTTAGACCAGGGATGTCAAAGACATGACCAGTGGGCTGAATACAGTTCACTGAGGAATCCAATGATTGAAGGATAAAAATCATGGTGAAAAGAGAACAAAAACACATGTCCATATTGTTGCTTAGTATGAAATATATTCAACATGTTAAATTTTAATTAGACCTATAATACGTCAGGACAGATTAACTTTTTGTCTTTGTCATCTTAATGTGATGGAAACATTCTTTTATTTATACACATTATTCAACTGTCCCAGAGCTAGCCATTTCATTTTTACATTCTTCAATTTGTCGCTAACAGCAAAAAGGTGGACAGAGTGTATACAAATTTTTGACTCTGAAAAGCTGTAAAAAAGTGACAAAATTTTGAGGGTGATTAATACTATGAAGGTTTTTTTTTTTTTTACAAATTTCATAAATTTGTTATGTAGGCCTTGTAATGTAATCTAAAATCCTAAAAGAATGAAATTAGTAAATAAGTTTCCATTCATTTTTTGGTTCATAAAACAGTAATTAATTCTAAGTAGTATAAAACTCATTCTGTGCAATATATATTTTTTAATTTGTATGCAACCAGATCTCAAGGGATCAATGTCTTTAATGTTTTCATATGAATTTGTACAGAAACATAACATTTTTAGTAAAAAACAAACAAAAAAACATGTAGGTCCAGTCTTAAACCTAACCGTCAGTGGGGCGAAAGCAGATCTTACAAAAATTTATGAATGAGATGCACAAATTCATACTAATTAGCCATCCATTTGCCAAAATGCAGAGTAGTTACAAATCGCCTTGAGACTGAGACCCATGATTTAGAGGCAGACAGGAAAGAAGGAAAATCAGAGAGCAGGAAAACACAGAGAGACAGATAAAAGTCATCAAGTCTGTCTTGTTTCTCCATATGGAGGACAGTCATTCATTTCTGCTGATCTCCAGACGCAGTATTATTCACTTTCCCCTGACCATCAAGAGATGTCCTTCCTCCTCACCCTCATCATTTATCTATCTCCTCACCTCAGAGACTAAATATTCACTGTGGCCTACCACAGAGTTTCATGTCTTTACTGTAATCAATACTAAACCCTGTAAACAAGACAATCACAAAACTGAATTTGATTATTACTAATAAAATTATTTATATTATATCATATTGCAATCTCTTCTACTGGAAGTGCCATCTATTTTGACAGAGGAACTAAAATTATATTGGTTGTAATATAACTTGAAAAAGGTGTTGTTGAGAAGTAAAGAGGAATGTATGGAAATGGGACAGATATCAGAAACATGCATCTTAGGATGATGTCTGAGCAGAGCACAAGCTGTGCTCAAGGTGGTGTGCGTATCAGTATTGCACCTTGCTGGGTAACCGAGATGACGCAGAAACACACAAACAGTCCACACACACACACGCTTGTACAGCTATCTTTGGGGGACTTGCCATAGACATATTATTTTCATACTGATCTAACAATATTTTCCATCCACTAAACCTAAAATTACCCCTCACAGAAATGTTTTTGCATTATTAAATTTTTAAACATTATTAATTTTTTTCCTCGTTGAGACGTTGTCCCCACAATGTCAAAAATGTCAGGTTTTATCCTTGTGGAAACATTTGGTCTCCACAATGAGGATAAACCTGTACACACACACACACACACACACACACAGAGCAAAACTATTTGATTTTTCATTACAAATACACTGAAGAAATTCTTAAATCCACTATAAGTTAATAATAAATTGATATTATTATAAATCATAAAATATACATTTAAATTACTATAAATCATACTAAAATTAATTTTAAAATCTTGGCCATAAGACAAACTTGAGAGGGTTTTGCTGAAATGACTCGGTTTTTGTGCACAAAAACACAAATGTACTGTAAGCATACATCAGAAATAATGTTACACAGTAATTTCCTCAGAAGTAGGCTACTTATACAGTGAAATTCAGGGAAAGGCTGACTTTGATACACCTGATACTGTAAGCTAATGAGGTCTATAGAAACTGTCCACAGTATAAAAGCAGAACAGGGTAGATCTGAATGAATGGGAACACCAGGGGCAAAAGTCTGTTAACAATGTGGACTAATGTGCAGCTCTCTCTCTCTCTCTCGACAAGCATTGATTTACAAGACTCTGTAGATACTGTGCCTTCAAGGCATATGCACACAACTAAATAGCTGTGAGCAATCTATGATTGTTGAGAGTGGGTGACAGAATTCTTATCCTGTTTATCTGTTTGTTTTTAAAAGCATAATGTGTAACAGAGTGTTATTGTCAGTTATGCAACATGAAAGTCTATTTGCATTCTTGCAAAAAGAAAAAAACTGAATAAAACAAATGACAGTTTTTCTAACACAACTCCTTTTGTCAATTAAAAACATTTATTTCGCATTCTTCCAAAACAAGTTGGTCGAATTGTTGACAGGTGATTCACCTGTCGCCTCCTATTCTAAGCCCCTCCCACTTCCACCAAATACAGATAGTTTAATTAGTGATGAGGAAGTCTAGTCATTTCCGTGAATGCGCTAGCCTGTGTGAACCCACATCAAAGCCAATCGATTCAGTCCAATTAATGAAGTTAATTAATTCAGATCGAATTTGATAAATGGATTTATTAAGATCCGCCTCAAAATAGCGATATAGCTCATTTGACTCGGATCGTTTTAATGAATCTTTTATCCGATTCTCTAAATCTGTCTGAATCAGTGTCTGACAAATCTACCTGTTGATCTTAGCTTATGTTTAAGTCAAATAAAATGATTCCACTCTGCAGTGAACAAACAAACGACCATTCAGATGAGTTATTTTCGCTGGTTGCTTAAAGGGGGTGTTCGTGACTACGTTCTGTAAGTTGATCGAAACTCACCTTAAATTCCACTGAGAGCTGAGGCGTGTAATCGAGCGTCCAGAGCGCCCTCACTAGCGATGCCAGCTTCTCCGTCACCTCCCCCATGACCTCCTCATTCTTCATCATCCCGTTGATCCTCCGCTCACTGAATTCACATTTATACTGCTCCAGACCCAAATACTCTGCCAGAAGTTCCGTGTTACTCAAGCACTGCACCACGGCGTTCATGAAACAGGTGTTTCCGTGGTTCTTCAGACCCTGAACTCCCGGAGTTTTCTCGCCGTAACACCAGGACAGTCTTTCTTTGACAGACCCATAAGAAGATGAGGGCGCAGCGGTCTTCCTCACCGAGCTCTCTCTGTGATTCCCAGAGTTGTGGGCGCTCAGAGTGTCTCCAAACCCACCATCATCATCCTCCGCCGTGTCCGGCTGGTCCGCGTCCCCCAAGTGTGCCAAAGTGCCCAAAGTTTTGACAATCCTGCTCATAAAATTTCCAAGCGATTTTAGCGATTTCCTTCTGAACAGCTTCTGGGACTTGTGCGTCTTATTCTTGCGCTTGGCTGATTTGGCTTTGATTGTTTGTTTCCTGGTTTCCCTCGGCGTATCCATGTTTAGTCTGTCGTTTCACCCAAACCGATCAGTGGAAGTCAGAAAGAGAAACAAGTGCACTATGGTGTGAAGACACGGCGCTCCCACCTGTGCGTCTCGAAAACCTACATCACTAAAGCATCACGACGACGAAAAACAGACTGGAAAGGCACCGGTGTCTGCGCCGAGGCTCGTGATGACTTAACGCGTCCCCGACATTCCCAATCACTGATCTCAGCTGCGCTAGTTTCGCTTTATCCATGACGCTCTTGTACGCACCTGGAATTACGCTAGGCTTAACTCCATGCTTCAGACACAACTCCTGTTCTTTACACCACACCTACATGCGCTCTTGTGTGTGGATGACCATTACTGGCTGTTTGTCGCCCGCTCTCTCTTTTTCTGGCTCCTGGTTGGAGTAAATGCGTCTGAATGGTAGATACACGGCTTCTACCCTCCCACTATGAATCTTATTAGCCTGGTTTACTTTGATCTTGCATCGGGAGAAGTGAATGTGGAAATGAATAGCCCACAAATGGAAGTTTATATACACCTGGCTGTATACCTGCTTCGTCGGCGCTACAATATTTTCCTTCCAAACACAAACAGACATTGAATTTTATGTAGCCTATTTAATAATTATAGCTTTTGCGTCATTATTTTGTAATTAATGTCCACATTCAGATTAAACCGTCTTTAAAAGATTTCACAAGCTATTTGAATATTACTGTAAACACATAACCACATGAATAAACTCGCTCTACTATCTACTATCAGAATATTTAATTAATTAATTAATTGTGTACGTAAATGTAGATGATGTTAAATATTCTGTGGATCATTCTTTTCATTTATTCATTAAACTTGGGGGACATCCTTGCTCATGTAAATTATTGACTTTCAAACAGGGTTCGGTGCCCCTTATGCGGTCTGAAGAACTTGAAATGATTTAAACACATGCCAGCATTAAAATAAGCCAAAACAATTAAAAATCAAGATTTGTTTTGCAACTTTTTTCTTCCTGTTGTCTTGAAAAAGCCTAATTTTAAAAATGTGAATTCTAGGCCTTGAAAAGTCTATTAAAAATGAATTTGGGGGGCCTTGGAGGGCTAGTGTAAGTGTAGATTATGATAAATATCCTGAGGTTCATAAACAATTTTGCCACAGTTATTGTCTGTCTTTTTGCAAAGCATTAGGAGCCCCCTACTGTTTCCTTGTGTGCTTCCTTTTAAAAGTTTGTCCATGATTCATATTCATGTCTAGAATCATATTCATGTATTTTCATAGCTGTAGACCCATTATGCACCCATTTAACAAGGAAGAATGAGACCAGATAAAGGATAAAGAGTAAACTCAGCACAACATTTTACAGACTTCATTTAACCTGTATAATACCAACATTTATTTATTTACACTCTCCCCTATGTTTCTTGTTTTATCAGACACCCTGTACAGGTTTATCCTCTGATAGGTATCTGTTTTTTATCACACACCTTACCTTCAAGACAGATAGATGGTTTATATTACTACTGAGCTGAATTTTGATTGGATAGCCTATACTGGCTTTGTTATTTTATGTCTTTATATTAGCAACAACAAGGTCATCAGATCTGTGTCATCTGTGGTGTAGGCCATACCAAATAAAATAAGCACAGCAACCGTTTTTTAAAATGTATGTGGCTGAATATCCTTACTGTTAAGGGTTAAGATATTCATTATTGAGGCTGTTCCTTGGAGGTGAGAGGAAATTTGGGACAGGCACATCCAGATGCTGGGTTCACGCCGTGCTGTACTTCTCCACACCTCCCCCGCCAGCTCTCTGGAGATTCTCAGGTGATATAGCTGACAGTGCAGTTCACAAAAAGTCCTCAGAAACTGGGGCTCTAGGCTGCTTTATTTCAATGAAATGACTGGAATTGGACTGTTTAATGGTACCTTTAAATCTCACAAGAATTCATAACCTAATTTGCAATACAATTATTTGCAAGAAGAAGGAACGCAGTGCAATGCAAGTGTATATCTGAACTACTATCATATCTGAACTGCATTAGATATTCTTATTCACTGTTTAGGGTTTGTGGATATCTCCACCTTAGGATAGCTCCATCAGCACTTGTGCTGACAATGCATCTGCTGTTGGGGCAGATCCTCACATTTGTGATGCTTCCACTGTGCCCGACGCCAACATGGGTCACTTCACCATCAGAATAGTGCCAGAGCTTCAGTAATTTGTCATCTCCACCTGAAAGAGAGATTTGATGTTTAGAATTATAACTGCAGAAAGTGGCATGAACGTGCACTAAAAACAGAAATGTTAGATTAGCACCTCATCAACTCAAACTGTGAAACTCATTTAAAAATAACTGCTGGGATCAGTTTGAATTCTGCAAGTGTTTATTTAGACCTGGTGAGCAGACATTTATCCAACTGTTTTGCGAATTGCGCTTTTCGGCACCGTTATAAATACTTCTGTTTATATTGTTTATTGTGCCACCTGTTGTTATTGTTACATCCGCCATATGACAGAAGAATGACTCAGTGAAATAACTCTGTATGGGAAAAGATACTGATGGTACCTACCAGTCACAAAATATTTTCCCTCCTCAGAAATGTGCATGCCATTTATAGCTCCAGACAAGGAGCCCTCGAGTTCTCTGATTGCAGAACCATCATACACCTCCCAGTAGCCAATCTGTTCAACGGTAAAGATTGCATTTCAAATGTCCTACTCTGGTCTAGATCTCAGTTTTAATGGTGAATGAATGAATGAAAACTAAACATACAATTAAAAAAGATGGATGGCAGATCTGATAGAGGTGAAGAGTAAGACAGCAACAATTAAAATAATGGAAAAACAGATAAAGACAATGTAATTTCTCAGCATGCACTCAGATCATTGCATCAAAGAGCTAATGTAATTGCAACAGAAATATCAAGATGTAATTTGTTATAGTGCAACATGAGGAAAAAGAAATGGCTCTAAGCCTTCAGTTGTTCTTTGTCTTGGGCTATTGCATCTGAACCTGTATACAAGAGATATTACATAAATCTAATTTCTGTAGGCCACTGATTGCATTTCAGCAGTAATGGAGATGTTCACTGTTGTGACATGGCTTTCCTTTTTTGACAACTGGATTATTCACTTAAAAAAGAAAAAGAAACAAAAAATAAGAAATTATTTAAATCTCAGTGCTTCTCATTCATTAAAATATACTCTCAGAACGTATCAAAACCTCATTCTTATGATGCTGTGCTGAAAACAAATTCAAAAATAAAAGAAAAAAAGAATGATGATTTATGATAGAATAATTCTATCAAGTTTTAAAAGGTATGAGCACTGTTGGAACTGCAGACAGAGCAGGTCTGGTACGCCTCATTGAGATGGCTCTGTCCCAGCAGGCTTTGCGCCAGCACTGGGTATCCGGCATGACCCCAGCATTGTGTCCTTTCAAGTACTGTACCTACTGTGTTGGATTTGGCTGCTTTTCCTGGACAACAATGGACTCGCATTTGTTTTTGTTTGACTACAGTCTGGAGTATTATTAATTACTGCTATTAGATGGTAAATTTAAACCAAACACTTCTGTTCTTTGTCCAACTGCAGCAAATGTTTAATCAAAATGTTACACACTTTCCTTTAATACCATTGTTGACAATAAATTCTTAAAAGGTCTTAAAATAAAACAGAATAACACCATGCTGTAAAATCTTTACTTTTTAAAATATGAATGTTTCTAAAGCACTAAGGGTATCATTCTTTCTTATATTTCTGTGTGATGGACGTACTGTACGTTTAATACACAGCCGCACATACGCATGCTAATAAACTGCGGTCTTTAAATGGACACTGATGCTGTGCCCTAAGACTAGCAGATGGACTATTTGGCACAGAGTAGAATGAGCGGATCCTACTACATCCACAGGAGACTGGGAGAGCTTTCTGTCAGCTTGTTGTTGTGCACACAGTATCTATCTCTGTTTTTTCTTTCTGTCTGCTCTCTCACCTATCTGTCACTCCCTCTTTCTGGCCACATTTCTCTCAAACACATGCCAGTACATCGGTCTAGATCAGTCAAGTCTTGTACCTTTCTGTCAGTGCCACTGGTGATGATCTGGAATTCCTCAGGGTGGTAACATACAACACTGAACAGGGTGTTGGACAAGACCATTTGATTCCTCACGAACCTCCTGGATGGGAGACGAGAAGAACACAGACAGATATGGTTAAAGGTTGCATCAAACAGATTGCAAATCTGCACTCTGAATGCTTGGTTCATGAAAAGGTGGTTGATTTAACTTTTCATCAGGCTTGTGCACAGAGGAATAACTTAAGGGCAAGACCTTTCCCTCAGTAGGTCTACATTAAATGTCTATTATTTGATGCTCTTCAAACTTACACCAGGTCCCAAATGATGCAAGCTCCATCAGAGCTGGCTGTCACACACTCCTTGTCGTTACTCTTGATCTTAATGCAGTTAACCGTGGCTTTGTGCTCCTTCATGGTCTCGATGAGACGATATGAGTCCTGGAATATCTCCCAGACTCTAACCTTTATTACAAAAAGATGCCAAAGAATACATTTATTCTGCATCCTGCAGAATTTCTGCTTTTTACATGGCTCTGTATAATTGATTCTGACTGGCCAACTGTGCCATTCTGTGGACAAATATTGTTATATAATGAAAGCTAAACTGAGTCAGAAAGACTTTTTAAATGTTTTTAAAAGAAGTATTTTATGTTCACTAAAGCTGCAGCTATCAAAATACAAAAAAAACGAATACTGTGACATATTATAACAATTTAAAATAACTATTTTCTATTATTTTTAATACAATTTTAATATATTTGAAAATTCAATTTATTTCTGTAACAGAAAAGCAGAATTTTCCATTACTCCAATATTCAGTGTCACTTTATCCTTGAGAAATTATTCTAATGTGTTTGAAACATTTCTTATTATTACCAATGCTGAAAACAGTTGCTCTGCTTTATATTTTTGTGGAAATGTTTTTTTTTTTCTTCAGAATTTTTGATAAATAGAACAATATTTATTTGAAATGGAAGACTTTTGTAACATTATAAATATCTTTACTGTCACTTTTTGTCGATTTAATACATCCTGACTCAGTAAAACTATTACTTAAAAGGTATTTCTAAAAAACAAAACAAAACTTACTGACCACAAACTTTTGAACATAAATGTAGTTGTGCTAGTTTTTTGTATCACTCTGGATGCTTTTTTCTCAAAAAAAATAAAAAAAATTTTTTTTTACATAACCATATATTTATGATTATGTATTTGGTAGGTGGAATAATGTACAGTAATGTACAGTATTTATTCTAAAACTGGAGTACAGCTCTTTAAAAGTGAGTTTTTGATGTGTATCTGATGTATCTGATGGTGCTGTACCTGTCCTTCTCCCCCTCCACTGACAATCCTCTTGCAGTCATTGGTCGCTGCTATGGCAGTCACTCCCATACTGTGGGCATTATGAATGATCAGCTTCAGCTTCCCACTCTCTGGGGTGAACACACGAATCTTCCCATCATTCCAAGCTGGAAAAAAGTTATCAATTAAAGTAAGCTGCAATAGAATTGTATTGAATTCCAAATATGATAAACAAGTTTATCAATTAACATGTTGGTACATAATTTAAACATAAATTATTATTATTATTATTTTATAATTTATTTTATAATATATAATTAATTACTGAATTCACCCTGTGAAGTAAATTTTGGTGTTTTGTGACTTTGCAATCTGTCTATTAAATAGATAAATAAATATGTAAAATAGTCTTTAATTTTGTACAATTATTTTTGTAATTATATATATATATATATATATATATATACACACATACATTTTACATATTATATATTTGCATATATATATTATAAAATAATTAAAGTTGTTATTATTAAATTATTGTTCCTCAAACCATTTCATAGAATTCACATTTTACAGTTTGTAAAATTTCAAATACACAGATCAATAGATCTGTATGAGACTGACCACTGAAGATGCTCCTGCCGTCCTGCATGAAGCCCAGAGCGTTGCATGTTATGTTAGGCACCATGATACGCAGAAGCTCCTTGGAGGACTCAGTATGCCACACTCGAATATCATTCTGTGAACAGGTGGCAAACAGCTCTGACGTCCCACTGTTGAGAGTTAAAGGGAGTTGAAGGAAGAGGATTTGCACAAATATATATTAGGGTCAATGCTTTTTTTCTTAGGATTCCAATACAAAGCTTATGGCTCCCTCAAGTGGCAGAAGGGAGTATATCACTCACAATGGAAAGGCCACGTCTTTTACTGCACTGTTATGATTTGTTGCAATAAGTTCTGGTTTGAAGTCAATGTAGCCTAAACTGTAGATCTGTGCAGCTTCTGTCCCGACGTAGAACTGCTGCCCATCTCCACGCAGGGTCACTGATGTCACCCCTCCCTCCAACTGAACACTCCTGTTACAAATGATCAGTTAACCATAATTAGTGATTGAATGGGATGAAGGAAGAAAGAAAGAATAAATAACAAAGGAGGAAAACAAAGAGCAAAAGAAAGAAGAGGAAACAAGGGTTGTTACATACTTAATGGTTTTGAAATTCCCTCCTGAGCACAAAGACAACATCCCATCTCCTGATCCAACTAAAATATCACCAGTCTTCAAGACTTTAAGAGTGTTCACTCCCTGCAACAACAGATGTGCAATGACATTTTACACAAAAGGTCTGTTAAAAAGTTTTGTTCAGACTTGTTGTTCAACTTGTTTTGACCGTCTCTGTTAACTCCTGTTCTTTGGACGGTGTAGTGCAATAAATAAGATATGTGCATCATTTTTAAATCCATTCACATGTACCAGTGCATTTTCTCAAAAATCATGTAAATTATGTATATGACATAAATGCAACTTCAAGAAAATAAATTCTTGGCTGTCACTGTGTTAAATCATAGTTGGAGACTCACCTTGCTGAATTTTTGTTTAACAGGACCACAGCTGTTGAGCAACCTTGTCTTCAGGTTCACTTTCAGAATATCCCCACTAGTAGTTCCACAGTAGAAATAATTATCATCGTTTGGGATCTGCAAGGCAGGGGAAACACTTACGTTTATTTATGTTCTACCGTATATACCAGTTTTAGACATAAAAACACTCTGAAATCCATCTAAGGTAGAGTAGGTAAAAAAATGAAAGAACCAGAACCGGCAGTATCAGTGAATCTTACTCACCTCTAGGCATTTGACAATTCTTTTGAGCTGTCCAGTCTGGCATTCTGTGGGCCGGATCTTTCTGTTGGGCAAATCAAGCTCCCATACACGCAGAGTTCCACTAAAAAAAAAACAAAAAAAACACCATGAAAACACACTAAATTAACATATATATATATATATATATATATATAAAAAATTTCAGTATATTTTCAAACATTATTATTATTGTTATTTTTAATTATAATATAATAATAACTGAGCACCAAATCAGATTATTAGAATGATTTCTGAAGGATCATGTGACACTGAAATCTGTTGAAAATTCAGCTTTGCCATCACAGGAATAAATTACTTATTTTGAAATATAGTAGAAAGTAGACAATTTGGATTTTAATTGTAATATAATAATATATTTTTTTATTATTATTTAATGTGAGATTAAGGGTGAAACATTATACTATGAAAGTTTTGTTTTAGATCAAAATGGAAATGTTTCTTGCATGAATGACTACCATAAAATTGGACTTACCTTCCAGCAGAGACAAAGATTTCATCGTTCAGGTTGGTGTACTCGATGGTGAGGCAGTGACCAGCACTCTGTGCTGAAGCAGGACTGCCACATATAGCCTCCTTACTCTCGATGTTCCATACTACTATACTAAAACCATCAAGTAAAAGAAAATCATTTCTATTGTACAGTTAGATTAAAGATTAAATTAGATTAAAAATGGCAAATACAGTGGGGGAAAAAAATTATTTGATCCCCTGATGATTTTGTACATTTGCCCACTGACAAAGAAATTATCAGTCTATAATTTTAATGGTAGGTTTATTTTAACAGTGAGAGACAGAATAACAACAAAAAAATCCAGAAAAATTTATAAATTGATTTGCATTTTAATGAGTATTTGACCCCGTCACAAAACATGGCTTAGTACTTGGTGGCAAAATCCTTGTTGGCAATCACAGGGTCAGACGTTTCTTGCCACCAGGTTTGCACACATCTCAGGAGGGATTTTGTCCCACTCCTCTTTGCAGATCCTCTCCAAGTCATTAAGGTTTCGAGGCTGACGTTTGGCAACTCGAACCTTCAGCTTCCTCCACAGAGTTTCTATTGGATTAAGGTCTGGAGACTGGCTAGGCCACTCCAGGACCTTAATGGGCTTCTTCTTGAGTCACTCCTTTGTTGCCTTGGCCGTGTGTTTTGGGTCATTGTCAAGCTGGAATACCCATCCACGACCCATTTTAAATGCCCTGGCCCTGACAGTACATGGCCCCATCCATCATCCATTTGATGCGGTGAAGTTGTCCTGTCCCCTTAGCAGAAAAACCCCCAAAGCATGTCTCCACCTCCATGTTTAACGGTGGGGATGGTGTTCTTGGGGTCATAGGCAGCATTCCTCCTCCAAACACGGCAAGTTGAGTTGATGCCAAAGAGCTCGATTTTGGTCTCATCTGACCACAACACTTTCACCCAGTTCTCCTCTGAATCACTGGCAAACTTCAGACGGGCCTGTACATGTGCTTTCTTGAGCAGGGGGACCTTGCGGGCACTGCAGGATTTCAGTCCTTCACGGCGTAGTGTGTTACCAATTGTTTTCTTGGTGACTATGGTCCCAGCTGCCTTGAGATCATTGACAAGATCCTCCCGTGTAGTTCTGGGCTGATTCCTCACCGTTCTCATGATCATTGAACCTCCAACGAGATGAGATCTTGCATGGAGCCACAGTCCGAGGGAGATTGACAGTTATTTTGTGTTTCTTCCATTTGCGAATAATCGCACCAACTGTTGTCACCTTCTCACCAAACTGCTTGGCGATGGTCTTGTAGCCAATTCCAGCCTTGTGTAGGTCTACAATCTTGTCCCTGACATCCTTGGACAGCTCTTTGGTGTTGGCCATGGTGGAGAGTTTGTAATCTGATTGATTGATTGCTTCCGTGGACAGGTTGTCTTTTATACAGGTAACAAACTGAGATTAGGAGCACTCCCTTTAAGAGAATGCTCCTAATCTCAACTCCTTACCTGCATAAAAGACACCTGGGAGCCAGAAATCTGGCTGATTGATAGGGGATCAAATACAAATTTGACTCATTAAAATGCAAATCAATTTATAACTTTTTTGAAATGCGATTTTCTGGATTTTTTTGTTGTTATTCTGTCTCTCACTGTTCAAATAAACCTACCATTATACCATTACCATTACCTACCATTACCAATGATAGACTAATAATTTCTTTGTCAGTGGGCAAACGCACAAAATCAGCAGGGGAACAAATCATTTTTTCCCCCACTGTATAGGTAATAAGGTAATATAGATATTCAGTAGATATTGTTTAATTAACGCTAAGAGACTAGAGCAAAGAAACATCAAAATGTGGGAAATATTAATTCAAGATCACTGAAGTAAGATTTTACCTGCCATCATCCTGTCCACCCAAAGATACCAGATACTTATCATTTGGGGAGAAGCTGAGATCTTCAACCCTAGCTTTATGAAGCACAAGACGGGTATAAATCTCCTTCTTCTCATAGTCCCAGATAATAATATCAGCCTGTAGTGAGAAAACATTTTAAGAAAGAACAGAGTATTAAGGGAGCACTGTACAGCAGTAAAATAAAGCATATCTGTGATGTTATTAAGCCATGTGTAAATAGCGTTTTTCCTCTTTTATTGCACCAGCTCACCTTAAAGCCCATGAAAGTGACCTGTCCAGATGCAATATAGCGTCCACTTTTGGACACAGAAATGCAAGAGATGTTGTTTGTATGGCCATGGAGGAAAGTTTGTTTCCCACTTCTCAGACTCTTAATGATAACAGTGCAGCCAAGAGGATAAACGAGATGTTCTTTGTCTGGATGCACATTGAGTCCAGAAAACACATGACCTGTATAAACAATGTAACGTTAACGTTTTATGTTTGGTACCGTGCCGCTTAATTACATCCATTTTAGCAAATACCGTAAATAATAGATAAACTATCAAACGTGATAAGGTTCAGAGTTTATCTTACCATTAAAACCAATAACAGCCTCTAATGCGATCTGAGGGACTTCTTGCGCGTCTTCTGCCATTGCGATACAGCTTTAAGCTTCAGAGTAAATGAGTCGAAAAGGCTGCTGGCTTCGGAAGCCAAAACACGCGTATCCAGGCAACGGTAGCACGCTGTGTTTAGACTCGTTGCTTAGTAGCCTAGGAGAGTTCATTTCACTGAATCGATTCATTTGAACTGTTCAAAAAAAAAAAAAAAAAAAAAACTACTTAACCCAATTACTTGTACAGAAGCCTTGAATTAGAATATTGCGTTTTTGTTTTGGTTATTAACTGAGAAGTCGAATTCAATTTAGCGTTTTTAGTTCTGTTAGTTTTAAACTGTAAATGTCTTGCCAGGAGTTCTTGTAGCCTACAGCTGTTCAATATTTTCGATGCTATCCATTTCCATATATTGGAAACTAGTGCTTATATTTTTTAATATACAGAAATATCTGCATTGAAAATATATAGATATAAAGCCTACTGCATGAGTAAATATATGTTCAATATTTTACACATGCAGTACCATATCTTATCACATGTACATCTAAATGTGATAAAGTGTATTACTGAATATAAAATAACATATAGGCTATTGTGATAGCATATAAGTAAATATGTTGTCATATTTTTCAATAGGCTATTCGAAAGCGGTAATTCCTTATGTATTTTTCAATATATTGTAATATATTTATTGTATAATTTCTAATATAGGCTACCGTTATGTCATTTAATATATCGATCATTCATATATTAGGAAATATATATTTTCTTTGCGTAAGGGTTGTTGTCCGAAACCCTGTGCACTCATTTAGTCACATAATGCACCACGATTGCGTCCACGGCACAACCACAAGTTCCTTATTAAATGATTGTTAAATCGTTCAATTAGAGTTCATGTCAGATTTAAAGATAACTTTGAAAATTCTATTAGACGGACGAAGATGTAGAAAAGTTAATTTCCTCAGCTACGTATGGAGAAGGAATACATCTCTGGGAAAAGAAACGCTGCTCAACTGGATGGGAGTTAAATCTGCTGTTTTTTAATAACCAGTTTAGGCACTGAAATCAGTTTATATCATAACGAACCGTGATGATTAATAGTTTGTTTATTTGTTTTTTTCAGTCACAAAAGCTCATTTTAGGTCCACAAGAGCTTAAATTAAGGCAAGGCAAGGCAAGACAAGTTTATTTATATAGCACATTTCATACACAATGGTAATTCAAAGTGCTTTACATAAAAGGAAGTGAAATAGTCATTAAAAATAATAAGAGATTAAAATAATAAGAGATTAAAATAATAAAAATCACAACAATAAAAACAAAGTGATTTAAAATCGATTTTAAAAGAATTTAAAACATTTAAGGATGGAGAGTGATTATACATAGTGCAATCAGTTCGGACGTAGCACAGTGCTCATTCAACAAATGCACAGCTAAACAGATGAGTTTTGAGTCTGGATTTAAAAGTGGCTAATGTTTTAGCACATCTGATCTCTTCTGGAAGCTGGTTCCAACTGCGGGCGGCATAGTAGCTAAAAGCAGACTCCCCTTGTTTTGTGTGAACCCTTGGTATTTCTAACTGACTCGATCCTAATGATCTGAGTGGTCTGTTAGGTTTATATTCAGTGAGCATATCTCCAATGTATTTAGGTCCTAGGCCATTTAGAGATTTATAAACGAGTAAAAGTACTTTAAAATCAATCCTAAATGTAACCGGAAGCCAGTGTAAGGACCTGAGGACTGGTGTGATATGCTCAAATTTTCTGGTTCTAGTCAGAATCCTGGCAGCAGCGTTCTGGATGAGCTGCAGCTGTCTAATGGTCTTCTTTGGAAGGCCGGTGAGGAGACCATTACAATAATCCACCCTGCTGGTGATAAAGGCATGAACCAGTTTCTCCAAGTCTTGACTGGAAACAAAACATCTAATTCTTGCAATGTTTTTGAGATGATAGTATGCTGATTTAGTTACTGCTTTGACATGACTACTAAAACTAAGGTCTGTCTCCAGAAACACCCCAAGATTTTTGACTTGGTTTTTAGTTGATTGACCCCTAGAGTCAAGGTATGCATTCACCTTGATAACTTCATCTTTGTTTCCAAATGCAATGACTTCAGTTTTCTCCTTATTTAACTGAAGAAAGTTCTGAGACATCCAACAGTTTATTTCATCAATGCATTGGCAGAGGGAGTCAATGGGGCTGTAGTCATTTGGAGATAAGGCTAGGTAAATCTGGGTATCATCAGCATAGCTGTGATAGGCAATTTGGTTCTTTCTCATTATTTTACTTAGTGGGAGCATATACAGGCTAAACAAGAGTGGTGCAAGAATTGAGCCTTGTGGGACTCCGCATGTCATGGACGTCCACTTAGACTTATGCTCTCCTATACTGACATAATAACCTCTCCCTTCTAAGTATGACCTGAACCATTTGAGTACCATCCCAGAAAGCCCGATCCAGTTTTCCAGTCTCTCTAGAAGTATGTTATGATCAACAGTGTCAAACGCAGCACTAAGATCTAGTAGTACCAGCACTGATATTTTGCCTGAATCAGAATTGAAGCGAATATCAAATTAAAACATGTAATTTTTTTTTAAATAGGGTGAATTCGGGTAATCTGGGACACCTAAACTGTTATTTCCAGTTCTAATCAAATTTAGTCAACAGGACTTTTACTGTAATTTTAGCATGGATGTCATGTGACAAAAATCATGGGGGCCCTTCCACAGAAAGGGGCGGGGCACTTGTCAATCAATAAGCTCCCCTGGGAATTGCCTGACAAGGTCAATGACATAGGATTCTGACTAGATTAATGTTAAGGACATAAATCTGTCATAAATAAGACAATGTTCCTAATTGTTGTCAAATTATGTTTGTGATCTATTCATGCAACAAAATATGTATTAAAGTGTTGAAAATGTGTTTTAGTTTTTTTTCTTTCAAACATTTTTTTGTTGTCCCACATTATCAAATATGATTGAGAATGTGGGACAGCATGCTTTGGGTAATCTGGGACAGTCTTCAAATGGGGGAAATATGCATTTAGGGACTTTATAAATCTAATGACAAGGGTTAATATATGCCATAATGAGAAATGGGTGTTAATTCTGGAGATTATAACATTAGCACAAGTTCACAGTAGGTAGCAGCTAGCTAAAGCAGCTAGCTAGAGAGATGCTACAGAGACGGAATCTGGGAAACGTATTCCAATAGCAAGCAAAGTTATCAGGATGAAGTAAACCGTTAGTTTCATTTCCCAAATTCCCAGTTAGTTTAGTATATACAACGGTTAAAATCACTGAGCAGGAGGGGGATCTGCGCTCAGGCCAGTTCAAAATGTTCTGTTCACAAACGCACGCACGCACACACACACACACACACACCCATACACACACACACACACACACACACAGTCATTAAGTCAGCTAAAATATCCATGGCCTTTAATTAACTCAATGAAATGTATTACAAAATGCAATGGCACCACAGCGTCAGGAAAAGAGATGGCAATAGTATGGAAAGAGCGAGGAAGAGAGCGAGGGGGAAATAAGAGAAATACGAAGAAGCTAAACCAATGGAATGAGAGTAGAATGAAGGGAGCTATTGGTGATATTGTGTTTGGCATGCATAAAATATGGTGAATATAGGCTGTTTTTAGGCCTAATACATATGTCCCAGATTATAAAGTGACCTGTCCCAGATTATCAAATTCAGGCAGAATTTTTTGGGGGCACAAAAACACTTAATAGGTGTGGCATGTCTCCTCTGGGCATAATATCTACATTATTTCTTCTGGTGTGGTTAGAAAACATCTTAGGGATTTCAGAAAAGTCTAATGTGTTGATCTAATGTGTTAGATATCGAAATAAATCGCAGAAATCAAAATTGCAAAAAATGTCCCAGATTACCCAAATTCACCCTATCATTTTAAAAACCTTTTATGTTCTTAAGCTTTTATTTTTATTTAAATAAAACGTTTCATATTAATAAAATAAAATTGCTTATGTGCAATGTGAAAAGGACATAATGTAAATAATATATAATTCCCAAATAAATAGCATCTTTCACTGTGAACTACTGCTTTAATTTGGAACAAGAGATGCAGAGGGAGTGGCGAGGCTGGACAACTCTGGTCCTCAAGGTCCAATGCTCTGCAGAGTTTAGCTCCAACCCTGATCAAACACACTTGTATGTAATTTCAGTAAACCTGAAGTGAACCTGACTTTGGTTAGATTTTTCAGGTATGTTTGATTATGCTTTATTGTATCAAATATGTCACTTTGCCCACAACTGATTGGTTTAGGTTTGATTTGCAATTGCTTTCCAAAACCTGCTCCAGAGCAAGTTTAACTGTCATCATAAGTTACCAAGGCACTAAACACAGCTAAAACCCAGTTCACTTTCTTGAGCCCGAAAAAACAGTGTTTGCTCAAATTAAATTCAAATTTACCTGAGTTGCCATTGTAACCAGCTTTGTGCAATAAACCAGTATTTTACTCACCTTTACACATCGTTTATGTCCACTTTATATACCACAGCCATATTTCATTTCACTTGCTTTCATCTAATGTAAATCTCTCTTTTATTTACAATGGTTTAGTTTTTAATGTTGTTTATTAGTATTCAATAAACTTAATACTATACAACTTCTATTCAATAGTCTTTACAAACTTTAGTTATTCCAGAAATACAGTGAAAAACAGGACCACAAATATTAAAATAATTTAACAAGTCATATAATAAAAAAGTATTTTAAAATGTAAATAAATAATATTGTGGATATTTGAATCTTAAATGTATATTTTTTACTGTTCATACAGCAATAGCACAACAATGTACATATAGTCCTACACTGCAGTCAAAAAAAAAAAAAAAAAGGTCTCAAAGCATAATGACATTTGGCGTGTGGGCAAGCAACGACTCTGATAGCAGTGGTGGAACAGACAAAGAGTGCTGGATACCCCACACCTCTAGAGACTGGATCTTGAAGCATCCCCTGCAGAGAGGTGGACTCTCAAACGTATCACAGTGTTCAGAAGATCCAGCTGTCAGATCAGCCTGCAGGTGCAGCGCGTGGCCACCATCACCACCTGCAGGACAGAGACCACACATTAAGAGCCGTAAGTAAAGCAGTGTGTACACAACATTTATTCTAAATTAAGAAAGAGGCTATTTTCCCAGTAATGTTGACACATAGGCAGCGTAACAGCACGTTTGCAGGTGAAATGTGCATTCAGGGCATGCAGATATTACCCTGAGAGGCTGTCACAAAAAAAACAGCTCACCAATAAAAAGTGTCTCTTCATTTCCTGCCATGAATTTGAAGGTTGACAATGTGCAGAATGATGCAGACTCGTAACTTTGGTTCTGAGAGGCTCCAGTGGGTTTGTCCACATGAGTGCTTAGCAGAGACCTAGTGGAGAGAGTTTGATTCTGATGAGAGGAATCACATTTGTCAGACATCCCAGAGATCTGCAGCACTGTACTCTGGTACCATTCCATTCCTGGTCGTAGCTGAAAAGTTGATTTGATGAACTTATTAAAATCATATTCTTGTGTATACAATGCAACATGTAGTTTAAAGCACAATAAATCAATTGAATCAGATGGTAAATGCAGACTTACAGTGAAAACAAAACACTCTCCTGTGCCAAAGAACTTAAATCCCTTTTCATCAAAATTCTTCTGAGCCCAATCAGAAGACAAGAAAGCCCCACAAATCTGTGTTGCCATGAGGCCAAGCAAAAGTAAAACAAAATTTAACAAAATACTGTGTATTTATGTATTTTCTGTAAGATGAAAAGAAAAAAGCATACATACCTCCTCATCTTCAGTTTTCAAGAGTACAACAGTTGGATCATGCCCCTCAACTTTGGAATAAAACCTAGCAGGAAAAAAAAAAAAAAATTTGTACATTTTTTTTTTTTTTAAAGAAATTAATACTTTTATTCAACCAGGATACATGTCAAAAGTGACAGTAAAGACTTTTAAATTGTTACAAAATATCTGCTTCAAATAAATATTGTTATTTTCAAATTTACAGTTTTAATTTATTAAAGAATCCTGAAAAAAGTATCATGGTTTCCACAATAATTTTATTTCCAGCACAACTGTTTTCAACAGTGCATCAAATCAGCATATTAGAACGATTTCTGAATATCACAGGCTACAGTAATGGCTGCTGAAAACATTATTTCTAATAATAAGTATCATTACTACTATTTATATGTATGTTTAAATATATTTTAACCATTTAATAAAAATAAAAAAACAGCTACTTAAATCATATTTTCAAATAATAAAGTTACTGTATATTGATAGCATAATTCATGTAAGTGTCCCTGTGAATCATAATAACTTACGAGGAGAGACTTCTGCCATGAATATTTGTACTGAATAGCTGCACAGGACTGAACAGAGCAAATCGCTCTGGAATCCAGGCCCAGACCACCCTCATCTCTGTTTCAGTCACTACAGAGGAGTTAAAGGCCCGGAAATCCATAGCTTGGTATGAGCTTAGGGGGGAAAAAAAGAGATATTTGTTGCAGTTCTATTGTCAATGTGAAAAATACAATTTAAATATAATGGGAATTGCAGAGAACACAAAAAACGACTTCACAAACCCCTCACCTCTTATTGTGGATGTCCTTATGAATTAGTGCCTCCTTGTTGGCATTGAAGAGATAAGTCAGTTCTTTGCGTGTCGGCAGCTGTATACTAAAAGCCCTCTGAAGCAGAGCGTCAATAGTACTGTGCCGTCCCACATTCTGCACAAAACTCTTCATGTCCTGTCTGAAGTCATCGACGTGGGCCACTCGTGAAGACACAGAGACCTTGTAGAAGCTGAGTAGAGCAAGAGCTACACGGTATAAAACTTTGTAGCCCTCCATTAGATAGACATCCAGCACTCTGATAGCGTATGTGAAAGGCAGATCGGCGAAGATCCACATGATCCAGTCAGAGTAGAACTCAAACAGGTTCTGGTGAGAGCTGGCTATTAGCTTCCGGATTCCCCTGCAGTATTTATTAGCAAGGTCACCAAAGGTCATGCATGAGGCACGTGAAGTGAGGAAAGTCCGGTCAATGTACCACTTTTTAGGGTCTGTGTAGGACACCAGGGAACAAATACTGTGGAAACACTGGGCTTCATCCTCACTGAAGTGCAAGAGAAGAGACACCAGAGCGGACAGAATAGGACAGAAGCTGACATCAGGAAAATGGTGGTTTATACAAATGAGAATTTTTTTCACTGAATTCAGACCTGCTTTATTTAGGCAGTATCTGGGAATTTCCCCATCCTCCATAAACTTTGGGAAAGGGTGTGTGCTTGTTTGCATTTCCCCAAAGAGCTTCCTAACTAAGCCACGGTAAGTGTTCACATCAGCGGTGGTGGATGTGCTCTCGATGCCGTGGATGATGTGCTGGTAAGCCTTGGCTCTGAGAGTATGAGGCATGGACCAGAATCCTGTACGGCCCATTGCTTTGAGAGCATAGTGATCACTTGAGAGGATCTTCTGATAACGGATGCCCGCTTCTGGGTCGATCTTTTCCCAGTCTACATACTGACCGTATTTCATCCCAGAAGAAGAGCTTATCTCCCAGTTATCCACCTCTGAAATGGTCATCATGGGTACTCCCTTTAAACTTCCTTTATTTCCTGTTAAAATGTTGAATTGCTCAAAGTCAAAAAACTGCAGCATGACTTGAATGACAATAATATTATAACTTATGTTCCCAACCATAAAGAAAGTTTAACCCTAAATTATAAATATATTTGTAAAAAATAATTTGTCAAGCCAATTTTTTTTTCTTGTCATCTTGTCTTTTTTTTTTTTTTTTTTCTTGTCTGATTTTGCCTGACACTACAGTATTCCTTAGCTATACTCTTAAAAATAAAGGTTCTTTATTGGCATCTGTGGTTCCATGAAGAAACTTTCCATTGCATTGCAGGTTCTTTATAGTTCATTAGATTATTATGGTAAATAATTTAAAAATAAAAAAGGTTATTAAGATGTTCTTCACACCAAGAAAAAAAAAGTTCTTTGGGGAATCAGCTTATCAACTCATGTTAGAGATTTAGTTTGGCCAGAATTAGCTGATATTGGATATTTAATTGTACATTTACTAATTTCTGCTTCATTTAAATTATACTAAATACAACTTTGGAATAAAACCTAATAGAAAACAATTAGACTACAGCAATATTTCTGTAATACATATAACATTAATATGATCAACATTTATATTTATAACAATAAATATTATAAAGTCTATGAAATTGAATATAGTAATTATTAATATCATGATTATTCATATTACCAGTCATAACAACAACAACAACAACAACAATAATAATAATAAAATGTATTTTAAACATTTCAAAAATCTTGTATTCGGTAATTAAACATATTTTTTAATTATGTGGTTATATTCATAGTATAAATGAGGTGAGTATGCCTGTGTAGAATACATAAAATGACATAAAATGAGAGACTTCTGTGATGAGTTGTCAGAATAGCTACACAGGACTGACAAAATAGCTTGCTCTGGAATTTAGATTACTCACTTTATGTAAATTAAATAATAATAATAATAATAATAATAATAACAATATTTTAATAACATTGTTGTGTTGACTAAATTCACTTTTTTAAGTTCAAACAAATACATTTTAAAAGATTGATTTAAGTGTTTGTTTGTTTTTTAAATTCTTTTTTACATATCCATTTGAAGTGTACAGCATTTTTTATTTTTTTTCCTGCAGTTAGAATCATTATTACAATACATTTCCTTTTAAAAGTAGTTTTACAAGGTATGAGCTTATAATTTTCAATTTTTTGATCTGCATAATATGTATTACATTGGAGTAAAGTCACAAATTCATTTTAGGATAACTGTTAATTAATAATAATTAATTATTAATTAAATTAAGCCTTCAGAGGTGTTACACAAGCATTTGTGCTTATTTATGATTTTATCAACGCTGGCCAAAATACCGAAAAGGTGACATTTTTCAAAGGTAAAAAGATCTCACTAACGTACCTGTAAAATCCTTGCTGGCCCGTTTGCTTGAGTTTCCTTTGGGTATTTTGATCAGAGGCTTTGCAGTGATACTTGTCCCGCCAGTGTTTCTTTTCCCATCCTCACTGTGTAGTGATCTTGCTCTTGGTCTGATAGCATTGCATCTGTTAAAATGACCCGTTCCTGCATCATCAGTGTCACAAACATAGAATGATCTTGAACGAGGTCTTATGTGGCTTCTGTCCTTGTCAGTCTCTCCCGTTGAGTGTTTTGTCTCCTCAGAGCCGTAAAGAGATCGGGAACGGAGTCTGCCACAGTTTGTCCGGTCTGCATACTGTGAATTATTGCCATCCTCCACATTCCGGACATTCACATTTGTAGAGCCAAAATAGGTGCATGCAATATTTGGAGTAACCTGAAGCATGGCCCCAACCGCCCACATCAAAGACACTTTTAAAGTTAAGTCCACAGTAGGTTTGTTGCTCTCTTTGTGATGCTCTGAGACACCTGGGTTTTGTTCAGATGATGTGACTGTCACGTGACCTGTCCATGTGGCTGTAGTACGACTGTATACACAGTGGAAAATTTCAGACAGCCTCTGTTATTTTCTGTTTTGCAGTGTAAATATTAGCTCTTGAATATGAACAATTGTAATAAAACCAATGCTATAACATGGCAACAATTATGTCTAGTAATTAAATTCAACATAAAACTGCTAATAAAGATATTGTAGATTTCTTTTCTGTGCCATCTGTTAAAATGTAAGAATGTTTCTGACATTGCTTATTAACTACGTAATAACGTCTAAGGATATATAACTAAGTTAAGCATTTATAACTTTTATATTTTATAACTTTTATTGCACATGGACGGATGTATGACAAAAACACAACATGGTTGGAAATATTAGAAAATATATTTAGAAAATATTACAAATATAATAGAAAATATATTATATATTTAAATATATTGTATTAATTTTTTTATTTTTAAAAAAATTAAAAATTGACAGAATTGGACAGTTCTCAAAGTTGTTATGACCAGCTCTATATGAAATTAATTTTATGTGGTTAGAAACAGAGAAATTCTGTCTTCTTGAAGTGTCACAGAATGTTTATACCAGACACATTTTAATGCGTGTTTTTCCAGGAAATTTCAAAAGTCAGTTCTGTTTTCAACACACTGTTATTTATTCAAACACATATATGTTTGGATGTGAAACAAAATGGTCAGGCTCAAAATGGGGGCTAATAGCATTAAATAAGATGCTAAACCTGTTCTTTTTGTTAGAATGTTACATGTTAACACACTTAGGTTAAGGTTTATTTTGTAAACATTGTGCTGCTTCTTATTAGGTGTCATCAAATCAAATTAATCAAAAAGTAGGTCACTTGCATCAATATATAAATAAGCATATTTCACATTTATAAATATAACATTTTAATCCAAAAACTTCTTAATGAAATTTAAGAACAGTGTCAAAACAGCATGCTCATATTTTCTGGGATCATCTGTTTTCTCCTCAGTGGGGGCTTGGTGGTCACAGGTGCCTCCTCATGGGACTTGGTGGGCAAATTGCTCTCTTTGGGTACCCTTGTGGGTACCCATTGGATGCTGTTGCTCCTTTTGGGGTACTGGAAGGTGTAGTAGGTGGTCCCTTTGGGAGCCTTAGGGAAAAGGTGTCAAGACATTATGCCTGACAAGATGCTGTTTTATATTTTCTGGTATCCTTATTTTCTCCCTCAGCAGATTCCATGGCAGGCACAGATTCTTCCTTTTGGGATCCAGTTGGAATGGATTCTGCCTCAGTGAGGCTGGCAGGCACAGGCTCTTCCTGATGGGATCCATCACTAAAAGGTGGTCCTTGTGGGGACTTCATTGTTTCCCCACCACTGTCTTAAAGTGAGGTCCCCACATAGCTTTTTCAGATGATGACCGTACAAAATCTTCTACCTCCATTATCACCCACCACCACCCTGTTTCAAAGACTTGCTCATCAAAGGGGCTGGAGGTGGGCATGATTGACACGCTCATTTGGGTGAACAAGTGTCTTTGATGGTGGTAAGATCAAAAAAAGAGTGGGCCTATAATTTTTTTAAAAAGGTTGTTTGTGTGCAACAGTAAATTATATCTGTGAAATTAAAAAAAAAAAAAAATGTATATGTGCTTGTTTTTTTGTTTTGTTTTTTAGTAATTTTATTATTATTATATTTTTAAATTTAAATACACTAAAGCCTGGCCTTATAAAAGTTGTGAAAGATTATAACGCATAATTAAATTTTCAAGACTGATTTATATATATATATATATATATATATATATATATATATATATACATGCACAACCCGATTTCGGAAATGTAGGGACGTTTTTTAAATTTGAATAAAATGAAAACTAAAAGAATTTAAAATCACACGAGCCAATATTTTATTCACACTAGAACATAGCGATAACACAACAAATGTTTAAACAAAGAAATTTTACAGTTTTATGCACAAAATGAGCTCATTTCAAATTTGATGCCTGCTACAGGTCTCAAAATAGTTGGGACGGGGGCATGTGTACCATGGTGTAGCATCTCCTCTTCTTTTCAAACCAGTTTGAAGACATCTGGGCATTGAGGTTATGAGTTTCTAGAGTTTTGCTGTTGGAATTTGGTCCCATTCTTGTCTGATATAGGTTTCCAGCTGCTGAAGAGTTTGTGGTCGTCTTTGACGTATTTTTCATTTAATGATGTGCCAAATATTCTCTATAGGTGAAAGATCTGGACTGAAGGCAGGCCAATTCAGCACCCGGACTCTTCTACTACGAAGCCGTGCTGTTGTAATAGCTGCAGTATGTGGTTTTGCATTGTCCTGCTGAAACACACGTCGTCTGGAGGGGGGCATATGTTGCTCCAAAACCTTTATACACCTGCAAGCTGCCCATACCATATGCACTTATGCACCCCCATACCATCAGAGATGCTAGCTTTTGAACTGAATGCTGATAACACGCTGGAAGGTCTCCCTCTTCTTTAGCCTGGAGGACATGGCGTCTGTGATCTCCAACAAGAATGTCAAATTTGGACTCGTCTGACCATAGAACACTTTTACACTTTGAAACAGTCCATTTTAAATGAGCCTTGGCCCACAGGACTTGCGGATTGTGTTTAATTTCAGCCCTTTGTTGCCCCCGTGCCAACTTTTTTGAAACCTGTAGCAGGCATCAAATTTGAAATGAGCTCATTTAGTGGATAAAAGTGTAAAATTTATCAGTTTAAACATTTATGTTCTCTATGTTCTATTGTGAATAAAATATTGGCTCATGTGATTTGAAAGTCTTTTAGTTTTCATTTTATTCAAATTTAAAAAACGTCCCAACATTTCCGGAATTTGGGTTGTATATATACTGTATATATGTGTGTGTGTGAGTGTGTGTGTGTGTGTATGCTTATTTATCTTCAGTCTCACAGTGCATAATTGTCTAAATACAAATATTGAGAAAATAAGAAATAATGCCCCTTGCCCAGTCATTAAAAAAATGACAAAACATACAACTGCTATGATCCCAGATAACTTACAGAAGGACCATAATATAGTGGGCATATAATGTTTCTGAATCATTGAGCACAACAGATCACTCAAACAATGACTGAACAGATCTGAACTTGGAGGAATGAGACAAAAAAAGATGAAGAGATTCCTTTACACTCCTACTTAAGCTAAATATATAAATATTGCAGGGTCAGATACATTTCTTGTGAAATTATTTGGGCTATCAATAGTCTATAAGAACATAGCAATTAGTTAATTGTTCTCCGGTTTATGCAGATTGTGGACTATTTGTAAAGATTTTTATTTTTATTTTTTTTATTCAACATTTCTTTATTCTATCAGTAGTCTATTGACAATGGCTACAATCAACATTCATTAATATCTCTCACAACTTGATTTAGCAGGTGCGGGTTGAATTTAGTGTTTCTGACTCCATGGTCTATTTCTTCTACTCAAACCGAGATTTCTCGTCTTCTTATTAATTTCTTTGAGACTAATCGTGCAATAAGTGAGATAATGTAGCCTACATAACGCTAGCATACCTAAAGCTTGAGAAAGTCTACAGTGTGTTTATTTAACCTTTTCTGTGTATTAATTTTGAGTGTAGGCCTCGTGAGATGTCTGTAAGAGGCCACCGTCTGACGTCACGGCCAAACAGGAAGTGGCTCTGCGCAGTTTATGTTGCTGGTGACTTTGCTCTGAGTTTCTACAGAAACGCGTTTTATTACTGAAACGACAGTGCCGCAATATGTCACAGGATTTGTGGTATGCATTTTAAATTCGCATCGTTTATAAACATGTGAGGTCTACAGTTCTGTGTCGTAGAATTCAGCAAACTTAATTTGCTGTTTAACGTTTGTTCAGTGGATCTGTATTCAGCCAGATCCTTTCAGACTGAATTTATCTCTGTATTAATTTCTTTATTGCTCGTCACACCCTATACTTTAATAAATGATTCTGTGTTTGTGTACTTATATATGTTTTTACTCGGCGAACAGCTGATATAAATGTTGCCAGGCCGGTTTTCTGAGATCTGTCACATGATTTTGTTGATGCCAATCTTGTGATTTAAATTATTTGAAAACTGGCGGAAGCTGTGTCAGGTGTAAAACTATTTTTTTACCAAACTGACATTTTTGTTTTGTTTTTCATTTTTAGGTTACAGAATTATGATGCAGCTTGTCGGCTAGCTCAAGAAATTGCAGAAAACATCCATGAAAGAAACAGACAGCAGAGGACTGGAGGAAACCCAGCCAAGGTAAAGACACTCTAAGACACACTAAAGTTAAGCCATATGTGTATGGCTGTATATCTTATATTTGTCTGTACTTGTAGCTCAACATGACCCTGAGAGCATCATTACAGAAGCTCAAACAGAATATAGCACAGCTCAAGGAGACATTGAATCGGGCTTCTGCTCAACGGCGTATGTATCCTTTCCAAAAAAAACAAACAAAAAAAACACTTAATACTAATTTCTTGCTTCTCAAAAGCTGAGAGTGAGGTCCAAAGATTTTGAGAGATCCAGAGGAAGAGTGTGGTATATTTTACATTGCACTTTAATTAATTAATGTCTTATATTTTTGCAACAGTCTTGAGGCTGAATATTGTATACATTGTAGTTCATCCAAAAATAGTTTTAAACATACATGCTAGTATTTATTTATTTGTTTATTTATTTATTGCAGGTCACAAATTCAGACATTTTTTAGCGTTTCAACCTCTAGAAAAGGCAACCCCCACACAAAAATACTATAATATTATTGCATTCTAGTCATGAAATAAGTGTTATGAAGTCATATAATAGAGTAACCGACCAAAGCTGAATTTATTATTTGCTGATTATCCTGCCCTACAATGAGCTTGTTACTCAAGAACTAGTTCTCTCCAGTTTATGAACAATTTTATTTTATTTTTTCTTTTGAGCCAGTTCTTTTCAATGAACAGTTAATATGGTTCATGAATCAGACTGGCTCTTAAGTTCTGCTTATTGGCATTATGATTCAGACAAAAAGGTTATGAATATTTTTGTTGTTGCTTTAGGAGCTCAGAGTGATGGCAGAACTGGTAGAAACTCTGCCAAATTTTCCTTTCATTTTTAATAAAATGCCTGTTAGAATACAGGTTTAAAAGATATTAGGGTGATTAAACAAACACAGAATCTTAATATCACCTTGTCCTTTAATAAAGAGAAAAAAAGTGTGATTTCTTATGAGCACCTGTAGGGGGCAGTGTATAATAACAAACCAATAACCGTATGGTCTGAAGTAGTGGTGTTTTAGTATTAAAGTACTGGCCCTAAACAACTGTAATAAATAAAAGTGAAAATATTACTGTTATCTTCATAAGTCACAGATGTTTATGATGATTTAGCAATGGTTCTGTGAGAGGAGTATAATTATGCAATCATAAATGTCATTTTAAAGCCTTAATGAGTAATGTTAGAATGCAAGCCGAAGCAGACAGAAGACAGAACCTTGTTGATGACCTCGCTACCAGAGAAACGAGACTGAACGCCTCTTTTAAAGGAGACATCACAGAAGCTGAGCCATCAAGGTACATCCATTCTGTGACCGTTGAAAATTTTGGCCATATAAGTTTAATGAATAAGATACACCACAGGGTTTGTTATACGTTATGTTTGCAAATGATTATTATTTAAAAAAAAAATGCAACACAAAAAAGTACATATTTTATTTGGTGTTAATTAAATTTTTAGCAATTTTGTATAATATCAATTGATGTATTTATTATATATTGGCATTATATCAATATTATTAGCATCAACCTTTTGGAAATATCACTAATTTCTTAGAAGTGAAAAAAGTTTTCATATTTATCATATGGTTTAACGATATTATTTATATTTGTTTATTTATTTGTGTATTTATATATTTATTTAAGGCTAGTGAACAGTATTTCCGATTTTGCGCTGTTGATGTTTTACCACACAGAATAATCATTTTTCAATTTTTGCCAGAAATATTTCGATTTTTCTTTAAATGTTAAGCTTGCTTACTTTGTCTTTTCATCTTTACAGAAAACACACTATAATGAAAAACAATAATAATTGGTTTGTAAATTTCCATTTAAGATTTTAGGATTGATATGATGCTTTGTTGTTTTTGAAAGTCTCTTATGCTCACCTTGGCTTTATTGATTAGATAAAAATACAGTAAAAACAGTTTTATTGTGTAATATTGCAATTTAGAATAACTGTTTTGTTTTATTATATTTTAATTATTCCTCTGATGGCAAAGCTGAATTTCCAGTAGTCTTCAGCGCCCCGTGATCCTTTAGGACTCATTTTTAATTATAATCCATGTTGAAAACAGTACTTTACTCTCACTTTTAAACAATTTAATACATCCTTCCTGAAAAAAAAAAAAAGGTATTAATTTCCTAAAGTAATAATATTTTGGTGACAAATCAGCAGATTTTGAAACCATGATGGAGAATACAAAACCAAATGTTTATGATTGCAAGGTATAAAGGATGTACAAGATCAATAAATGTAAAATTTTCAGTGTCAACACAGCAGTGGCCTGAAAGAGGAAGTGACTGTTCCAAATGACTCAGTCAGCTGGCTCAAAACTCTCTCACTCTGGCGCCGATTTTGCGGGCAATCCTTATTGAAGCTGCATAGTTTGATATTCACCTTAATTTGATGGTTATGCAGAACAACAGTAGAGAAATCATGAACTCTGTGCCCTAGTTAGTCTACCAGACCATAGAGGCCTTTGCTTGCCATGCCTCCTCCTTTGCCCTGCAGTAGTGTCCCAGTGTTGAGTAACTTCATGCCAGAAATGGTGCGACCTGTGCTCAAACGGAAGTCTGTGCACACTCTCTGAGGGCTCCAGTTCGGCTTTACTGCTCTGCTGATCAGAGCGGAGTGTTGAACTTCCACCATCCAGACTGTTTACACTTCCCTACTCTCCACTGAGCTCACATCCTCTCTCCAAAATACACCAATCAGAGACTTAATGTGTCACCGCCAATCTCCTGTGCGCTTCTGACTCTCAATCGAAACGACAGCTCGGGAGCCGAACTTCCTTAGAGAAATGAGATGGTCATTATTCTGATTTGACCTTCTCGATCCAGGTTATACGTACTAGGATAGGAAGGCAAAACAACCTGCTAATATAAAAATCATGTTTTGCTCCATCTGTCTGGATTACTCTTCTTTTCTGTTGTTATTGTAAACTTCAAATAAAACTTAAAAAAAAATTAAAAAAATGAACTATCCCTTTAAACTAAAATTAAAAAATAAAATAATTGTTATTCATTGTTATTATTCAAAATAATCTTGCTATGCTAAAATAACACTGACACAGGCTAATAGGTTTGATAGATTGGGCCTTTTTGATTCAGTGGGTGGTAAAGGCTGAGAAGAGGTATTTAGTTACTATCTTTAATTAATAAAATTAGGAGACTTTGAGAAATCATTTATAGGCCTGATCCCTTTTTTTTCTAGCCATCTTTGTGGACTTAATCCTCTAATTCCTTAACATGGGAGGGCTGAACTTTTATCTTTATTGGTCCCGTTCACGTCGCACTGTTATGCTGTGCACACATTTAGCTAAAGAGTGCTAATAAATTACAGTCATTTGATCAAGTTTTTTTAAATACTAAAGAATTTTTTATGAGGGTGTTAGCCTGGCAGGATTTTTAGGGCCTGGATTCATCTCACTGTGTGGTCTTTGTCTGCCAGTGTGGGTGTTAGCTTTGCTTCAATAAGCTGAAATAGCATTTCACTTTTTTCCATAGGGCTAAGACCAGGCTTATGGCATTCGTGAAACAATACCTTTGTGGAAGATTAACCTCTAATCAAGCACAAAATGACATGCCGCTCATTTGAAGGTTCAGAGTTCCCGACCATGTTCCCCCTACCCTCCTCCACCCGTTTCCTCTCTTTTATATTTGATCGTAATGCACAAAGTTGTAATTAGTTAAATAGGGCCTCTAAGAGACGAGGTCTGTCTCCAGGTCTCGCTCCAGTGTGATGCCTCGTCTGATTAAGTCTGCGGGCTCTGCGGGAGGTTAATTGGATAAGCGTTAATCCTCACGCCGCTGAGATGGAGCGGAGGAAGTGGAGAGGGGCTGGTGTAAGCTACGAGTTGCCAAACATGTCAGAAAGATTAGGATCCGCCACTGACCACTTGTCTCGCTGGCCAGAGGATTAATATCAGCTTGGTCTTGGATAGAGACTACGCTTCAAAGGCACTGTGTGACTGCCTTGGTACTTTTGTAGATCAGAAAGCTGGAGGAATGGAGAGATTGAGAAGAAAGAGGTCTAGCTCATCGACCATGTGAGAAGTAAACTTCCTTGGTGTGAGGAATGATGAGAATGAGAGGAATAGATCCAGCTGAAGACTCTTCAGAGGTTAGTGACCTCTCTGAACCCAAATGAAGATCCGCTGATGCTGAACTAAGTGGAAGAGAAGGGCCATTGTCAGAAACTGGTGCTTATAGTGAGAGGAAGTCATTTGAGTTTTACTCAAATACCTTTTTTGACATGCAGTTTCACCTTAACCTGCATGAACAACTGCATATTCCTGAAAGGAAACATAAAAAAAAAAATCCGTATAAAAATGGTTATAAATCCTTGATATGGGTCAATGACATATATGAGAGTCCACGATAAAGGGAAAATCATAGTTTAAAACACATGTGCCAAGTTATTAGCAACAAATTCTTTGTATGCATGTCGGATATGGTATTTTCAGAAGTTTCAATTTATTTACTCAAAAAAAATCTTTAAAAAAAAAAACCTTCATCAGCCATTATTTACTTTTAAGTGTTACAAGCTATATTTATAAGCTATGAGTATAGATTTTTTTAATTAAGTTAAAATGTGTTTTATACAAATATTATTGATTATTAATTAATAAATATCTTGTATCATATGGCAATTTACAACCTTAACTAACCTGTTATTAAAAAAGAAAAAGGAAAAATCCTCAATTTTTCTATTGTATCTTTTTTTCTTCATGTTGGTTGCACCACATGGCTTGGAATTTCTCAAATTGTTATTTTTCATAAAAAGTTAGGTGCCTTTAAATACCGAAATATTATCCCAAACTACTTAATTTGGTTTATTTTTAAGAATTTAATTAATTTTTTCTTCGCTGTGATATCAAGACAGATGTACCATAAAACTAATTGATTTGTACTCAGTGCCATGGATGGATTTGTTTTCACGGCTATTGGTACTTTTGATATAGGCTCTGAACCTACAGGAAGCAGGACACCCGTGCGAGCTAGTGACCGGCTCATAACTCTCTGCGCGATGCTGAGCGCTGATAGCTTTTCCAGAAGAGCCTTTAAACTTCACTTCTCTCTCTGCGAGCTGTCCAGGAGCCTCAGGGGGAACAGGTTTCATACATTAATCAAAGAAAAGTGCAAAAGCACAACGCAGTGTCTCCACAGGATAACAGGCCACTTCACGGTCTGGCATGGCGCTTTGAAAGCTTGTATAAAAGCCAGAGGCTGTTCATATGCTTTGTGTCCTTGTAACATAGGGCATGAAAACTCACTCTCCGGTCCCAACAAAGTGGAACCCATATGAACAAATAAACAGAGGTTCTCTGATCTTACAAGGTCCAAAGTAGGGCATGTTGTTTGCTATTTTAGAAGTAAAAAATAGAAAGGTTATTTATTCTGAAGGCACATGAGTGCTACAGATGTGAGTTTGGTAAAAGAGCCTGTGGCTCTTGAACAACTCACGGACATGCTTCGAAGTTTATTTACGTTTGTAAAGTAGATGATGTGTGTCCATTTGATGTGTGCACGTAGCTGTTGATTGACAGTGTATGTGGAATAGCTATAATATTGCACTGTGTACGTAATCTAGTTACTGTGTGTGTATGTAATGAGAAAGTTGACTTTGTGTATTACAGTGATGACTGCTGAATGCATAAACGCATGTACATACGTTTTTGTGTTTTATTAAAACAATAAGCAAGAGGCTGTGTTACAGTGATTTTACTTCTGCAAAATAACGGTGCACTCGGTTTCTGTTGGTTTTCTTAAAAAATGATATGTTAAGATTCCGTGTAAGATAGACCTACCGTGAGCTCCAATATTATTCATCTATGGTCTATGCTTTTGTTGAAGCCATCAGATGTAAGCATAATTTAATAAAAAAAAAAAAAAAATCAATGTAGTAGTGGCTAATTCCAGGTGAAACAATTTAGGACAAACAAACCCATTCCTATGAAGTACAGTGAATGCGTTCTGCGTACTGTGCACAGTACGATTTAAATAATATTATTCGGCAAAGATGTATCAAATTGAGAAGTGAAAATACAGCTAGTTTTACATTGGTGTAGAAGATTTCAAATAAATTCTGCTCTTTTGGACTTTCTGATTCATCAAAGAATGATGAAAAAATGTATCAAGGTTGCCACAAAAATATTATAAAATTTGAAAATATTTGTGCTGCTTAATGAGTAATGATTCTTATGCAGTTCTGAAAGATCATTTAACACTGAAGCCTGAAGTAATGGCAGTTCTTCAGCTTTGCTCTTACAGGAATAAATTCCATTTTATGTATAAAGTATATTAAAATAGAAAATCATTTTTAAATTGTAATTAAGTTTCGCAATGATGCTGTTACTGTATCTTTGATCAAATAAATGCAGCCTGTGTTCATAAGAGACTTCTTTCAAAAACATTACTAACACCAAATTTTTGAAAGGAAGTGTGTATTTATCACTTATACTTATAACCAGAGGCTATAAGTCAATAGTTTTATTTATACTTTTTTCCCCCATAACAACTTTTGTTTGTGAATCATGGGAATGTGATGCATAGTCTCATAAAAGTTAAGTACAAAATATGATACTTTTCCCATAAATTTATTTCAGAATTTCAAACTGCAGAATTTAGAAGAGTCTGTGTAATATACTGACATGATACAATGTGTATTTTTGTGCCAATCACCATCTCCAGGTCAAGTCTGATGACAGGTGGAAATGGTTCGGGGCCTGCCGTGAACCCGTGGCTGGTTAGTGAGTCTGAGGAGACCAGAGGACTCGACTTTGGAGAAATCAAAAACCAACAGCAGCAGATTATCGAAGGTATATCGCAGATGAGTGCAAGTCTTTCGGTCTTATAACTGATGTGGTATTTGACATTGTTTCGAGCTGGCAATTATCTGGCCACCTCTTTCTGCTGTCAAGATAATCATCTGTTTCCTGATGGGATGAGACATTATAAGAAGCCCTTTTTTGAATTTACGCCCCCATTATGAGATCTGCTACTCATTTGAGAATAGCAACTGGTAGGAGTTTTGAGAAAAAGCAGGAGCCGTTTTGTCTACCCAAGTTATACTTTTAGCTTCAAGGTTAGTGCTAAAGTACCTTGTGGCTCACCGTAGCAGCTGCCTCTGTCAAAAATGACATCAGATCACACTATATGTCATTTAAATGTCACAGATGCCAACACCCTGCTGCTAATGCTTTTCTCTCTCTCTATGAGGCTCATTTAGATGGAATTGATGTACTTTTCAATTGGTTTTCTGACCCACATGAGATGAGCATTTAGCTTGTCCTTCAACGCCTGATGATTTACGTGATTTTAACCACAGGAACATAAAATATGCACGTTAAACCATCATTTTTTTGGATAAATATGTGCCTTTTTGTCTTTCATTTGTACAGTTCTGTCTAAATATGTCTCTATTCTCATGTGTCTTTCTCTTTAGTTCAGGATGCTGGCCTGGATGCTCTGGCTGCAGTCATAAGTAGACAAAAACAGATGGGTCAGGAGATCGGCAATGAGCTAGAAGAACAGAACGGTAAGAAAAAAGCGCAGTAGCCTGTATGTGACAGCTCTGGCTGAACATTCAGATGTTTTCTGTGAATAACGTCTAATTTGCGGTCAGCTTGGTTTTACTTTGTCACACCGCTCTCTCGCTACACTACATATGAAGTCATTGGCTCTAAAATGAGCTGAGGCTGGGGTTAAAGTGGAAAATTTGGAACAGGCTCCTTGGAAACCCGCTGTCACCTGGTCTATCATGTTTTTTAACTCCTTCCTACTGCAATGTATTAAACATATTTTCTAAACATGAGACCTGTGTCCTTTGCATAGAGACATCACATCATTGTGGTGAATCTGTTTGAGTTGGAATGTGAGAACATGGAGGAATTGCATAGTGCATGATGATGTCAAAGTCACATGGAGGAAACTGAGCTCAGATCAGTAGTCTGTGACCTCATCTGAAGGTTGCAGCTGCTTTTAACTTTTCCCACACTGTTCTTCAATCTGTCTAGCCAAACTGGTAAAGTGAGACATGCTAGACTGGGGAAAACAGATAGAGATATATAATTATACATTTTTGAAGTGAGATATTCTATCCACCAATATCATTTTCCTGAAATGCAATGTTTTCTCAAAATGATCAGCAGCACAAAACTTCACTGGCGATGACTTGTCAGGGTTACAGCAATTTATACTGCAATACTGTTTTCTATTTTAATATGTTTAAAAATTTAATTTATTCCTGTGATGGAAAAGCTGAATCTTCAGCAGTAGTTACTGGAGCATTACTCCAGTCTTCAGTGTCTCATGATCCTTCAGAAATCATTTTAATATTATTCTTTGATGAATATAAAGTTCAGAAGAACAAAATTAGTTTGAAATGGATTTTCTATCAATTATCACTGTCTTAAATGATCTTCTGATCAGTTTATTGCATTCCTTCTGGATAAAAGTATTATTTTATTTAAAAAAAAGAATCTTCCTGACCCAAACTTTTGAGCGGTAGTGTAGGAGAAGACAGCTGGAGGCTGGAGAAGGATTGAAGCTGAAGAATTAAGTGGAATTATATTATAATTTTAATTTTTGACTCCGTTCTTTTCTGTTTAACTTTGTCTGAGAAGAAACTAATCCAACAGGCATTACTGACAAGCAAATACAAATCTTTTGACCTTGAGGACCCTGAAATAGAGATAACCGGTTATCTGTAACTTGTGAAGACAACACAGGAAACTAAATCAAATTTAAACTACAACAGCAAATGTGAATTAACTAAAAGTAGAAAAAAAATTGGTATTCAAGAAACATTTCTTATCAAATTTTTAAACAGTTGTGCTGCTTAATATTTTTGGGGAAACCGCGATGCCTTTATTAATTGATGAATTGAATAATTTCAAAAGAGCAGCTTTATTTTGAATTAGTAGTCTTTTGTAATGCTGTCACTTTTATAAATTTAATGTGTTGCTGAATTAAGGTATTCATTTCTTTTAAAAAAATCCTACTGACTCAAACTTTTGAATGGTAGAATATGTAAAACAGCATATCATTGTCTGTTTTAAAACATGAATGTGGGGGACAACATGTTTATGTATGGATAAGCGTATTGAGTGTCTGTATTAGCGGTGTATTATTAAATGTTCCTAAACTTTGCGTCCTGCCTAGCTGCATTGTAGCGAGAGCATCCTACTCTGATATATGCAACTGTTTCTGGAATGATTAGGGGTTTCAAAGGAAATTACAAAGGAAGAGCAGCCATCAGAAACATCAGAAATATTCATGAAAGCTGCTGGGCCGCAATCTTATGTGTAAAAATGTACATTAACCTAATGAACACACATTTCAGTTGAAGTCAATTCTGCGTCTATGCAACTTGTGTCTAAAAAAAGAAATCCTGATGCAAGTTCACCTCCTCCCTGTTGCTTTTGTTGGCACGGTGAAGGTTACCCACAATACTTTTTCAGGGGGCAGCGTAATTACTATGGACCGCTTCCAGTGTCACTACTCTTTCCTGTCTGCTTCAGCAACTGGCTTTTGAAGAGTGAGTCCTATGTTTCCAAATGTTTCAAAGATCACATTTGGTACTTTTATTAAATAGAGATGATCAATTAAATTTACTTAAAAGGTAATGGAACTATTTTGTATGTGGCTCCAGAGATTAGTTATATAATAGGTTTTTACATAGCCTAAACAAATCTCAGGTTCATCATTATGGTGACCTTCTGGTGGAGACTAATGCTGGGAATTGCAGGCACTTGGCTGCTTTTCACCATCTCTGCCCCGTCTCAGTCTATTCAGGGCCCAGCGTGATTGATTTAGTCTGCTTCTTGCCTCCCCCAACTAAACATAGGAGTGAGAACAAATTATTTGAACGGGACCTCGATTTTTCTCCCTTCTTTTTCTAAAACGTGCAGCGTCATTGCTTCCTAGAACAGGAGTTTTTAAAGCAGTAATTGAGATCGGATGGTCTCTGTTTCATAGGCTCACTTTTGAGAGCTGATAGAGTTACGGTTCTGTTCTGCTCTACAGTCCAACAAACCTCCCCTGAATTTCATCTGTAAGAGTATTGCAGATATAAGCCACGATATATCCCATGTGTGCATTAAAATCCTGATTTCTTCTGGAAACCAGCCCCATGAAAAGCTGTCACAGAAGTTCTTGAGCAGAGTCCTATATCTCAAGACTCCGCGGAAGGGATTCCTTCCAAACTGCTGTAACTTTTGTGCTTCTGATGCACTTAAAGATTTTATACAGCACACGTGCAGTGTTTACAGAAAGCATTCATGTTGTTCCTTTTTTGACAAATTATTAACCTAATAACTCGCTAAAATAATTTTTCACCAGTAAATTCATAATTTTTTTTTAACACAATTAATGCATTATTTGTTTTTCCACTTCCTGAGTCTATGCTAATGCTAAGGCACAGTCACATTAGCTGAATTTATTTTGTGGGCAATAAAGGTTGAGTCTTGGGTACTTCATGGTTGTTCTATATTTAAGAACACAGTAAGCTTGGGTAATTCTATGAGCTTTAAGTATTGGAATTTTAAACTCTTCCAAATTAGCATTTGCACAATGCATTTTCCTGATCATGCTGTAGTTTGGATTGAAGTCTTGCCTCTGACTGGGTCATTCCAGAACTGCTAACTTCTTTTTTCCAAGCCATCCCTTTATAGTTTAGCTGTGTGCACTTGATTTTTGTTGCACTGGAAAATTAATCTTTACTCAAAATGCAGATCTCTGACTGACTCAAACAGCTTCTGTCCAAGTATTTACCTGTATTTGGCTCTATCCATGTTGGTCTTGGTTCCAACAAGGTTTCCAGTTGCTCCTGCTGAAAAGAGAATGATGCTGCCACTACCATACTTGATGGAAGAGAAGGTGATGCCTTGGTCTTGGGCCATATTTGGTTTGCGCCAAACAGTCTCCTTTGCTTTAGGTGAATCGACTCGACCCTGGACTAATCAGACCACAAAATTCTTCCAGAAGGTTTGCAGTGGCTTAAAAGTTTTGTCACGTGGCTTCTATTACACTTTAGCCGTGATGTAATGTCGGCCTTTTTTTAAATTGGCGTTCTTCTAGCCATTCTCACGAAGAGAGGCAGAATCAGTGAAGTGTCGAAAGAATTGTTGATGTCTACATAGTTTCCCCCATTTCATCCAAAGAACTCTGCAGTTCTGTCAGCGTTGTAGCGGGCCTCTGATCATTTCTCTGGCAATTGACCTTCTGTCCTTGATTAGTCGATCTGGTAGATGGCCTGATCTTAGTAATGCATTTTCCGTTTGGTTACAACAGACATCACAGTTGTCCTGGGCAAAGTGACCCTTCTAGTATTTTTATAACCTTCTGTAGGACGTTTATTCCTCAAGACAATTTCGCTCTACAGGTGGTTCCATGGTCTACATAAAAACACAGGGCTGATCCAATCTGTTTCAGTTGTGAGCTTCCCCAATAGATCTAACTCAGTATAACTTGGGGGTCATTCAGAGTTGGTTGTTTGACTACTTTTAAACTTGATTGGTTGCCTTAAAACCAAATCGCTCATGGTGTGGAACACAACAAACAAAAACATCTGTGAGACGAATGTGTATGTAGACCAACAATTAAAAATTAGTGCAGCTGGAATGCTATCTGAACGCTGTGTGAAGTCTTGGGTTGGGTACCGTTCACATTTTTTTTAAATTCTTGTTTTATTTTTTCTGATAATCAAATGAAGGCATGAAACATTTATTTATTTTTAATCAAATCAAAATGAAACCCTTTTATTTTTGGGCAAACAAACAGAGGTTTACTGTTAAAATTAACAGTGGCATTCCGTGGCATTCCGTGCTATAGAGTAAATTCCATTTTTATGAATGGACTCCTCCATCTTGTCTGCGTTCTCGCGGAAACCATATGACCCTAGAAATGTAACCACACTTCAGAACATTTCGGTTTGCCGTGTGTTGTGTTTTAAAGAGTTGCAGGGGTGACAAGTCACAGGGTCTCTCTCTCTCTCTCGTATGCGCCCAAATGTGTTCTCAGGTACCGAAATTTGGTACCGAATGATTTAATGTGAATCGATACTCGGTAGTACCGACGCAATTCGGTCCGTACCCTTAAAAGTACCGAGTTCGGTACCCAACCCTAGTGAAGTCTGCCTTGACAGATTGACAAGCATAATTAAAAAATGAATCACAAAATTATCCCAATTAAATATGTTGTAATTTGACTTTGTAACAGAGCAAAATGTGAGATTTTGAGTTCTAAATTTGAAACTGAACCCAGAGGAGAGGTTTTCAAACTGGCATCTGGGGTCTGCAAGACTCAAGAGGATGCTTGGAGGTTAGTTGAGAGATGGAAAAAAAAATGTTAAAGATGTTTAAAAAAAGTATATTTAACTTACCATGTTACCATAAGGTATTAATTATTTATATTTGATTTTCTTTTTTTCTTTTTTTTACAGAATGTATTTTTGAAAACATTTTCTTTAGAAAACATTTTAAAAGCACATTTTCCACAAATACAAATGGGAATTTATAGATGAAAATATGTAGTTGCTTTTAGTTGCTGAAGGGGATCATAATATTTGTAGAAAAAAAACTGAAAACACCAATTTAGATTATATGTAGATGAATCTGAAATATGGGACAACAACTAATACGATTAAAGACAGAATATCTGACATGATCCACAAGCTACTGTTTGGTATTGGTTACTGTAAACTGTAAAAAAATAAAAAAAAATCTCTGAAATTTATGGTAAAATACCAGCATCAGTGGTTACTTATAACTTTTTAGGGTTTACAGACTTAACTTAAATTCACAATAAAAAAAGTATTTCATTAAAGGGATAGTTCACCCAAAAATTAAAATTCTTTCATTAATTACTCACCCTCATGTCGTTCTAAACCCGTAAGATCTCCGTTCATCTTTGGGACACAAATGAAGATATTTTTGATGAATTCTGAGAGCTCTCTGCCCCCCCATAGACAGCAATGTAATTACCCCAATCAAGGTCCAGAAACGCAGCAAGGGTCAGACAAGGGTCAGTCTTACGGGTTTGGAACGACATGAGGATGAGCAATTAATGACAGAATTTTCATTTTTGGGTGAACTATCCCTTTAATTGATATAATGTTAATATACCAACCTACTAATATCCATTGAACCATTGTAATAATACACTGATAACCACCAAAAACAAATGGAGATGAGAAAATCACATAATGAATGAAAGCTCATCACAAGCAGCTCTTCCCCAAGCTGAGAACGAAATTACTAATATAAATGTTTCTGACTGCTTTTAAGAAATGATGCATGGTAAAGCGCATTAAATCATTGAATAGCCTGTAAAATTAGCAATTAAATATTTTGAAATGTGTTATTTGTATGAAAGCAAAGACAATCTTATAAATCATCAGATATGGTGAATAAATGCCATATCAGCAACGTTATTAATCATTTTTTATAATAATATTTAGCTATTGACCACTAGCATAACGACAAGTGACCTGTAGCCACTGCATGTGTGGTTTTATGCCTCTTATGCTACTAATGACGTCTTTTGGCTATTACTGTCTCACACACACACACACTTAAATTGCAGTCAAGACCTCAGATACCACAGTGACAAAGGTAGTGAAGAGGTCAGTTTCTGTCATTAGGAGTTCAGAAGGGCAGCCCATCACTAATGGTGCCGTCTAGCGGTAGAGGAACAACCCAAGGTCTTCATCGGAGAACTGAAATGCATTGGGTTGATTTGTGTTAAAGCTCCAGTTTCCTCAGATCAGGACTTGTGAAACGTGTTCACTGTTTCTCTTTTAACTACATGAGGTAGCGCCTATAAAAACCCACAGCTCTATTTTCTATAGAAAGACGATAGTGTTTTTTGGTGTGCATTATTTGAGAGTGATCGTCTGAACATGACTATATAGCCAGAATTAGGCATCACTGTTCCAACAGCGTGTTTTAGCCGCTCCATTACAGTCTTGTATTATATGACATAATCGACAATGTAAAAAGTAATAAGATAGTTTAATGCCCTAAAAGAGACAGCAGAAAATGGATCGCTTTTACAAAAAAGGACAAGAAAAAAAGCTGCTTCCTGTTGCCGTATAACCTTCTTGTCCTCTTGCATGTTCTTTTTTCTTTGAATGAATTTTTTCCCTCCTAAAAAACACTCTGGTTCTGTAACAGTGTTTTACTGTAAATAGATTAAACATTTGATGTAGGAAGTGAGAGGCAGCACTGATCTCCTTTTAAGGCCAGGGCTGTGAAGGGTGGTCAGTAGTTAACATGACTCTGAAGCTTCCTGCTGACTCTTGAGTACTGTCAACATACTGGCAAAATTGGCCTGCTTCAGACATCCTGATATCCTGGTGCTGACCATTTAACCAGGGCCGGAAAGTCAAAAGGGAATTTACGTGCCCTGGTCATTTGGCTGGTACTGAGCTATTTTAAGGACAAAGTGAATGTATTTAAATGTGTATTATTGCACTTAAAGTGTTAGTTTATCCAACATTTACTCGCCTTCATGCAGTTCCAAATCACATCAGACTGTTTTCATCTTCAGAACACAAATAAACCTGGAGAGATTTATAAAATTTGGATAAAACCACCGACTGGAGTCACATGGCTTACTCACAATGCCTCTTTTTGAAGCTTTGATTACCAAGACATTCAATGGATGGACGGAAATCAGGTTATGTTCAAAATATTTAGTTTGTGTTCTGAAGATGAGTGAAAGTCTTACAGGTTTGGAGCAACATTATGGTGAGCAAATGATGCTTAGTTTTTATTCAGGCCTAAATTTGTATAGGACAAAAAGTAAAGGGTTCAAAAATAAATAAGATTGAAAATCTAAAATTTCATTGAACCTGGAAATAATATATATTGATTTTGAGATTCTTCACTGCACTAATTAAAGAGATAGTTCACCCCTAAATTACAATTTTGTAATTAATTACTCACCATCATGTTGTTCCGAACCAATAAGACCTTTGTTGTTCTTTGGGACACAAATTAAGATATTTTTGATGAAATCCGGGAGCTTTCTGGCTCTGCATAAACAGCAACAGCAATGCATCTTGCACCTCATTTGCAAGCAGAGGAACGCAAACGCATGGGTCTTGGTACTCTCGTGAACGTTCGTCATAGACTGACATGGTAGAGAAGAAATTGTTGAATAAAATCGTTATTTTTGCACACAAAAAATATTCTCGTAGCTTAATATAATTAAGGTTGAACCACTGATGTCACATGGACTATTTTATCGATGTCCTTACTACCTTTCTTTTGTGTTTTCCAAAGATGAACAAAGGTCTTAGGGTTACGGAACGACATGAGGGTGAGTAATTAATGATAGAATTTTCATTTTTGAGTGACTGTCTCTTTAAGCAAACTTCTACAAAATTTATACAAAAGGAATATTGTACCAAAATGTTCTGGCTTCCATTGAAACATGCAAGATTCTCTTTGGAAAATTGTCATTTTACTGGATAAGGCAAGTTTATTTATATAGCACATTTCATACACAATGGCAATTCAAAGTGCTTTACATAAAAGGAAGTAAAATAATAATAAAAAAAAAAAATCATAACAATAAAAACAAGGAATTTAAAAACCTACTGTTAGTGATGTGCTCTTAACACAAAGACAAACATTCTCAAGCTTTGTTCAAACTCTTCCCCACTAATAAGTGAAAAATCCCTCCAAAATACCTATTCCACTACTTCACCCCCAACTTACTTTGACCATCATAAACCAAACACATAGAACTCAGAGGTCTCTCTACCTTCACAGCACACACTTTATTTTAAAATCTTTTAAAATAATTAAAAAAATTATTTCAAATGAATTAACACAGTTAAGAATAGAAAATGATTTTACATAAAATACAGTGCAATCAGTTCGGATGAAGTGCTTATTCTGTAATTGCACAGCTAAACAGATGAGTTTTGAGTCTGGATTTAAATGTGGCTAGTTTTTTAGCACGTCTGATCTCTTCTGGAAGCTGGATCCAACTGCGGGTGGCATAATTGCTAAAAGCGGTTTCCCCTTGTTTTGTGAGAACCCTTGGTATTTCTAACTGACTCGATCCTAATGATCTGAGTGGTCTGTTAGATTTATATTCAGTGAGCATATCTGCAATGTATTTAGGTCCTAGGCCATTGAGTGATTTATAAATGAGTAAAAGTACTTTAAAATCAATCCTAAGTGTAACCGGAAGCCAGTGTAAGGACCTGAGGTCTGGTGTGATATGCTCAGATTTTCTGGTTTTAGTCAGAAACCTGGCAGCATGTACAGTCTGGATGAGCTGCAGCTGTCTAATGGTCTTCTTGGGAAGGCCGGTGAGGAGACCATTGCAATAGTCCGTAACACGAATTACCAGCTTTTGCTTAAATTGTGGAGTTGATTCAGATTGAGTCATTAATGCAATGAGGGACATGTTAAATACTTAAAAAAAAAAAAAAAAAAATTCTAGAAATGGTATCTTTTAATATATGAGGAAAAAATGATAAACGGAAGCATTTGCACTAGTGGTCTTAGATTTTTGGACCCCACTGTAGCTATATGTCCCCTTTGCTGATTTGCAGATGAGCCAATTACATGAAAAAAACTGCTTTATTGAATTAACTCTATATGTGTTTTACACTATACTGTCTTAACTGCAAAAACCCAAGAATACAGACTCAATTTAGCTTCCAAATACAACATGGCAGCAATTATTCCTCTGTGTATTGCAAAAAAAGTCCTACATCAACAGAGTGTTACTTTTTTGTGTTGAAAGTCAACATCGTTTGAGTTTATTGGTGTGGATGTTTCTCAGATATTTGGCCTGGAACTATGACATCAGCGCGTGTCATTGGCGGGTGAATTAGTGTGGTTATTTGTGATGACTGTGCACTGCAAAAGAACCTTTTTTCTTAGAGGGCAAATGAAGTTGAAGTTTGCTGGGTCAGTACAAGGTGCCTTGTGTTACTGGCAATACAAGGGTCGTAGTGGCATGCCAAAAGTTTCTGTTATTTGCTGTTTAAACATTCATTGGTCTTTGGGAGAGCATATTTGGCATTTTGCTCTGCCTTTTTGCCTAGGGTGGGTGCTTTTAACCTGGGCAAGTTCATTTATATTCTACACCCTTTTTAGTGTTGTTCAATCAACATTATCTAAATATGGTGATTCAATCCTTATAGGGATCTCAGTGTGACCTTCTATAAGAATTCCCTCAGAAGAATTAGTCACTTCTGTTTGGTTTGTTACCCACCTTAACCTCATATTTTATAAATAAACCCATCTGAAGAAAATGCAGTCATGTGTCAAATATTTCTAAGATGGTCCTCACACTTCTCATTTAGCTAATAACCCTCATCTCAGTTTTACATCTGAACGGACTCTATTTTGCCAGTACTTGTATTGGAAAGAAACGGCGTTTCTGTTGAGACAAGTTTGAGAACTCTTGAAAACCGTCATGTTGCGGTGATCCACTGTAAAGACTACGATGAGTCCTTCAGGATGCAACCTTTGTGAGTGTAACATGTTGTTTGTGTTGAGGAACCAAATGCAATGTGATTTACAAGCTGAGGTTAGGATGGGCTTTTCCTGTGTGTAATGACCTGTCTTTGTGCTGATAGATATGTCGCATTTATACTTGAATAGACTCTGTCTGTGGTGTGAGGTCCATAGAGGAAGCAGACGGGCTCGGTGCATGGCAGATCTACTGCGGATAGAGAGAACGCCAAAAGTCATAAAACAGTCATAGAGATAAAAACCGAGCTGGAGGTCCAAGAGCAGAGTGAATCTACACCATACCATTTATTTGTTTAATATGTCATCATTGTGTGTATATATATATATAAATATGAAATGGTTGTCATTGAATCAGCATTTGGAAAGAAATGAAAATTACTGCTTTGCTCAAGTGCACATG